>NC_052472.1:3221003-3335970 GCF_009730915.1 Dioscorea cayenensis subsp. rotundata | reverse complement strand
GTCTTGTAATATACTCTATAATGCTATTCAGGATAGGCATTCAACATCCAAACTTTCAGATTCTTTGCCATTAATTTCATTCATCCAAAAGAGCTTGACGATATAATGTCTAAGAAACAATTTTATGATTACCACAAACCTATGGTCTACCTCGGCGATAGCTACAATAATCATTCCACATTTGCATTCCTATTTCATTTCTTTAACGAGCACCTGCATTTCGCTCAAAGTTCATGATGTCAACATCTTCTCCGTATGACTAATCTCCATTAGGAACAATAGTTTCTTCGGCTTCACTATCAAAATCCTCAACAACATCTATATTGTTATGTATACGAATGAAGTTATGCAACATACAAGCAACAACTACTATATCAGTTTGAGAGTCGATTGGGTGAAAAGTTGCTACTTTAAGTATCGTAAATCTCATCTTCAAAACACCGATGATGCATTCAACATGATTTCTTAATAACGCATCTCGTAAATTAAATAGTTCTTTATAATTGGTTGGTCTAGATTGCGCTTGACCTTGCTCCTACAAATGGTAACGAACACTTCTATATGGAGCAATAAAATTCGGGGTATTAGCATATCCTGCATCTACAAGATAATATTTACCCTTTCGGACTTCAAAACCTTGTTCAATCGAACGTTGGAGAATCCTAGCATCAGAAGCAGATCTTTCCCACCTGGCTCGTACATATACAAAACGAAGATCAAAATCACATGCGACCATAACATTCTATGATAGTGTTTGCTTTTTGTTTCTGTAAGGATCTTGTTTATCCAAAAAAATCGTGATAAGAATATGTGTTCCATCAATAGCACCAACATAATCCTAAAAAATAAACAAACATATAAACATTTACAACAACAAAGAAAAAATCACAATAAAATTCAAAATATATAGCTTTGCCTACCTTGAAATATGGGAAAACTTTTCGGGTATTCTGAATAACTGGTGATTTCATTGTCGATGTAGGTTCTATGTATTCACGAGTAAGTCGATTAACAGCTTTAAATACTTCACTAAAATATCGACTAACTGTTTCTGCAAAATGCTGAAATCGCTCTTGCACATCACGGTTATCAGCATTTTGAGCAAGAGTGTAAATAAACATTGCTAGTTTCTCCTCGACTGTAGTTCGTTTTGAGTTGCAGAGGAGTGATTTTTCTCTTAAACGATCAACCAGTGCTTGAAATATATAAGGCTATATACGAAATTCTCTTTTGCAACGTTTCTCATGACCTTAAAAAATTTCTTGTACATATGCAGCACCTGTAAGAATGGATGTGTGATGTTCTACATTTCTGGAAGTTGCTGGACATTCTCTCGACCAATAGCTAACCATTAATAGATTATCTTTTTCATTTTTTTTCCTCGAAAGATTTAAGGAATCCATGGTGAAACAATGGTTAGAACTATGAATTTTTCAACTTAAGAAGAAGAAGAGTATGTGTATAATGCAAAGGAATCATGTGTATAAATAGGAAAAAATGATAACGGCTATAATTATAACGGCTATATGTACAACAACTATATTCAAATGGTTATTTTTCAAATTTTAATTCTCAACGGTTATTTTTTTTATGTAATAATTATTTATTATGCAAAACAAACACCTATTCTGTAAGAAAAAAATGTAATAATTTTTGTAATATTTTTTTTTTATTTTGTTACCCAAACATCCATTCTGTAGGAATAAAATATGTTATAATTTCTGTAATAATCACTTGAACTTCCTACATAATAAAATTATGCCATATTTTTTTTATTTTGCATCCAAACAGGGCCTAAATATGTCTCATATCAAGATTAATTAACTCCACCATTGAGATTGAGTCAATCAAGTGAAAAGGCTCCTGAAATCATAAATCACTTTCAAATTAACTTGTCAAAGCCATCGATAAGGACAAGTGGAGGGATTTTATGCTTAAATATTCTTTACTTCAAAATTCATTGACTTTGTCATTGAGATCAAGCCAAGAAAGTAAAACAAAACATCAAATATGGAAGTTTAAACCATATCAAATATCTTGTACTTTAAAGCTTGTTAACTCAGTCATTGAGGACAAGAGGAAGAAGTCTCAATTTTAAATATTATGGATGGTGCAAGCTTACACTGAAAAGACTTGCATCCAAACATTCAAATAAAAGTAAGTCAAGTATCTACCACTTTGAAGCTAGTCAACTCAATTATTGAGGACAAGTAGAAGAAGTATCAAGTCTAAATATTATGAATGGCTCAGGCTTACAATAAAGAGGCTTACATCTAAGCATTTAAATAAGGAAAAATGGTTTAGGTATTAAGGAGACCGACCATCACTAACAAACATGCTGGGGGCAAGTTTAAGCAAACTAGGAAAGTCGACGCCAATGGACAAAGACCTATGTCACCTATCAATGCATGATTTATATTTATATATATTATTCATGATGTATATGTAATCCATGATATGAATAAATGTTTAAAAAAAATAAAAAGAAATAACTCGTGTTGGTCTATCAGTCTAATGCTTAAGTTTGAGCAATTTGGGCAAGCATTATGTATGCTTCTTGAGACAAAACATGACTTCCATTATCCTATTTCTTTTAAAAAAAATAAATAAATAAATGTGTTTTTGTAAAATAAAATAATAATAATAAAACTTATGGGTGATGAAAGCTGTAATTTTCTTTGCCGGTGTTGCTTCAGTCATGGTGTTTATCAGGTGATCAAATTATCTTTGATTGTCCTGAAATTTCTCCCAAAGCATAAATACATGTTTAGTCTTCAATTTGAATAGTTGGAATTCAATTTGAAGTCTATATGATTTATCAAAGGAAGTAGGACTTTGAGCTATGATTCATAATTTCATCTCTATTCTCAGTGTTAATGAAGGTGTCAACCGGACCAAGCCACAGATTCGGATCGGTCTGAAATTTTTGTGTGAAGATTCCAAACCTGACAATGTTTAATCTGAACGGTTACGATCGAGCCTCAATTCCACTAATTTTGGCAATAAAATCATAAATCATATATCAAATTTTTTTTGGACATTAGCTGTTTTAATCTCAAGCTGCCATTACATTTATACTTAGCTATTATAATCTCAAGCTGTCATTACGTTTATGGCCACGAGTATAGCGAAACGCCGTAATATTCTAATTTCCTTTCCAATTATGTTGATTCTTGTTTCATTTAAAAGGTAAGTTCAAAATCTATCTTTTTGAAGTAAGACAAATTTTGAAATTCAATATACATGATAGGTTAGCAATCTAGGTTTTGCGTCTTAATTCTATGTTTTCTTTTTGCCCAAACACACAAATTTATTGATGATTGTCATCATACCATACTTAATTTTCAGCTGAAGATCATATGGTCAAAAGAGCTTTGATCTTTTTGAATTTTTTTTCTACATGGTCAGAATGTTCTGATTTTCAATATGAACGGTGAAGATTGAATTCCAAATTTATATGCCTATTATAACAAATTCTACAATTCAATGGCAGAATCTATCTAAATTCCTGTCCGGCTATTTCATCATCAAGTTAAGGATCACCTTACCAAATCATGCTCAATCTTGTGAATGGTGGAGATCGAATTTTAAGCCCATACGCTCATCATAAAATTTTCAAGTTCAGGGACAGAATCTGTCTAGTTTCCTGTCCGCCCATTGTGTTATCAAGTTGATTATCAGCTTATTAAATCATGCTAGATATGGGTGAAAATGTTTATAAATGCGTACAAGGTCCTCATTTCCAAAAAAGATGGTGGAGATTATATTTGAAACTTTAGATATTCATAAAAAAAAATGAGAAATATTTATCGGTAAAAACAAAGATTACAAAGACATGGAATTTCATTCCATTTATTAGATTGAGTTAACAAAGATATAAAATAGCAAATGTCGAAAAAAAAAAGTCAGAAAGGAAGATGAGTTAAGCTAAAGTTGTGATTTCAATTTCTCTATGTTTGCGAGTGTCTTTTCAAATGATGATGATAAGTGTGAATCGTTACTCTTTCCGAGTGTTTTAAGCAATTTTCTAAGACAATAGCAAAGGATTTGTCTACTTCTTCTATTGAAGCAGTGGACTTTAATAAATCCAAACTTGAGTTGATGAGGTATTTGTCTTCTTCTTCTAGAGCTTTCAACTTTTCTGTTTGGTCTTTCCAATTCTTGTAGTTTCTTTTGTGTTTGTGCGAGCCTCATTTTAGCCTTGTCGATGCTTTGGGTCATTGTCATGATGACTGATCTTGTTTCTTAATGCTTTTTGCACTCTTTATCAATTCCTTCTTCTTCTATCCATATTGGGATTGTTTTTCTTTACTTTTCATGTCCTGGGCAAGCTTCGTGGAGTTAAGCACTTCGCATACCTTGTCCCTTGTGATCGAAATATCAATCCAAAGCAATATTATAGTTTTCTGAATTTTGAAGGTTTCTTCTTTTACGGGTTCAAGTTCATGAGGTTGTGATGACTTCGCCTTGTAAATAAGCTTTTTTACCCTAAAAAAACTTATAAGATATGATTTTTGTCTTTAGATTAGGAATGAAATAGGTTCACAAATATAGTTCTGGTGGCAAAATCTTCGATATGTTTGAAAGAACCTTTCAAAGGAGGCTTATCATCGGCAAAAGTAGCCTTTGGAGTTGAATATTCTAGAGTGGGTTGAGCAAAAAGGATGGCTTCTACTTGAGGGCTTTCCACGTAATGGTTGACGTCGAGGAGGGGTGTGTAGTCATCATCATTATGTGCAAAATCCGAGTATAGGCAATTTGAGAAGAAGCATGACTCCCAATACTAGGACTTAGCACATGATGATGATGACTACACACATTCCTCGACGTCATTCCGTGGAGCAGGCAGTCGAGGCAGAAAGCCATCGCTGCTGACCCGCTCTAGAATACAAACTCCAGTGCTACGCATGCGATGATAAACCTCTTTCGAAGGGTTCTCCCAAACATATGGAAGATTTTGCCACCAAAATTATATGTTGTGAGTCACATTTCATTTACTAATCTGATGACAATCATCATCAGCTGAGCTGGGTGAGGGGCATGATGCTGAGGATGAGGAGTCGTAACGGCCTCGTGATGACATCGAACCCTTAGGATCAGAAAGGTATCGAGGCGTGAGGCCCACGGTGTTGGCGGGTTGATATCCGGCTGAGGGACAGGAGTGTGCGGTACTGTTTACCACCAGGGAAGCTGCCAGGGTTTATGGTACGATCAACGATAGAAAGGGAGGGTTGATGAAAGTCGCAATGGAGACAGGATCGAATCCTCATGGGCAATGACAACGTCGACCGAGGGCTAAGGTGAACTCCTCTGGCTGGCTGAGAATGGAGGCCAAACAGAGAGTTGAGCTCCGGAAGAAGACGAGCTTCTCGTCAACTCAGGTTTGGATTTGTTAAAGTCCACTTAGCTCATGATAGACAGGTCGCGGCTGTGTATCTAGAAAAGCTCAAACAGCTGCTGAGAGGGTAATGATTCACACTTATCATCATCACTTGAAAAGACTCTTGCCAACATAGAAAAATTGAAATCACAACTTTAGCTTAACTCATCTTCCTTTCTGACTTTTTTTAGACATTAGCTATTTTATATTTTCGTTAACTCAATCTAATAAATGGAATGAAATTCCATGTTTTTGTAATCTTCTTTTTACCAATAAATCTTTCTCACTTTCTTTATGAATATCTCAAGCTTCAAATATAATCTCCACCATCTTTTTTGGAAATGAGGACCTTGTAAGCATTTATAAACATTTTCCCCCATATCTAGCATGAATTAATAAGTTGATCATTAACTTGTGTTATATCACAATGGGCGGACAGGAAACTAGGCGGATTCTGTTTCTAAACTTGAAAATCTTATGATGAGCATATGGGCTCAAAATTCAATCTCCACCGTTCATACTAGAGACAAGGACCTTAGAAATGATTTTAAAAATTTTCACCAAGATTAAGCATGATTTGGTAAGGTGATTCTTAACTTGATGAAATAGCCGGATAGGGATTTAGACAGATTCTACCCTTGAATTGTAGAATTTGTTATAATAGGCATATGAATTTGAAATTCAATCTTCACTGTTAACATTGAAACTCTGAACATCCTAACCATGTAGAAAAAATTTCAAAAAGATCAAAACATTTTTAACCATCTAATCTTCAGTTGAAAATTAAGTATGATGCGACGACAATCATCAATGAATTTGATATATGATTTATAATTTTTCCCCCAAAATTAGTGGAATTGAGACTCGATTGTAACTGTTTACATTAAACATTGTCAAGTTTGGAATCTTCACAAAAAATTTTAGATTGATCCGAATCTATGGCATTATCCGATTGACACCTTGATTAACACTGAGAATAGAGATGAAATTCTGAATCATAGCTCAAAGTCCTATAAAATAAATCATAAGCAATCAGAATATATATTTTTTTGCATGGTATCCTAAGCAACCGGAATATATTTATATATAAATACATTGTATGAAGTTTCATGAGAGCATCTACCTCCTTGACCTTTTTATTTTGTCTTGTTTTTATCCGTCAACAACGGCGATATCTGGCGATGATAGTGGTTGACCTCTTTCTCTGATCACCACCTCCTTTTTTTCTCCTTCTCCTTTTTTCCATGGATCTTCCCCCACGAGAAAACAATCTCTTCCATCTCCAAATCTTCCTTTTTTTTCATTCCCAATATTCGTATTTTTTATTCAAAAACTTGAATTACTATTTTTTTTCATTCTTATCTTATCTTGCACGTGTCTTTTATATATTTTTTAATTTAATTTTTTTCTGTGATTATTATCAGGCATATATATATATATATATATATATTACCCTAATCAGAATAAGAATCAAGTTCTTATTAAAATTTAGATTTAATTAATTTTTTTAATCCGATTTTAAGAATTAAATCGAACTTTTATTAAAATTAAATTTTCATTTTTTATAATATAAACATAATGTAATACCAAATAAACATTTCTAAATTATTTTTAAACAAAAAAAAGTTAAAAAAAAAAAATTTATCAAAGATTTCCACTTTCCATTAAATTTTTTTATTAACAACCCCACAAAATAATTAAATAGAATTAAACATCTCCCTTATTGATATCACATTTCAATACAAACAAAAGACTTAAATTCAATTGATATCACATTTATTACAAACAAAAGACTTAAATACAATGGAACTCCAAACTCATAAGCACAAGTTCCTAAATAATTTTGGAAACTAATATACTTACGTTGGTTAAGATGTGGATATTGGAGGTTGGGTTCTTTATTAGAAATACAAAATTATATTTCTAATTTGAATTTTCACATATAATTAGTTATTTTATTATTTTAAAATCATTTTAAATACAGATGTAAATTTACAAGAATGCTTACTGCTCTACTAAGCAAGTAGTAGCCTCTAAAATGAGGCCATTGTTAAAAATACCTTTTGAGTAAAAATATACTTGTTTTGCCCCCTAACCTCAACAAATTTCCTATCTTGGGAAGTTACAGTTGAAATGCAAGACACCTGACACATAATGTAGTCACTAAAATGAATAAACTTCTTATGTTTAAAGGCTGAAATAAAGATGGTGTTTGTGTGTGTACACTTTCTAAAAATACAATGACAGTCCTGCAGTTAGCAGTAAAATCTGTTCGGCTTCTGATTACAGAATTAGCCTTTCTACAGCAGCTTTCAACACACGAAATCAGAAGAGTTGTGAGCCGAGCTTCATTGTTATCGCTCTAATTTTCTTCACAACAAAAGACAAAGTACTACGATAGTCGTTCAACCATAAAACAGGCTACTGATTACGTTATGCAGGAATTATTCACATCAGCTTGAGAAACAATAGAAATCACAGAGATGATGGCCGAACTAGCCCTATTGTCATAGGTAATGATATCAATTATCTAAATGGGGTTTCGAAGATCTGTTCCTGTGTAAAAATGGTATGTCAATCCGATTCATTACTCAAATCAGCTATCATGTAGACTAGGCCAACAGCTCTATATCCATTGCTAAACTGCAGCAAAATCAGCTAATTTGAATTCCCAACATGTAAGAAGGTACTTAAAAAAATATAATTAGGAGATTCAACTGTTTGAAAAAAAATGTTACTTACATGTATATGGATTGCAAGCATTTGAAGATGTCTGTACAGAGAAAGTGCTAGGGAATTGAAACATATGGAATCCTCAAGAAAGTGATTTTGACTTTGGAAACACCTTCAGTAACTTGATAAGTTCATATGTTCTCTTGTCATGGCCGGAGTAGAGACAGAGATCAAGTGGAGTTAATCCATCCTGAAGAAAAGTAAGGTATAAAGAATCTTTCAAGAAAACATAATTATGTCCGATGAGAAACCACACCATAATTTATGGTTAAATATAAAAGGACCACAAGAAACAGAATATAAGAGAACGAAATATTTAAGAAATTAATTTGGTGTGATATCACCATGGGAGAATTAAAAATGCTCACCAAAGTGATTTTTGTTAAATTCTCACACCAACCATGTTAAACTTGATAAAGTATTGCCTGAGTATATTATTGCCATGTTCTCGAACTAGGTCCAAGATTGAAGTGACCTTACTGCTTTTCACCTAAATCAACTTTGACTCAAATTGGAAGGTTCATTAACCTCTTTTACAATTATCGCTTAGTCATTTGTGTTCAAATTAATACCTCTTTTGAAATATAGCTTGACAAGATGTAACCTTTATGTCATCTTTTACTCAATCCATGATAGGATACTTGAACTTGCCTTTCTTCATGACAACTATTTAGTATCCTTGCCACCAAATAGAGGTGCTGACCTTAAAAACATCCTCTGCTCCCATCCCGCCCATTTCTTGGAGCAGGTGACAGTTCTTCATTTTTTCTTTTAACTTTTATTTCGCTATAACATGTTGAATTGTAATATGCTCCATATTAGCTCACCAAAGCCAATTGATGTAATTTGCGGCTTCTTGTCCTTAACTATCTAAATTTTGAAGGTAATCATTTAAATTTTTTCTATCTTATGATTACTCAAAGCCCAGATGTCAAGAAAGTGGTTAGCCCTCCTAAACATTTTTGGGTAATATATTTTTGGGTAAAACTGAAAATTCAACTGAGGAAGATCATTGAGTCAATAATCAAGACCTAAAGGTCTCCTTATCATCAAGCCAATGCTCCTCAAATTGAATTCCAAGGTTCTCATCTCTTCTATAGACGAAGACCATCTAAAATGTCCTCATATGCAAAAAGGATCATATTGCTCAACAAGGTGAAATTCAGAAAGCTTATACAAAGTTAAAAAAAATACCAAACCATTATGTCAAGATATCCTTCATGAAAGGCACAATAATTCCAAGCTTCTTGATTTACATATTTTCTCAAATAGTTCAGCTCAAGTGACAAGTTTACAAGGACACAAGCACACAAGGATATGTTACTGACAATTGACTGACGTATATGGCGAAAACAGAATGGGATGCTGTTTGATAATTAGACACAAAAAGTAGGCCAACCAAACACTTGGGGCTGTTCTCATGTATCAATGGTGCCAAAGAAACTTGAAAAAAATGAGAGAGAAGACATGGCCAGAAGGATTTGTTTAATGATTTGAACTTCTGAATTAGTTGAGAAGGGCTATGTACAAAGGACTCATTTTGGGAGATGCAACCTAACAGATTGTGGACAGAGGTGTCTACTTAATATGCACTCCTGATTCAACTGACAGTGAATTGCAAGCACCAAGGGTCCTTAGTGGAATGGTATATATCCCAGTTTCTTGATAAATTCATGATTTATCCATTTTTTCTAAAAAAAAATCCAGGATAGTGGCAAAATAAAGAAATTTAAATAAAATTATTAAGTAGCCATAATTCTCATTGATACAGTGAAGGGTACCATAAGATCCCTTAACTTGATTAAGAAAAAAATTCAGATAATCTGGCCATTAATATAAACACATATTGTCAAAAGGTGGGCCAATTTAAATGGTTATAGAAGTAGTAAGTAATTTATTGATATGAACATGTTATTAGACATACTACAATGCTCAAAGCATCCCTTCATAGTTGCTATAATTAAATAACCTCATCACAGAACAATGGAAATCCTAGATGTCTCCTAACTTAAATAAACAATGATGCAACTTTTTATGATAATCTATGGAAGCAGGAAGGTGTAACCATAAAATCAAATGCCATGACTATTAAATTAATGTGTATCTAATCATTTTAGACTGTCAATTATGATGAAAAGGGCACTGGTTGATTGCTTACTCGGTTCCTCAGAGTCTTGTCAGCTCCTTTAATTAACAAAAGCCTCACAATGTCTGTCCTTTTTGTTTGCACAGCAAGATGCAGTGGAGTCCAACCATCCTGAAAGAAGTATAATCTTTGTTTTATTGGATTTGCTTGCAAAAGACCACAAAGTTAATTGAAGAACTTGAGAACATACATCATCAGGAAGATTAATATCGACATTATATAAGAGAAGAATTTTAATGGCCTGACTTGATGCAGTTTGGACAGCATAATGGATCAAGGTAGCCCCATCCTGTTTAAAGAAACACACACAAAATATAGAATTTGAAAATAAATAGTAAATACAAGCATGACACACAAAATAATCTTTTTATTTGAATTTTTATGAATTATATGTTGTCAAAAGCTTTAAAATGTATACTTCATGAAAAGAACTTACTCGATCAAGAACAAAAGGATTTGCTGATTCTCTCAATAGATAGTTCATAATGGCTTGTTTCTTTCCAATTATTGCTTTATGGATTGCCGTCAACCCATCCTAAACGAACAAATTTTGATCAAACAGAGTAATCAAACAAAATCCAAGGCAAATTGAAATCACTCAAGTACTATTTACTTCTTAAAGGCATCATTGGCTATTTCTCCAAACAAAGGATATGCATTGTTAAAAGCTACTGAGAAGAGTTACCTTATCAGCAGCATTGATATCAACATTGTGCTTCAGTAGCGTGTCCAAAAGATAGAACTCCCCTGATGCAGCAAGTGTGTGTAGAGGTAACCATTTACTCTGAAATGATAATAAGTTACTAATACTATGCATGCAAAAGGGCAGTTTCACAGTACAAGATAAATACTGGCATGTAGTGCCAGAAGTAAACCAAGAAAACAACAACAAAAAAAAAAACTCAGAATGAAACTGAAAATGCATATGCATGCTTTAACACACAATTGAGCATTAAGCAAATTCTGGTACTTATATAGACAAACCAATAATTTGTTAGCAAACTTGCTCTTTTAACTTCATGCTTTTGTGGAACGAAAGGGTTTTTTTTTTATTTCATTGAATTTAAGTGAATACTTAATGTACATGTATCTAAATGATAAAATTAGCGATAAACTCCATCACAAGAAGAGAATCTGCAAAGCTATTATACCACCAAATTGTTTCTTTAGATCTTTTGGATGAAACAATATTGGATCTTGTTAAAAAAGCCATTGGCTATGTTGATTTAATGTAAGAAAAAGAATCTGAAAATTGGAAACTTTTGTGAGTCCCTGAATAGCTTAAAGTAAATTTCAAGCCAAAAGGATATTTAACAAGATCATGCTTAAAAAAAAATAACAGTAAACCCAAAAGGATGAAACCTGATTATCGAAAAACATAGAGAATGACAAAGAAAAAAAGTTTATCAGTTTTATGGGCGAATTTTTGGTGAATGAGCTATATCTAATTGGCATTAAATGATATCACATATTGGAAGCAAAATCTGCAAATGCTAGCCCGTTCAACTCCATATCATTTGAGAGGATAGTTCAACATCACCAAATACAAATTTAAAAATGCAAATGATCAACACTGAAAATAAATCCACAGCCCTCAAAAGCTAACAGCAGTCCAAGAACTTACAGAGGTGGCCTCCAAAACATTAGGTATACGTTTGTTCAACAGGACTTTTTTTCTTCCTTTGTGAATAGTTTACGAGAACCTAAGCATCAGAACAGCAACCAAACAAATAAATTAAGGGAGGAACTTGTCAGTAATAGTCTCCCAAAATCTTATAGGAAAAGAACTAAACAATTAAAGCCTGGAAAAACAGAAATGCAACAAGAAGTATAATCCTGACTAATTCCTAACGAAATTATTTAGTTAATTCCACCAAGTTACAGAAAGGAAAATCACTTGAAACAAGGCAGAAGATATTGCAGTTCTCCATTCCAAGAAAGTTCTCAGTACAAAACTAAAATAGAGAAGAAACACCAAATCATGCAAACGCATAACATGATAATAGTGCAAACAAGATAATCAAATTAGATATCATAAAAAATCATTTTTTTTCTTCAAAAAAATCATGTAAAACCGCATGGAGAACATAGAAAAACTAAACTATCAGAAGAATTCAAACGCACAGGCATTAGAAAAAAAAAACAAAGACAATCACCTTTCGGTTTCTTCTCATCATCCATCATCTCCCCAGGAACATAATCCTCACTATTAAAGAAATCCGAGATGTCTTCAAAACTCCCTCCACCCAACCACGACCTCGGATTCCTCGGAGCCACCCTTCCCTCCGGCTCCGGGCGGATCCACCACCTTTTCCTCCGGCGGAAAACTGTCCGGATTGTCAAGAACCACCGGCTTCAGCTTCGCCAACTTCATCTCCTTGAACGCCAAGTACTCCTCCATGTCAGGCAACGGCGATTTCAGCCTCCTCTCCAATTTGCTCCCGAACTTGAGCTCATGCGCAATCTTGCGCTTCTCCTTCTTGGTCAAGCTCAGCTGCGCCGCCGTCTCTTTCCACTTATCAGGTATCAAGCACTCTGGCTCCACCTCGGCGGAAGCACGGGAGGCTTTCCTCCGGGAGGGTTTTCCCACGGGTTTAGGGTACACAAAGGGGTCTCCACCCTCGAATGCGCCTTCCTCGAAGACGAGGCAGTCTCCAATGACACGCTCATCATCTCCATCATCTCCGGCGAAGGTTGGGACTAGTTCTTCGTCTTCTTCGTCGTGGCGCTGCTGCTGCTGGGGTTTGGGGGGTTTGCGGGGTTGGGAGAAAGAGGAGTAGGGGAAGGAGGTGGGGACGGTGGCAGCGGCGGTGACGGAGAAGGCTGGGGAGGAGCGGAGAGAAGGTCGGAGAGGAGGAGGACGATGGAGGATTGGAGGGATGGTAGAGTGGAGAGTGAGACGAAACGCCGGAGTCGATGCCATCTCGCGGCGGTTAAGTGTTGGCCTATGATAATTCAGGCGCTTTTATCCGTTCTATCTTTTCTCTTGATGTTCTAATTGATATTAATACTAATAAAATTATTGATAAAGAACGTGTGCTCAGCGGCATGGCCCGCTTGCACAAGAATAAGATAAAAAAACTTTCCGAGTTCAACTCTTCTTGGATGCTTAGGGCCAGTGTTTTTAAAACCGGACCGGACCGGCCGGTCGGACCAAAAAAAATCGGGAACCGACCCATTGCCCGGTCCGGTTTTATAAAAATTGTTGACCAAATTTTGAACCGGTCAAACCCGGCGAACCGGCCGGTCGGACCAAACCCGGATGGAACCCGGTTTTCAAATATTTTTTTAAGAAAGAACTTAGGGCATGAATTAGCTCTCTTTTTTTCTTGATTTCATGATACTCTTTGAGTCTTGATTTGTCAAAAATATTGTTTTGGATTGTTGGAACTTTGGAGTTTAGAGGTATGAGAAAAATAAACAAAAATAAAGAAACTTGTAAATTATTTAAGAGGTATAGATCATTTTAGGACTTTATTTTTATTTTATACTTTTTTTATTTTTAATGGTAATGATGATCAAATATAAGAATTAAATTAAGCATACTTAGTTCTAGCTTTGTTTTGAATTTTTTTTGTTTATGTCTTGTCTTATCTCATCCTCACATAATTAGTAATTTAATTAGTGGTTTAACTTATGTAGTTATCATCATCCATTTATGATTAATAGATTAAGAAATAAAAAGTTTAAAGAGTTGTATTTGTTGCTTTATCTAGATTAATTATTTGAATCTTTAACGATTTTGATAAAATCATAATGATATTAAAATAAATATTTAAAATAATCATGATTAAGAATATGATAAAGTTTGTTATTATATATATATATATAATTAATTTATGACGTCATCCGGTCCGACCAGAACTGGTCATCCGGTCGGACCGACTGACCCGTGACCCAAATATGGAGCCGGTTCGCTATCCGGTCCGGTTTTAAAAACATTGCTTAGGGCGTGTTTGGTTCGGAAGTGGGGTACCGAAGTGATGAAAGTAAGAAATGGTTACTTCAGGAGAAGTGGGGATTTCGGCTGGAGATGTCTATTTCCATGTGTTTGATTAGGAGGGAAAATATCACATCAGTGACCACTTCAGGTGTTTGGATGGTAGAAGTGAAAATCTTGAAAATGCGACTTCACCAGTTCCTTGTGTTTGGTAACACCGAAGTGGGTTTATGATCACCACTTCGGTGAGGAGGGGTGAACTTACCCCATGTTTGTTAGGGATGTTATAAATTATTTGAAAATGTTAAAATACTAATTAAAAAAAATCACCCCTTCAATATTTATTTAAGTTATTTAATTTTTTTTAATCCAAAAATTAAAAGTATGCTACAAATGGTTTATGAATATAACAAACATTTCATAAATTGGGTTAACTTAACTTTTGCAATATTAAAAATATTTTTTTCTTAACTCAATATTTAGGTATGTGATTTTTAAATCAAAAAAATTAAAAGTATGCTACTGAATGTTTTATGAATACAACAAACATTTTCATAAATTGGGTTAATTTAACTTTGCAATATTATCTTAAATTAGAAAAATTTGAGGTATTTTTAATTTTTTTCCTTAATCCAAAAAAATTAATATTGGATGACTACTGAATGTTTTATGAATACAACAAACATTTCATAAATTCGGTTAATTTAACTTTGCAATATTAATTTTTTTTTTCTTAAATTAGAAAATTTGCAATATTTAATTTTTCCTTTACCAAAAAATTAAAAGTATGCTACGAATGTTTTATGAATATAACAAACATTGTATAAATTGGGTTAATTTAACTTTGCAATAGTATATTTTTTTTCTTTAATTCTAAATTTAAGTTATTTAATTGTTTTCAATCAAGAAATCAATAACTTTCCAATATTTACAATTTTTTGTTTTTTTTTTTCTTGAACCCAAAATTAAAGTTATTGAAGTTGTTGAACTCTTTTATAACTTTGATCCGAAAATTAAAGTTTAACATGTGTTATCAATATTCCGGTTTATTACAATTTGTTTTTTAAAGTTTTTCCTATTGATAAATTGAAAGACCAAGAATTGAAAAAACCATAAAGAGAACTTTTGAACATTGGTTTTTATGCTTGCATACAAGCAAACACCCACAAAACTTGTATTATTATAACCAAGCAACATAAGCTTATACAGAGAGCTGCAAATATACACAGATTGTACATCACCCATGCCAACAATTATGATATACAACTCCATTACCATGAAATTACAAGTTATCTGGTATCGACAAAGTTTTTACGCAAAACATTGAACTCATTCTCAGACAGATCGAGAGAAGAACATTCTCAGCACAATCAGCAAAGATTTCTTCCAAGCAAGCACTACTCCTCTCTTCCTCATGTCCTTCTGAGCAGCCTCTGCAATAATATGATGCAACTATAAAGCAAACAAACCCGACGAAAAATTTAAATTAAGCTTGTTAAATAAGATAACTTGCCAATGTCATTGTTCTGAAAGCGATACTTGAGAACTACACATTCTTACAATCATTGAATTCAGCAAAAATTGTTTTTGTAATCTCCCCGATCCATCCCGAATGCCCTCATGCGAGGAGCCTAATTGCAAACATAGAAGCAGTGAAAAGTAGATGCTAAGGAAGCTTAACTCAAGACTAGCGGCGTTAAACACATGGATTGAACCAAAACTAACAAGAAACAATGGTTGTTTTTTATGGCATGCTATAAAGTCTTTAAAACAAAAGGTCCAAATATTTCAGAGATATAGAGAAAGAAATTCATCAAACAATCGATAATAAATACCTTTGATTGAAAGTGCTAGTGAGCACACACCAAAAGAAGTAGTAGTGGATAGAGTTTGAATGAATTAATTTTAAGATCTATATGTGATTATCAGGCTGGCATGTTTGACAACAGTGCCATTTGCTCTGGTCCTCTTAAACAAAGTAATCCACACATGCCAACAACTTTGTTTGTACATCACCCAGATCAGAGAATCAATTCCGTACTATCTCTTCATTTAATTATCAACCAACTGAAACATCAACAAATCAATGATTAGGAAAAAAACAACTGTGACAAAAAAGTGGAAATTTGGACGCAGTTAATGATATAAGAGTACGAGATTATTGATAAAGAAATAATTATCATCATATCTTTGCATTTCTTTCGGAAAAAGAAAAAGTTACCTTGTCGTGAAATTTGTACAACGTGCCAATACATGCCTTTTCGGGTTCCTCAATATTGACTTTCCTTGAAGCAATTCGTGTTTGCTTGGCATGGCTCGGTGGTAGCAATAGCAACAATTTAAGCACATTCATTGGCACATGTTCTTGAAAAACAACCAAAGGGGACCAAATCCTATACAAAAGGTGGGTCTGCAATGGTGGCACTCGTGTCGCTCTGATTGCCCGCCACGCTTTAGTATAAATCCGTTAAGAAAAATAATCTCATGGAAAGGAGGTTTTAAGCGAAAAAAATAAAATACTTACGAAACCCTAGAATACAAATAATGCATAAAAACAACAATGTAACGCTACCTTGACACTCAAGCAAATTAGATGCGTAAAGGTCGCAAAAAGATTGGCATCGAAGTGCCCCTAATTTTGCCCCCTGCAGCTCCAATTTAAAACTCTTGTGTCATATTAGAGAAACAGTGCCTCAGTGCAATGTCACAATTTGCCTTTCATCATTGCCATCCTACATTACCCGAAATGAAATCCACAAAAAAACAAAGGAAATAAGAGCGAGAAAACCATGTTAGTGATGCAGACAAACATATATCCCAACCATGCGAGCAACATAAAGATAAGCATGTCCAGACAAACATGAAAGCAAAAGACAAAACATGAAATGCATGAACGGATGCAACCATAGCAAGGTGTCCAATGCTATGTTCACCCATCACAAAACATGAGGCAGTCCTGATGCATGCAATGCACAACCATGCAATAAAATAACTAGTTACTAGAAGCAGGGTTCAGTCAAGTGAGGCTGAAGCAGTAGGTGCTGAATCAAACCATCCTGGATAGAAAAGTTTCTATCCAATCCTTCCTCAGGTCCATGTCCTTCACCATGAAGCCTCTTGCCTCAATCTCACGGAATTGCAGAAAATCAAACACCTGAACAAGTTCCTTCTTTTCAAAACCATCAACCTCCATAACCTTGGTATACAAGCTTTCTGCCCAGTGTGTGGGGTTTTAATAGCGTATGCCATTTCTCCCACCACAACAATTAGATCACCCATCATTGAAGGATTTTTTGAACCCCTACTTGAGCGTTGAGACCTTGGTGTTGATGAGGTTGCAGGGCTGCTCACAGCAGGTGGGGCGGAGTTGAATTCAGCATCATCATCACTTGGTTGTTCTATTGGTTCTTCATCAAAGTTGTTGTTATTGTTGCCTTCGTGTTCCGAGTTTTCTCCCAAATCAACAAACACGGACGCTTAGCATACCGCCCGTTGCATTGTCCTCCCCACATATAACCCGCAATGACTCATAATGCTCAATTGGTTTTGTTTATGAAAGCCTTTTTGCACGGGTGTGCCTATATTACAGTGCATACACGACAAAGGTCAGAGATATAATCATGCTCCTATCATGCAAATAATACAAGTAAAGTCGGATCATGTTACCTCGATGTATATTAAGGCAACCATGGGATCAAGGGTGATGGTCTTCGTGGCATCATCCCATCCAAAGCACTCATCGAGTTCTCTCACTTTCTTTATCTCCGCGTACCGTGATTTCAAAGTTCGATAATGATTTTCAACGTTCTCCGCACTGAATTCAGTATTAAACCTAGCATTTACAACAACAGCAGCAAAGACAAATGCTGCTCGTTTGAATGATTTGTCACATTTCAGCCCTTTTCGTACTTGTTCCAGCAGAATTGGGATCAAGAAGCTATCATATTCAGCCTTCCATCGCTTGTTAGGGGTACCGCGCTTGCTGCCAAAAGCCTTTGATGATGACTTCTCCGTCGTACGCTCAATGCCCTCCATCGTAGCTGGAATTCTAGTGGAAAATTATAACTACGTAAGATTCTTAAATCTATCTGGTGTAAGCTGCTGCTTGTGCAGAACCATACACATCCATAACTCATATCATGGTAACGAATGAATTATGTATCAAGGGAAAACAAAAGAAACTGCGGCGTCATTATAAAGACAAGTGAATCATGAAAAAGAAACAAAAATATGACACTGTTAACCATGAAAACAACAAAGGACAGAATGATACAAACATACAATGGAATTAGGAAGCCAGAGAACAAGTGAACTAATGACAGAATACTATGAAATAAACAAGGGAAATATCAAGCGATAATACTATGAAGCTGTAAATGCATCAATAAATGGAAATAACAAAGGAATTATGAAAATAATCGGTAGGTGAAGATAAACACCTCAACAACTGAAGATGAAAAGATGTACTCTAGACATCATAGTCTAACGAAGCAAATCCATGCAGGGAAAAAAATTCAGGTAAAACAAACAGTTCACAAGGCAAACTTTTTATAATAAAAAAAAACCACTATAAGTCATCCACATGTCATTTGCTATCTTGTCTCTAAGTTCAATCCAAGCCCGATTCTCTTCCCGTTGTTCTCGCTGTGACCGGGGCTGTGTTGACATGATTTGCTCATCATTTTGTGTGCTTTCTTCATGCATCAACATATCGTTTGGGTCAACACCTGCTATATAGTTATGCAATATGCAACATGCAAGAACTAATTTAACTTGTATCCTAAAAGGGAAGAAAGGGTGTGATGTAAGAATCTTGAAACGATTTTTCAAGATTGCGAAAGCACGCTCTACACGAGACCGTAGCATCGAGTGTCGAAGGTTGAACAATTCCCTTGGATTTGTTGGCGCCCTTCCACTGTGTTCTTTCAAGTGATACCTAACACCTCGATACGGTGCTATGAACCCTTGCATAGTAGTATAACCGGCGTCTACAAGATAATACTTCCCTACAATAATGACACCTGTCAATTGTTCGTTCGTGTAATATTTTAATTCACTAGTACTCGGTCTCCTACCTTCTATCAATTTTAATCCTTCAGGTTGTGGCCTTGCTAGTGCATCTTTTAAAACAGTGAAGTCATTCGCTAATCCCTCCCAACCCGCCAACACATAAGTGAACTGCAAATCAGGATTAACAACAGCCAAGACATTCTGGGTTGGGCCTTCACGACCACGAAAACCGAGGCATTTCTTGAGGGTGGGGACCGGACGCATCAATGTGCGTCCCCATCTAACAACCCTATACTGATCCCCTACACCGTGAAAAAGTATATGAAGGAAATTGGAAGGAATGATTATTCATCAAATGAGTAAATTTATGTTATATGCTAAATTTACTTACTTTGAAGAATGGATACTAGTTGGGATTACATTCAATTTCTGGGTGACAAGTGGAGCTAGGGGAATGAACAAAATCATCTCGAGCAAAGACAAAGCGACTCCGAGCACGCAATTAAAAATATCTACTAATTGTCTCCCCGGATCGGACAAACTCAATTCTCATAGTCCTATTTTTTGTGTTATGACCAACAATATGTAAGAAAAATTGCTAATCTGTTCCTCCACGAGATATGTGCCAGCGTCTCTGAAGGAGATGCTTGTCACGCATGATCGAGGCTAGATGCATAAAAGGACCTACATCCATCCTAAGATAGCTCACGCAATAATCACGACCACTCCTTAAAATACGCTCCATATGTTTTTTCCTAGTCAAGTCTCGAAACATGGACGGTTCCTTACTTCTCCCTGGCTTAGAGACATGCATATCCTCAATTATGCAGGCAACAACCACAACAACGGTAGTAAACGCGGCAACCAACGGCCTTACACGGTCATTAACAATCCAATTATCCATCTACATAATTATGGACAACGTCAATGATATGAACATGAAACTACAAACTGAATTTGGTACACACCAGTCGGTAAAGTGCAAATTATAACAGGAAATAAGTCTGAACAAAAAAAATAAGGAACAAACCACAATGAAATAAACCAGCATGCTATCAATAACACTGTAGACTATGTACACAATAAAATGGCATGTTTAGGAATAAGAACAAGAAATAAACCAATATGATATAATAATTTATGAAACAAATCAGTTTAAAAATAATAACATACAGACCACAAAGAAATAAACCAGTATGCTATGAATAACACAAAATAATAAGTAAACAATAAGAAGCTATGATAAGGAATAAGAAAGAGTAATACCAAACCAGAAATAAACCTCTGTGAACAATACATGGAAATAAAGCAGCAAGCAGTTAAATAAGTATGCTATGACCAGCACAACATAATATGCAAAGGATAACATGCTATGATAAGGAACAAGGAACAAGGATTAACACAACAGATATAAACCATTATGAACATGAATGACAAATAAGAACATGTAATAAACAACTTTGAAACAAGAATATGAAATAATTATTTAACAAAAAAAAAGCAGCGTAAAAAAGATTAAGAAACAAAACACAATGAAATAAACCAACATGCTATCAATAACACAACCTAATAAGTAAACAATAACATGTTATGATAAAGAATAAGTAATGAGAAATAAACAAAAAAGAAATAAACCATTATGATCAAAAAAATGGTAATAAAGCAGTAAGAAATAAACAAGTATGAACAGGAATAACAAAAAAACTCATATGCTATGAACAACACAACATGTGTAAACAAACATGCTATGATACGGTATAACAAATGAGAAATACAACAAAAGAAATAAACCAGTATGAATAAGAGTAACAATTAAACAAGTATGATACGAATAACAAATATATCTAACCCAATAATATGCAGATCTGGAAATAAGAAATAAGACATGGCATCAAACTGAATAAGAAATAACCAGTATGAACAAGGAATATACCACTTGAACAAATATAGCTAACAACTAAACCAGTATTAAAAAAATAAAACAAAGGGTTTTCTTGCAGATCTCGAAGGAAACAATATCTGAAAGGAAAAAACTAGGCATGATCGTATATCAAAAATACCATGGTCTAGAAAAACAGAAAACAAATTTTTTTTTTTAAAAAGGTAAAAACAGAAAACCATGGTCTAACAAAACTAGGCAACAAAATTTGTTAAAAAAAAGGTAAAAACAGAAAACCTACAAGCATAAAAGAAAGGGAAAAAGGGGGGAAATATATCAAAAATAGCATGGTCTAAAAAAACCAGTTCTCACACATATACGTAACAAATAAACCAGTATGAAAAAATTAAACAGAAGGTTTTCTTTCAGAGCTAAAAAGGAAAACAAAATTTCAAGAGGAAAACAACTGAAAACAAAAAGGAACAACAACAAAAAAAAACATGGTAAAAACATCAAGATAATAGCATAATGGAAATGGACAAAAAGGGAAAAAATATCAACAATAGCAACAACTAACCACTTGCAGATATGGAAGAAACTCAAGATCCGTAGAGGAAAAACTCGGAAAGTCGAGAAGAAGCGTAAGACCATCTCAAAACCTTGAAGAAACAACACAATTAAAAAAAAGGAAACACGTCTGAAATATAGATCGTCAAGAACGAAAAAGGGAAAAAGAAAAACAAATAGCATCGTCGCATCCATTTCTCGGGAGGGAAGATGTCTACCGAAAGTTAGATCTCGAACGCGGGCGAACAAGGAAAACAGGATCACAGCCAAGAGAAGGATGGTGGTCACAGAGGGCATGTGATGTTCGGGTGAAGACGGCAGGGGAGATCGGGAGTGGAGGAGGTGGACAACACTAGAAGAGACTCGGAGACGAGAGGGAGAGGCCGGGAGTGGAGGAGGCAGAGAAACCCTAGAAGAGAGACCCAGGAGAAGATGAGAATGGAGAGGGAGAACCCTAGAAGGGAGACGAGAGGGGTGAGAGATCGAGAGGACGCGGAGAACCCTAGAACAAAACCCCGGAAGTGGCTCAGGGAATTGGAGAAAGGTGGGGGAAGTTCAACGCATCACGTGACAACACGTGAGGGAAGTGAACGTCGCAAATCCCACTTCGGGATTTTTTCTCCCGAAGTGGATGGGGTGAAGTGGACTGCTTTGGAAGTTGTCAAATCAATATTTCAAAGCTCACTTCGGCGAACCAAACAAGAAGAAGTGCTTCGGAAGTAACCATTTCAGCCACTTCGGGTTCAAATTCAGCGAACCAAACACGCCCTTACCGTCGGAGGCTCACATCCTTGAGTCAGGATGTAAGATTGGATGACCAATTCCGGTTATATGCATGTATCTAACATGTTGTTTGTTCACATTTTCGTTAAAATAAAAAGTAATTTTGTAGTGTCTGTATAAATAATAAGAAATGTTATACATGCCGACTTTTTAGGTTAAAATTACAAACCAAATGACGTGGTTGCTTATTGACATACATGTCATTCGTTGTCTCTCTCTTCTGGGATAAACCTGATTAAAAAAATGCAACTTTCCCAAATCCCTTCCTTCTCGGACAGAAGCAATTCTCTCAAATGCCTTTTTCTTCTTCGAAGCCTTTCCTCTGCAAAGCATCTCCGAAGCCACTCCTTATCTCTCTGGTGGTATCTCCTCTATGAAGCATATCCGAAGCCGCTCATCAAGCCCTGACAGTATCTCCTCTCCGAACTCTGAGCAATATCTCTTCTTTTGATTGATTTTTTTCCTTTAATAAATTAAAAAGAGAGTAAAAGGAGAGTTTCGGTGAGATCGATTGCAAGAAAATGCTTCACCTAGATTATCGACTTCAAACAAGTAACTTAACAAATACTTCTAAGGAAGAAATCTGGTCGAAATCCTCTCCCTCTCCCTCATCCTTGATTTTTTCTCCGTCTCCTCAACTTCCATCGAGATCGATCATGAGATCTTGCTTCGAAATCGCCTCTCAATTTTCAAAGTATTTGCTTATTTTTCTTGTTAGATTCATCCTTAGTTCCATTGAATTATAATGGATGCTAGGATTTGATTGTGATTTGGAATATTAACCTTCACATGAGAGTTTTGATTTGCAAGATGAGTAATGCAAGCCGTCTTGATGTTCGTGGTGATATGAGTTTCTAGTAACTGTTTCTAAAGAGCTTGTTTGTTGCTTATTTATTTATTCGGTGGGTTGTCATTCTTTGTTCTAGTACTTGGAGAGTTTACTTATCAATTTGTTCTCTAGATTCTTGTTCAACTATGCTTTTGGAAGTTTAATGATACTTGTTATGTATTCTTGTTCTCATTTTTATCCTCACTATGTATTTTTATTATAGAAAGAACAATTAGTTAGTTTGAGTTTAATGGTCATGGTATTTATGTCTTTTAGGTGAAGGATTAAACTTGGGTGGATTCAAGTTTGAGCTTGCTCTCAGCAACTTCTTCATATTTGAGTCTTAGGATTGGCCGCAATACTTTTTTCTTTTTTCTTTTTTTTTCTTTTTTTTTGTTTTCGTATTTTGATCAGGTTGTTGATTCAACCTCAAAATTTGTATATGAAGAGGACCAACATTACTCTTGATTAAACAATCTCCTAGAAAGAATCTATGAATGGATTTTTTTCCAAATTAGAGTATTCTATTGTTAATGTTACCATGTTGTTAATCCAATATGCAAAAAGTTATACCTGCATAATAATTACTAGCAAATAAACAAGTTATTTATACATCAAAAAAATCTTCCGTTGAAAGCACACATTGAAAAGATAGAACATCCCTTACTTCTAATTGCCAAAACACCATCTTGAATTACTCCATAATTGAATGTTCATCATTAGAAGATTCATCCTTAATCTGAATGCTGGGTCTCAACATTCATCCTCAGTTTAAATAAATGGTTTCAACATTACAAAAGCTCAGTATTTGCTGAAAAAATTTAGCTACAAGTGTGAGTATTTGCCAATTGAATAAACAATACTATGATGAGAATCACAGAAATAACTTTAGAGACATCATCAACATTCATCTTGGCAGCCTTTACTTTTGCCCACTTTCTGCCTGTGATTTGCATATCATAGATGAAAAATGAACTAACTTAGAATGATGCAAATAATTAGATCTTATGTTACTAACTTAATAGAAACCCCATCAACATCTTTTTTTAGCTATATAGACACCCAACCAAATATTACATGAAAAAGTACAAAACACGGGCACAGAAAAAAATTTTTAGCTAGCATATAAAAGATAGGGCTAAGAAGTGCATAAATTAATAGAAACCCCATCAACATTTTTTTTCAATATTGATCACCAATGCATGATTCAATCAAAATAAATTCATTATATCGAACACTTACTTTAGATATTATGGAGACATGTTCTTCAATAGAGATGGATTTTTTTACCACTGCTTTTCATATCATCTTATGTAAATGTCTGCATAAATTAAAAAAAATGGTAAAATTAGATGTTGTGAAAGAAGTGCATATCGAATGCCTAGAGAAGAGGAATTTTTAAACACCTGAATTAGAAGTGGCATTGGCCCATGAAGCTAAATTTGATTCTTGATCAAATGAAGTAGATGTTTCAATTTCATTTGGAAGCATATCTACACTTTCAATGGGTGTTGAATAGTATGATGGTTTACCCTATTACATATCATTCAATCACAAAAAAAAAAAAAGTGCAATATCGTATAAGTAAAAAAGCAATTGTAAAGGGGTGTCACACCATTCACTAGAAAATAGAGTTATTCTCTATTTTTAAATTACCTGTGATGATGCATCTATGCCAACATTTTGCCAAGTGAAGTTACAAATATCTACATTTAACACATTTGAAAAATAATTGGAGTTCACCTAACAAAACAAATTATTATCCAATTTATTAAAAACATCTTATACAATACTAAACAAATTTAAATATAGAAGAAGCAAACATTACCACACACTTTCTTGAGTACAAAGTTCAACTTGTGTGTCATTTTGCATTTGTGCATTTCCTTTTGCTTGAGCTTTCTAAAGAAAATATTAAATTTAGTAAAAAAAAATGAAACACCAAGAAGAATTTTGTAAAAAAAACTAAGTACCTTTCTTTTATTTATAATGATTATTTCTTCAACTTTTGATTTCTTTCTCTTCAACGGTGGCCAGCCTTTACTAGCACTTTTAAAGGAGTTAGAAACCATGAAGATGTTGCTTCGTGATGCTTATGTTTTTTTTTCCAACAACATTGGTAGTATAATTTGATTCGACTTATTCTCACAAAAATTTGCATTATCCATGAGTTTCTCAATTGCCTCATCCACACACCTCATTAAGAAGTTATATTTTTCAATAGATTATACTCCGATTTCAGTAGCCTGAGAAAAGTGAGAATCTACATTAGAAGATGCAACTTCTTTCCCATTCTTCACTTATTCAGAAGACTCGAGTTCCAATTCTAACATAACGTTCTTGATTTGTATCTATAATTAAACAAGCAACAACTAAATCATAAGAATATTAAAAACTGAGTAATTGTAAAAAATGAAAGATATTGAAATTAAAATTGTCTTAAGATTTGAATGGAAAATAAACTTTATTATAAACATTTTCAGCTTGAGAATCTTTTAGAGTAATTAGTTTTTTATGATATAATGTGTAATATAGTAATAAAAAAAAGAGAAATTAGTTAATGACAAAGGCTTTGTTTTTAACAAAGATAGACATTCAGAACAACATTTCTCAAATAAAATTTATATAAATGATTTTTTTTCCCAAAACAAACATCAATTTATAAGAAATGGAATGCAAACAATAAATGTTTTAAATACAATACTAAATAAAATATTATCAGTGAACAAAAATCTTTTCTCTGCAAGTAATTAATATATAAGGATAAGGATAATGTAGCAAATATTCATAATAAATTTTCACAATAATGCTTTCGATACAATAATAAACAAAATATCATCAATAAAATCTTCCCCATCACAAGCTAAATTTGAAAACTTGTCTCTCTAAGGCTAACAAAGATATGCATAAAGACATGATTAAGCAAAATATTTTTTTTTGGCCAAATCACATGACTATTATCTACACTAAGAAAGATGAATTAATACCTCAACCTATTGGTGTCAAGAGTGGCTTCAGAGATGCTTCAGAGAGAAGACATTGCCGGGACCCGACATCGGAGATGCTTCGCAAAGGAGATACCTCTGGTTCTTGAGGAGCGGCTTTGGATATGCTTCATAGAGGATTGGCTTTGAAAAGGAAGGCATTTGTGACGAAAGCTTTTGTTCTAAAAGGGGAGAGATTTGGAACTGGGTTTGGAGATGCTTCTTAGAAGAGAGGCTTCGAAAAGGTAGCCTTTTGAGAGAAGAGCTTCTGTTCTAGAAGAGGAGAGATTAGGAGCGGGCTTCGAAGATGCTTCGTAGAGGAGGCACTTTGAAGAGGAAGGCGTTTGAGAGGAGAACTTCTGTCCAACGAGGGGAGAGATGAGGAGCGTTGTGGAGATGCTTTGAAGAGGAAAGCTTCTATTCAACAAAGGGAAAGATGAGGAGTGGCTTTAGGAGATGCTTCAGCAGAGGAGAGCTTTGAAGAAGAAGAAGGCCTTTGAGAGGATTGCTTCTATTTGAGAAGGGGAGAGATTTGGCAAAGTTGCTTTTTATTTTTTAATCAGGCTCATCCCAGAGGAGAGATAAAACAGATGACATGTATGTCACATAGGCAACCACGCCATTCTCATAAATAACAGCCATTAAATGATGAACCAATGGGTTGTCAACAAAACATCTCTAGTAAATAATGTATCTATGGATGCCCACAGATGATGTATCTTTCTATATATATATATACATACATCACATATAAGATTAATTTTTTTAAGTATGATAAAATTTTGTGTGTTATATGAAATGTCAAGTTTTTTATTTAATTAATTTTTTTGACAAATATGGACAAACCACCTTAGAAATGGGTACAAGCGAAAAGCTAAGTTCTATAACACTTGTGCCCTCCATTTGCATGAGCTAAAGATAGAACTTTTGTCTCCTCAGTGGATGAATACTTTATACATGGGACTCATGTCCTGATAAACCAAACAGATTATTAGCATGTTTAATTAATATTGATTTGAATCAATGTAGATTGAAATTCTTATTTTATCATACACGTTTAATACCGTTTATGAAATAATATTCATAAATATATTGTTTAAAGAATTAAGTTTAAAAGATATATATTGATAAGGTAATGTTGGATGTTTCTTATGTTGGGAGGTAGATTTGGTTCCTAAAATGAAAATACCTTTCCAGTTTAAACCAAACATTTGTGATTGAAACAAGCGCGGGAAATAATCTTTTAAACAAAGAGAAAATTTATTTATAGACTAGTTTAGCACTAGAAATTATCAAATCTTTATAATTTTTTGGTAGGCCACTTAACTATAAACTTGTTTTATTTTGATTACCGAACTTCAATTTACATCAAAATGGTTACTTGTCAAAATTTTATTTCTCCGGGATGTCACCTGGAAAGTTATAAGGGTCTAAATGGGTTATGTGGCTACTGGCAAATCCCCGTCAACTTGCTTGTGACACATCATCCATCCTTGTTGGATTGTCTACTTCACTAAAGTTGTCCATATTAGCATGAGGAGGGCACATCATTGTTTCCCTTCTTCCTCCCTTTACCCTAGTTCAGTTAGAGAGAGATCAGTGGCGATGAAGCTTGTTTGTAGGATCTTGTTCTGCTTTTAAAGCTAATAGTTCAACAGTCATTTTTTTAAATTTTAAACATAATCAAAACAAAATGAAAACCTTGGAGAAGAATATAGCAAGTAATCCCATGACACAGAAAAAATCAGATGTAGCTATTTTTTTGGATTGAAATATTAAAAGTTAATGATAATAATAATGATTGTCCATCTATTTATTCTGAAACAATTATAGTGGATTGATGGAAACTGAAATAAAGAAAAGAAATGGAACAAATTAAGTTACTAATTTCCACCATTCATATCTACAACTCTTCCACTCATTACAACACTTATCATTACTCCAATTGTCAAGATAAAGCTAAAACAAAGTATTGCAGAAACATATTTTTTTTTTTCTTAAAAAAAAGGTTTCCTCTTAACAAAACATACAAAAATGTTAAAAAAAATGTCGTGTTTCTCATTGATAAGGTAATAAAATTTCAGTCTAGCACCATTCTTTCCATCATTGACAAACAAATAGAATAAATATTTTTAAAAAAATAAAATAGGTATTGCAACTCTTTGTACACCAATGACAATGAAGTACCTCAGGAAAAGAAAGGTGAAAATCACTTGCAATTCCACATTGTACTAGGGAAGAAGATTTCACATGAAATATAAATTTATAGACATTTAACATGTTCAACTTGACAATGAGAAACTTGTTTGATTAACTAGATGGGAAATAAATCATTGGTGAACTCATTATCTATATTTAAACTTTGGTTGATGAAGAAATGAGAGCATGGAAATCAGAAAAAGAAATTATGTTGTTTTTATATATCCACTTTTAGACCAATCTAATCTTTCCTCATTAATCGAACAAACAAATAAACAAAAACTTAAACTTCTTTTCTTTCCCAACATTCTCTTCCCTAGTATTGCTCTGGTATCTCTTTTTGACTAAACTTGGGTGAAAGAGGAGAAACTAGAAAGAAAGAAGATGATGACGTGGCCTCC
Source organism: Dioscorea cayenensis subsp. rotundata (assembly GCF_009730915.1). NCBI lineage: Eukaryota > Viridiplantae > Streptophyta > Magnoliopsida > Dioscoreales > Dioscoreaceae > Dioscorea > Dioscorea cayenensis. The sequence goes on along the minus strand of NC_052472.1, from coordinate 3,307,119 downwards.
TTATGCTGATGTGTATAACTTAAGTGACGTGGGCCATCTAACAAGGATGCATCACATGTCACAAGTGAGTTGACAAGGATTTCCGATCGCCAAGTTAGCCATTTATATGTTGTAGCCCTCAGGTGATCTCATTGAGAAATAAAATTAAAAATGAGTAATCATTTTGATAAAAATCAAAATTTGCTAATCAAAATGAAACAAGTCTCTAGTTAAGTGACTTGCCAAAAAACATTATGCCGAAAATTTGATGTGAAGCAATAAATTTGGACTTATTAATTAAAATAATTATTGGTTATATTTATTTAATTGATATAATATTATTAAAATGAAATAGTTAAGTAAGTGCTTTTAAATTAGAATATTTGTATATGCAAAAAGTATTTTGGAATAGTTATATCTTTATTATATGGGGTAAATTTTTTGGGTGGGTACTATATTATGGCCATTTTTCATTTTGAGCATCGAACTTAAATTTGCATCATTTTGATCACCTAGCTTTACTTTGTGTTCATCGAGAGTGTACCAAAATGGGGTACATTTTTTGGGTGGGTACTATATTATGGTCATTTTTCATTTTGAGCATCGAACTTAAATTTGCATCATTTTGATCACCTAGCTTTACTTTGTGTTCATCGAGAGTGTACCAAAGGGATTTTGGGAAGAATTTGATGGCATATATGCTGGATTTGCACATCAACATGAGTTTGAGAATCATCTACATATGTAGATATCCCATATCATTAAAGTGAGCAACGTGGTCATTCTTATTGACTAGTTCGCAGAGCCGACGTGGCGTGATGCCATGTCAATAAGAGTGTCACGTGGCCCTCTTTAATGACGTGTCATATCTGCGTATGCAAATGGAGCGGCAAACTAATGTTATCATGGTAAATGGGTTGTATATGTCATCAAATTTCCCCCGGAATCCTCTTGGTACTCTCCTGATGAACACAAATTAAAGTTGGATGATCAAAATGATATAAATTACAGTTCAATACTCAAAATGAAAAATGACCACAATACAATGGCCCACTCAAGATATTTACCCTTATTATATGTCCTCCATACTTTGTGCCACAATCATCAAAAGATATTTATCTATATACCTTAATTTTTAAGGTGCTCGGCTGGAATTACAAATTTTTATCTACTAATTTTACAGATAAAGATCTATAAGATCTCCACAAAGTTGCAATTGATGATAAGGTCTCTTCCTTTTAAAAATGGTTCCCACAAAAGACGGTAACTAATAAATGCAAAGAAAAATTGTATTATTGTCGATGTACTTTTAATATTTAAAATATGTAATATTAAAAATATGTTAAAGTGAAGAAGAAGATCAACAACGACAATAACAACATGACAACAATGACGATGATGACAATAACAATAAAATATGGGAGAAAATAATAAAAAAATAAAATAAGGGGATATGACTAAAAAAAGAACAATTTAAAAAAACCGTATATTTATGTAGAAGAAGAAGAAGAACAACAACAACCACAATAACATGATGATGATGATAGTGATGACAGACATGTGATGATGATGATGAAGGATGAGAGAAAATGATAAAAAAAGAAGGGAATAAGAGAATGCGCCAAAGAAGAAGATAATGATGAAAATTGACCAAAAACGTAAATATTTAATCATTAATTAAACCAACCTATCTTGATTATTTAAATGTAAATTTTCATATTTTTGAACTAACCCAATTTTGGATATTCTGAAACATTAGTAATTCAACCATTTCTTACTAAATTCAGTGTCTAAACTGACCTGCCAATTCGGGAAATCACCTAACATGTTAGTGATATCTATCGCTTCTTTTCATTCTTGCCCAATCTCTTCATCACCAACTATTCTAGACTCATTCTTATTTTTTTTTGTCAATCTTCCCTCTCGCAATTGTAACTTATACAACAACAGTAACTATCGTTAACAGAGTTTTATAACATATATGAGATAAAAATGATGAAACACATGAACAAGAGTGGCAGTGAAGTATATAAATATGAAAAAGAGAGAAAAAAAAACCCACAAATCTAAGAAGAAAACTTGAAAAAGAAAGAAGAAGGATCACAAATAAAAATAAAAATAAAAAGTCCAAAAGAATAAGAAGAAAATTATGATGTTGATAAAGATGAAGAATGAGAAACCTAGGCATAGCTATTGGTTTTCTATCTTGTTTGAGTTTAGAAGGTCTCAAGTTCAAAACTTCATAAGTATGATGCAAAAAAATAAAATAAAATACTTATTGCTAATTTAAAAAAAAATGAAGAATGAGAGAAAATTTAAAAATAAAATGAAACACATTTTTAGTATTATGAAACTAAAAAATTAATTTAATTTGTACAAATACCACAGAGAAATTATAGGTAAAATATAAAGATTAATCAGTAATTTCAAAACTATAAGCTCTCTTTTAGGGTAAATTTTCCTAATGACTACCTAAGTTTGGCCTTATATCAGTTTGAGCACTAACTTTCAATTTGTATCAAAATGAGCATCAAGTTTTAATTTCATTTATTCAGTAGGGTATTTGGGGATTTCCGGTGGATTTTTGGTGACGTGGACGCCGTAAAGCTTTCATGGATGCCGCGAGTCCACGTCACAAAAAAACCACATTGGTTGGTGAGTCGGTGATGTAGACCTAGGGAATTCTTGCAAGTTTTCCGGCATCCACATCAAAAATCCACCGGGAATCCCCAATTACCCAACTGGAGAAATGAAATTAAAACTTGGTGTTCATTTTGATATAAATTGAAAGTTAATGTTCAAACATCAAACTTAAGTACTCACTGAAAAAAATTTACCCCCCTTTTATCATTTAACAATTACTAAGATACCTTGCAGTAATTTTGCTTTAGTTTTAAAGTTTATTAATATTATTTTAATATATTTATTTTAATTAATATCAATTAAAAACTTTTTTTTTGTGTGTGTATAATAACATTTTTTATTGTTATATTATTATAAAAAAAAGTGGGTTGTATAAATTTTTTTAGAGAGTGTTTGCCCTTGTTTTTCTTGGTCTCGCCCTCGAGCTCCATCAATGGCGGAACCCGAGCACTTATGCCCTCGGGATCGAACCCTTCCCATGTCCTTAGACCTCCTTCCCTCTGCTCTCCTCGCCACTATCCTCTCCCGCCTCGACCTCCGTTCCCTCCGCTTCGCCGCCGCCACCTGCTCCTCCTTCCGCTCCGCCGCCGATCACGTTCTCTCCTTCATGCCTTCCTTTCATTTCATTGTAATCATCCTCGATCTCTTCTCTCTTGATCCGGTTTCGCTCTTTTTGATGATTTCCTTTTGTTTTTCAGGAGATTGCTCCCACTTTGGATGTGCTTCGGCCGCTGATGCCGCCGAATCCTTATCTCCGGAGCTTGAAAATGGATTGCAGACGGCTTGATGATTCGGCGATTAGGTTTCTCGCTAGGGCTTCTCTCCATGAGCTTTGTCTTCACAATTGCGAGAGATTGAGTGGGAAGCTGCTGTCTGAAATTGGCTCCAAGTGCCGCGATCTTAGGTAGTCACTGATTTTATAATTTTAATTATGTGAATATCTCTGATTATTTTCATTGCCTTTCCCCTCTTTTATTTTTGAGATAAAGATTCGATTTTGAATTGATTTTTTTTTTTTTTTGGTTGTCTGAATGTTTCCATATTAGTGATCTTGGTTTTTATCTTGATTAAATTTCACTAGTTGCTAAGGATTTGGCTTACATTAACATGCTTTTTTGCAGTTTTAAAGAATTTGTTGTACTTTTAGGCTGGTAAAATGAGTTTTACTAGTTTGTTTTTGTCATCCTTTCTCTTTGCTGAGGTAATATATCTGTAGTGAATTATTTAAACCTCACAGAGATATCAGAACAAAAACATGAATTCCTTAAGAATCCATCACTCTATCATCCATTCACCATAAAAAAACCAGCACTCCAACCAAATCAATCTCAGATTAATAAGGATTCATCATCCAGGCAACAAAGCACAGAGAACAGCTCAAAAGAATGTTGAGTTCAGAGATCTATAGATCACTAACTCCAAGGATAAGAAAAAAAGGGTAAGATAACTGGAAGAATGCACTTCCCTCCTGCTCCGATTGGCGGAGAAGCTCGCCTTAGCTCCTTTGCGAATTAGATTCAGGCCTAGACTCATCTTTCTTCTTGATACCATTTTTTTTCTTTGGCCGCCTCCTTATATGCCTTTCCAGGTGGGCATAACTACCTTCTCCTCACTGACCAATCCCGCTTCACTGATACGCTACACTGGCGGCGTAACGAAACCCTCGACCCTCGAGCTGATTCTTCTTTCCCTTTTACTTTTGCGCTCTGCTGGCACCAATCCAGCTTCATTGCGTCCCACACTGTCACGTAAAGCTGTTGCTGACTCAGCCTCCAACCTCCTCTGCACGTGCTGTGCATTTAAATTCTCAGGACTTGGCGCCCTTAAACTCCCCGCCATAACAATATCCTTCATGGCTAAGGTGTCTCCAACTTATTTCTGCACATGATTTCTCCATGTGGATGATCAGATTTGATACCTAATATATGTTTTTCATTATGAGTAGATTGAATTTCTTTTTTGTTTTGCATTGTAGGTTTCTATCTTTAAGCTCACTAGCTGAACGGAGGAGGTTATTGATTCTTTTCTCTGACCTAAAAGAGCTGCTCAGAGGTTGTTCTGCTTTGGAGGTAAAAGCATATGCACTATTATGAATTTGTTAGATGCAATTATTAATTATGTTATTGGTATCTTTTTTACTGCCTGTCTACCTATGAAACACATGTACGAGCTATTATTACCTAATAATGGAATGGTTAGTTGTTGTATTATATAATCTGATATTGTAAGCTTGATTTCATCATAATTTTGATATTTAATTCAAACAAATTCAATGAGTTTTACATAGTTTTCCTAGCAAAATTATTTGGACTTGGAAAAGGCAATATTTTATGAATCAGCATCCAAATGGTAGAACTATACAAGGTAATGAATTTTAGTGCAATTTTTTTTTTCTTTTTGTTTGATACAGAATTCAAAATGCACAATATGCTATAATTTATTTGGAATGAAACTTCAAACCATGAATATTTTTTATGTCTAAATTTACCAGGCACTGTTTGTGGTTGGGCAATTAGATATTTATTTGCTGGATACTTATCTAGAAAAGTATTCCAATATAGTGGACATAGTGATGACCTAGTGTATCTTGTATGGTGTGATGGGTGTACACTGTGTAGTTTATAAATGATTTTACCTGTGAGAAACAATATTTGTCTTGGTATGAAAACAAGGAGGGAGCACAAAGGACAACACCATCTGAGCTGTAAGGTTTTGACGATTTATCTCTAAATTGATTATCTTTCACAGCAATTGTAATATTTATTACTAAGTATCTTTCTCTAAATTGACAATCTATCACTTAGTATCTTTCTCTAAATTGACGATCTATCACGGGAATTTAAAATCACCTAGTGAAAATTTATTAGTCACAGTTTATGGTGAAGTTATCTAATTTCCATAGGTAATCTTGCATAGTACATGCATGCTTAGCTATCAAACTTCCGGATTAGAAGAAATGTATCTTCCATTTTTTTTTATTAATGTAATGTGGACCTTTGTCAATCTGCTATTAACATTGGAGTATTGTAGATTCACCATTGATGTCAATCAATTTTTGTACAATTATTCACCATTGTTGACAATCTTCCACTTTATTGCTTTTCTCTCTTCTTGGTAGAGGATTTAATTCATAGAACAATATGGATTGATTAAAGCTTTTCCTGGCTTGTATTTAGGCTTTGATAATAATTTGATGAGTAGATATTTTCAAAGAAAGCAATAATTAATCATGCTAAAAAAAATTAATGTTAGTTTCTCAACGTGTCAAGCTGCTCTTAACTTTGGTGTTAACTGATTTAAGTCATCTATTACTTCAGCTTATCAAAGACTTCCATTGAGATCTGTGAAAGGCCTCAAAGCTTATAGGACTATTACATCTCTTAGCACATTCAAAGAATAGCATGTCGAGATCCTCAACAATGATAATATTAGTGACTTGCAAATTATGTTCTTTCTGTTGTGGAATTTTTTATGAAATAAAACTGGAAAAAAATTTATTCAAATAGATGAAATCTTACCTTTCGCATATGAGATGGTAGGTTTAGTTATATTGAAGTACCTCAGGCTAACAGATGGAATCTAACTTAATTTATATTATAATTAATCAACATACTATATATGGGAAATAATGAATAGCTGTGCTAATGGTGATAAGGACTTAATGTGACTCTTATGTATGCCAGATGAGCTTAATCATATTGGCCATGAATATCTTCAATTATCTCATATAAAGTGGAGCGGTGCATTAATATTTTAACATCTATTTAATGACATTAGGAGCTAAAACAATGCATATAAAATGGTTGAAATTTGGAGGAAAATATATCAAGTAGGAACCTCAAAACAGAAACCAGACCATTTGCAGATTAGGATGTCAGAGGAAATCCTTATCATGAAGGTTACGTGCTTTGAAATTTACCATCGAAAGTCTAACCACAAAGTATGCTCCAGAGACTTCTGACAAGTTCACACCTGAAGATTTGACAATCATGGCTCTATGCATCTATTTTGAAGTTCAAATTCTAAAACTTTAGCATATCAAACTGACTCCTTTTGCAAGAACTTGATCTGAACTTTCTGTGAATCAGAATTTTTTTGGTGGAAATGTGGATGCTGGGAAGAAAAATGGAACAAATACTCCACAGGATAAGGAATGGAATAAGAAAAGGGTTGCTGGTCTTAAACTCATTCCTCAAATGAAGCTTGGAAAGCTCAACCTCACAGTGAAATTGATTCCACTTCAAGGAAAAAGTATTTAGAAAGATTTTCTTTTTTCTTTTTTCCCCAAAGAAAATGTTACCCCCCTACCCTAAATAAATTACAGCCACTTTAAGAATAGGCTTTCATAGACCATCAATGCTCAAATCCATTTGCAATAATAAAACCTACATTGCCATCTGCACAAATTTTGTGTGTACTAATGGGACCATGAAACAGACACAAATACTTAATTTGACTAAATTGTGCCACTTCATCTAAACTAACTCAAATTTTTGTTTGTTATTTTTATTATTTAATGCATTCAATAAATCCAATCTGCATATCATGAACCATATTCCATTTAAAGAATGAAGTTCAACTTAAAAATAAATGCCATAATCTATTAGTTGAAAGTTAGATTGCATCAGTGCCTTTTTTTTTTCTTTCCAAAGAACTGATAATTCTTCTTATGGTATCTTCACCAACTCCTCATCAATATGTCCTCTCACTTTGTGAGGCTGAATATGGAAATTGTTTTTTTTCTAGGCCTTCATCACTTTACATTTCTTGGCTCTCATATAGATTTGAAGTGTCTTCAATTTACGAGCTAGCAAGCCCTTCTCACTTGACATCATTTTTGGATTGAGCTTGTGTAATACTTTGCAATATATCCTCCAACCTCTCACTGACTTTGCTACCCTCAAAACCCTTGTGCAACTGATCCAATCTCTTGGTGGATATAAAAATGCAAAAGCTAAAGCATCCGTTCTGTTAGTTTCCATATTAGTCCCTATAAGCTAGTGTAATATAACTTAATTTCCTCAAATAAGATCGTATTCATGGGTACTGCATCCAGAGCATGCTATTTCAAAATCTGTGTTTTTCAGTCTAACTGTAAGATGCGCACCACTATGCAATTTAGAAAGGATCTGAATGATGGGCTAATCTTCATACAACAGTTATTTAATATCTAACACAGCATGATTGCTTTTGACATTACTCTTGAACAAACTGAGGTGGAATATCCAGTGTTGACAAGGACACTGTATGTCTGTTTTTATGAACATCAAACTTTGTTAGCAGACAACATGGTAGTCCTTTTGAGTGGGATTGGTAGATCACTAGTTTGAGTTCTTTGTGTGACAATTGTTTACGGGCAATTCTTTTTACTAGTGCTACATTTTAATGTGAGTGTAAGCTTCCTGTGTTAAATTTCCTGTGGATATTTATTGTGTTTGTTTTTATGGAAAATTTCATGTCTATGTCAATTATTAAATGTTTGGAAGATGGCGGCATAATATTATGCTTAATGTTTATTTATAAGTGCCATTATTTAGCATTTACTTGGTTTTCACATGAAAAGGTCTTTTTTCATCATCTTTAATCAGAATGCTTGCATGTATCATGCACCATCCTAATATTCCTTTTATGTGTAGTCATTGAGCTTGGTGTTTGATATCTCAGCATTTAGTCATCCTGAGTTTGCTCAGGTATGGGCTGGTGCTTCTCTGAAACTTACTTCTCTTGAGATTGGCTACATTCCTATGACAATGCTGACTGAATTGCTTGAATCAACTGTGGCCTCACGCCAGCCACCACATCATGTGAAACCCTCTATATTTCCAAGCCTTCAGAAGTTATGCCTTTCTGTTGATTATATTACAGATGAACTGGTCACCTCTATTTCAACTGGTTTAGTTTCCTTGACCCATTTGGATCTTCAAGATTCTCCTATTATTGAACCCGCTACAGAGATGGATCTTACCAATGCTGGTCTGCCACAAATCAATGCTCATGGGAAGTTGAAACACTTATCATTGATTCGAAGTCAGGAGTTTTGTTTTACGTACTTCCGCCGAGTGAATGACCTTGGCCTGCTCTTAATGTCTGATACTTGTGCTTCACTAGAGAGCATCTGCCTTGGTGGTTTCTGCCGTGCCACAGATACTGGTTTTAGGGCCCTTCTGCATTCATGTTCTAGACTTCGCAAGCTGAGAGTATCTCATGGAAGCCAACTGACTGATCTGATGTTTCATGATATTTCTGCCACTTCCCTCTCTCTGACACATGTTAGCCTAAGGTGGTGTAATCTCTTGACTAACCTTGGGATAACTGGATTGTCATCAAACACAAATTTAAGTGTTCTTGATTTGAGGGATTGCAGAAAACTGGGAGATGATGGCTTGAAGGCATTAAGCTCTCTTTCCAAGCTGCATATTTTACAGTTGGACAGTACTGATATTACTGATATAGGATTATCATACCTGAGTTCTGGGACCTGCCCATTGATATCCTTGTCTCTTAGAGGTTGCAAAAGGTTGACAGATAAGTGTATTTCATTCATATTTGGTGGTACATTTGGGAGATTTTTGCAAGTTTTAGACCTGTCAAGGCTTCCAAACCTTTCTGACAATGGGATTCTTTCCCTGGCAAAAAGTAGGGTTCCAATACTTGAACTCCGCATCCGAGAATGCCCACGCATTGGAGATACTTCAGTCATGGCACTGGCATCAATGCAGATTGAGGGGGGGTCTTATGGAAGTAGTCTTAAAGTGTTGGATCTTTTTGAAAGCGGTGGCATCACAGCCCGTGCAATCCAGTGGTTTAAGAAACCATACTTTCCAAGCTTGAGATGGTTGGGAGTGACAGGTTGCTTGAATAGGGATATGGTTGATGCTCTGGCCAGAAGCCGACCTTTCTTGCATGTTGCTTGCCTTGGTGAGGAACTGGGTCCAGGGTATCGGGATGTATCAGCTGGGTGGTACAGGCATGAAGAGGATGAAATGGATGAGTTCGAACAATGGCTTTTGGATGGTGAAGATGGGATTGATGATGAAGACATGCTGGAGTAGTGGAAGTAATGGCCAACATGGTGAGCTTGGTTATGCTTTAACCTCTGTGCCTATTGATATAATATAATCCTCCCACCATTTATCACCACTGATCAAGTAACAGCCCATTTAGAAATTATCGTTCATACAATTATCACCTCTTTGTAAGGAATATATTTACAAATTATTCTGAAAATTTCAGTTGTGTCTTTGCAGGTGACTTGTGCAGAATGCGTCAGTTCATATTTACAATTCCTTAGTCTCTATGGAGGTTCTACTGCAGATTATTATAATAGAAAGAAAAAATTGACGGTAAATTTCATTCTGTTCATTCTTGTATCATTCCTTCATTATGTATGCCAAATCATGATGTTCATAGTTGTGTGTTCAATTATTGAAGTTCACTTTATGGCTTGTAAGTGGCACATCTTCCATTATAGAGTCCAGTCAGTTCCATCTTCATAGTCAGCTATCCTTGGCTACTATAGAGTTTCTTGAAAATTTTCTTCATTGGAAGTATCAGTTCAAACTTTCTTAGAGCAGGGAACCATTTTGTTGCAACATAGGGGAATATAATGGTTTTATTGTCTACTTCATGTTGCTATGCCACATGAGTTGTCGCCGAATAACAACTCTTCTATATATTAGGGTGTTATTTACATATCTATAATCTATGTTGCCTTCAGCTAGCCTCTATATTAGATCATTACTTCTTGTGTTCTAAAGTTGGTGAGTATATTCTTCTGTGATCTCTAGATAAAATTACATTCTAACATATCTAACCACCACCAAGCAACATTACATGTGTGCCTTCTGTTCCCTCAGATTTTGGCTGATTGATGTTTTGTAAATGCTATTACATGACTGTGCATTTGCTATGTTGTTTTTTTATTTGATCTAAACCATGAGATCTATGTGAATTACATACATAGGTGGGCATCAGTCCAAGTTCACCCCAATACAAGCATTTTTCATTAAATTCTGTAAATTATGCGCTTAAGTAATGCGGCCTTTTATTAGAATAACCTTAGCATTTTAGATGTGATCTGTGCTTTTATGTTTAAGAGTATTGTTATTTTGAGATAATGCATCTCTGTAATGTTGTTGAAAAAAAAAATTTATTTTTATGTTCACAACCCTTCCGCTCTAAATGTTCATTATGCAACTCTATAATGTTTCAGATTTGCACTTACAATCTCTATAAAGGTACATATTCACTGTGCATACCACAAAATTTCATATTTGTGTATATAATCAAATACATATTTTCATATACATCCCTATATAAGTGCAATTTCGGATGTAGCCCCCATAAAAGCTCATATAAGCATACATGGCGCGCTATAAAAGTGCATAAATATGTTCACTTAAACCTTTGTAAATGATCATACATCATGTGCATATACATTTCAATGTATGTGCAAAATTGCATGTATACCCTGTAAAAATGATATTGTGAACATAAATGGTGCATTTGTGAATCATACAAATCGTATTCATGTCTATGTCCTTTATAGAATCATATTTGCACATAAGCTCCTGCATAATTCTGATACAGAGCTGTAGCCCAATTATGTACTTTTTATAACGATACACAAATATGATTTTTTGGGTTACAAGCACAGCTATCCACTTTGATAAGGGTATATATGCAAATATGATTTCATGGTGAAAATATGGATTTTATGGGGGGTGTAGAGAAGAATATCAACTATTTTTTTTTTAAAAGGTGAATATGCGCATATGTAATTTATATTAAAAAATATACACTGCAGTGGGAGCGTAAATGAAATTATAATTTTTTTATTGGAGCAGGAAATAGGCACTTTTATAGCTGCATTTATGCACATGTGATTTTTCTTTTATGGGGAAGCACACCCGAATTCATTTTCATATGGGTATAATTTGTGATTTATTGTGGGTATTTAGAAAAAAAAGTTGTGCATTTTATAGAGGTGTAAATGAAAGTATACACTTTTACTGCAATGTATATGCAGTTAAAAACTTTTACAGATGTTCATATAATTTTCTTGGTTGAGCACTAACCTTTGGTCATATTTCAATTTGAGCACCAACATTCAAAACGTATCAATGTGAGCATTAACATTTAATTTGGTTACATTGGTGAGATTATTGGGGTTTTCCAGCGAGAATTCAGTGACGTGGACGTCGGACTCCACATCATCTTCACCCTCGGAGGATGCTGCATCAGTAATTTCTCCATATGTGCAGTTTTCCTCCATGTTAGCTGCCACATCAGCCTCTTCATCCTATGTTCTGATCATCTTTTTCCCTTTTTCGCCCCTACTTGTTGATGTGGCAGCATTCACGAGTGAAGATGAGGTAGAGTCTGATATCTACATGACTAAATTCTCACCAGAAAACCCCAACAACCTCACAAGTGTAAACAAATTAAATGTTAGTGCTCACTTTGATATGTTTTGAATGTTAGTACTCAAATTGATATATGACCAAAGGTTAGTGCTCAACCAAGAAAATTACCCGTAAATATGAACTTTTATAAATGTATTTGTGCAAATATGAAATTTCATAATGGCGTGTATGCAAATGTAGACGTTTACATCATGGTTATTAAAGAGGCGTGCCTCAAGCGCAAGGCTTTCTAGGCTCCGGCTTAAATGCCTTGGAGCCTTAAAGGCGCGTGACATTAAAAAGGTGGCCCAAAGCGCACGCCTTGCTTTGAAGATTGAGGTGATGTGAGGCACACCTTAGTAAAGTGTAGGATGATGTTTTTCTTGCTACACGGTGATATGCTATTTTGCTCTGTATATGTTTTATCTAAATTTGAACTTTTAACTTAGATTGTTTTTAATGAAATTTTAGTATTTATTATGAATTTTTTTTCTACTTTGGTGGATTAACCCCTTAGCACCTTGGGCTTTTAATAACTATGGTTTATATGGGTGTTGTCTATATTTAAATTTGTATGCATTCCGTAAAGCATGGGTTGTTATTAATTTTTATAACAAGACCTCATATTTTCATTGCAAAAATCAAATACAATAAAAAGACCATTGATTTTAAAAAATGGATCATGCATCATAGATTAAATTGGAATAGGTTCATTTTTTTAAAGATTCTTTTAAAATTTTTGATTCAGGGAAGCAACAATAGTAGAAGAGTTAAGGTCATATTTATATTTTGAAAAAAAAAATCACTAATAAAACATAATTAATTAAACATCATAACAGTAATAGGATCATAAACACAAAAAAAAACTTCTTAAGAACCCTTTTTTTCATATTATCAACTTCACAATTATAAGGAATAAATATGAACTTTGACTAAGTTTAGTACAAACAGTAAAGGCTTTGGTTTTTTGAGCAAGTGATTTGAGTTCGAATTTTTGTATATGTATAAAAACTCATTGAAATAGGTTTAGCTTTGCAGGTCTTTCAGTACCTCATCTCATCTAAGAAATTGGTGAGTCAAAAAAAAAGGATTTTGAAAAAGAATTTAGTCACAAAACATAAAAATAACATTAGGCATTATATAACATAGCGTAAGTTGAAATCTACTTGTGCCTAACATCAATAAGAAAATTTTTACAATGTTCCACCAAATTGAATATAAAGTCATTTAAATTCTTATCTTTGAGGGAAAGAGTTTGGAAGAAATAACATACAATATCTAAATTTTCTCAAGATGAGAAGCAATTATTTTTAAACCATAATTTACATGTAAAATCAAAATATGATATGCACAAAAAAAATATAAAATAATTTTCTAAACAAAAAATCCTACAGATTGAAAAAGTGTAGTAGATAACAATACTGCATTCTTGATATAATTGGGATTTTAATTTCTTAGAAAACCATGAACTTTTTTTTGTGTACAGGTGTTGAGAAGTAAATATGGGTATAATGGTGTAGGAAGCATAAATGGCTCTCTTAAAACATCCTCTGCTTCAATCTGGTGTCAAATTTGCGCAACTTTGGAGTATATTTTGTAATGGTCAAACTATTTGTTTCTGGATGGATTATTAGTTGTACAGATCTTCTCCTCCATTTAATTATGTTACTTGTAGCTTATCTAATTTGGCAAAGGAGCTTCCTCTTACTCATTTCACCATCTCTAGTGATGCTTGGAATTTTCTTGAAATTAGCAGAATGGTTTTGGGTGATATATGTTGTTGAATTAAAGCTTCCCGTCGTCATCATTCTCCTAGAGACGGGGCTGATACTGCAATGTTGATGCATCACCCTTTAAAGGTAAGCTTTCAATTAAGCCGGCTTATAATCTTATTAATGGTTTAAACTTTAAATTCTCAGAATGGTGTTTCTCTGTAGAGCTGTTTGGAAATGGTAAGGTACTCCAGGAATTAAATCATTTATGTGGTTGGATGCTGGTGATTGTCTCCCAACCAATGCTCTTCAGAAAAGATCAATTGGTAACCTTTCAATTAAGGTAGCTTATAATCTTATTAATGGTTTAAATTCTCAGAATGGTAAGTCTCTCTAGAGAGTTGTTTGGAAATAGTAAGGTACTCCAGGAATTAAATCATTTATGTGGTTGGATTCCGGTGATCGTCTCCCAACCAATGCTCTTCTTCATAAAAGATTAGTTTTTGATAATGAACTCTGTTGTAGATGTGGCAATGATCATGAAACAGGCCTCTATGTTCTTAGAAACTGTTTTTATGCTGAAATACTGTGGTCATAGCTTCTATTGCATAATAATGTTGACAATTTCTATATGGGAGGGTTGATGTCTTTGGTTCTGGTATAACCAAGTGAGTTTTTGACTTTGGTGCAGAAGGAATCTATTTGAGTAATTATTAATTATGGTTGAGAATTAGCCTATGGGTATCTTCTCATTGGAACTAGTAGAGGACAAGATAGTATGGAATCTATGGATAGATCTTAGAGATAGAAGGCTCTTGAGCAAAATTGGGTTAAACTTAATATTAATGGAGCTTGTTATATCAGTACATCATAAATAGTAGTGGGTGGGTTACTTAGAAATAACAACATTGATTTTCTTAGTGCTATTTCAACAAACTATGGTAATTGTTCTACTTGTCATTTATGGATTTTGCTTAGTTTGGAATCTTGGGTAAAAGAAGATTATCTTGGAGATGGACTCAATGAAGGCATTTGTTCTCATTCAGTCTAGCTTGAATGATAGCAATCATGGCAAGGTTTTGTTCTACTCCCTTTGTTCTTTTTTATTTGTCACATTTACCTAATTTACGCTGATTAATAAAAGTTGGTTGAAGTTAGTTGATTACTTATATTTTATAAAAAATTTTATTACTTTTCAAAACTACTCTTATTTAAAACTTCACTAAGTAGAGTATATGATTTAATGCTTAGTTGATTGTGATTTATTGAAAATTGTACAAGTACATTAAATTAAAAGATAAATTTGGAAAAAAATTATTTAATGTTGCACAAAATTTTTAATATGATAAATACAACGGAGAAGAAATTAAAAACGTGACAGGTAAAAAAAAAATGAATTGAATATATTGCAGGCGTCATCCATAGGTAGTGGAAAGATAGAAAGCAACACCAATGCTGATGACCTTGCTAAAGTTGGTTCTCAATCATTAATGCCACTTATTAAATGCATGTTTCTATTGCCAACGACCAGCAGGTTTATTAATGTCTTCGTAAAAATTTTTCGTTAAACAGTGAGAATCAGTTTTGCAGGGATGAGAACATATTTTTAGGAGTATAAGTAGTGATTGTGTGTAGGTAGTTTTGGTGCTCATTTATGTTCAGATTCTGCTCATTTGCTCTATTGAGAATTGTGCATGTTCTGATTTTCTTTTTATAAATGATCTAATCGTTCATCTTGATAGAATAAATAAAAATAAAAAAATAGGTAGAATACCCAATTTAGTTTTTTTAAATATAGTCAATATGCCTCTTGGATCTCTCTAATATGATATGCTCTAGAAGATCTCTCTATTTTAATATTTGAAAAATCTAAGTCAATCTCTCTAATATAATTTATCAAGGATTTATATTTTTTAAATATTAAAATAGAGGGATCTCTAGAGACAAATCATATTAAAGGGATCAAATGGGTAGATTGACTATATTAGAGAGACTAAATTAGGTATTTTACCAAAAAAGTATTGTGTGACGACTTGAGTGTGCAGTCTCAGTCATTAGTCTTTTTAGGAAGGCATTTAATTAATTAAATTTTAAAAATCAAAATACCCTTCTAAATATACTAATTTTTTTTAATTTTTCAAACAAAAAATGGCAATATCGAGACGAAAAATATTGGAATCCAATGCAAATTTTCATGTGCTTTTCCAACTAAGTCACCAACAAGAAAATAAAATGTCATCTTCTCCCTTTGTTTTTTTTTGCAATATAATTTGGTAGAATATCTTAAATGGTCCTTCTACTTAGGTCACTCTATTCTTTTAGTCCCTGTACTCATAAATGTTTTCAATTAGTCCCTCTATTATTGAAAGTGAGTTCACTTAGTTTTTTGACATTTGAAAAATGACCCAACTAACCCTTCTACTACACCAGTGGCGGAGCTAGAAAATTTACAAAATAGGATCTATGTACAAATATAATATTATCATCTATAATATAAAGTAAATCATATATGCATATATAATATATATTTAGCAGTTATAGTTACAATATAAAAAATAAATTGAAATCCACCAACACAAAAAAATTATATTAAAGAATTTATATTTTAAAAATATTGCCTCAACACACTAAAGTTTAAAATTAATTTTATTGTTTAATTGATTTTTTTATGTAACTCAAAAAGATAAGATGAAAAAAAAATTACTTCTTTAGGATTTTAATTTTTAAAATAAAAGAGTGAGGTGCCATGGTGATCCTATTTGTCTAGTTAGGCATATATATATATATATAAAATTTCAAAAGTGGAGAAGCAAAAACATAGTCATAGTTTTAGGTTTTTAAAAGATATAAAAAATAATTAAAAAAAGCCAAAAAAAATTGGCAAACTAAGAATATAGGTCTTTTAAAAATTTTAACATTTATAAAATGACCTATATACTTCCCATAAATTTTTTTAAATATTATGTATTTAATCTCCATTTTCCTAATTTAGTGGGGATCAATTTAATAATTTTTCAAAAGAAATATACATACTATACTTGTTGATATTTTTAAAATTTTTGTGAGGTCAATTTACCCCATAAAAATGCATGTAGCTCCGCCCTTGTAATATAGGGACTAGTTGGGTTATTTTCAAGTGTAGTAAGACTAAGTGAGCTCAATTTTAAGAGTATAAGGACTAGTTGGGAGCATTTTTGAGTAGAGGGACTAAAAGGGCAAGGACCTAAGTAGAGAGATCATTTCAAGTATTATACCATATAATTTCACTGTATCCAAATATAATGAGAATTTGAACCGCTCATCAAAATTGAAAAATTTAAAAATGACCACACACACATATATAATATGTCAACTGTGGGCGTTCGTAGAATGTCTGCAGTTGAGCACAATAACAAATAAGTAGCTACAGTGATGTTAATTATGGTTGATTAGTTTTAGGTAGAGTTCCTGTAGGTCTAGCAAAAATAGGTAGTTACAGTGAGTGTTAATTAGGGTTTAGTAGAGTTCATTAGGGTTGATTAAATTTGTTCAGATACTGTGCTCAAATGAATTGAACGGTTTAGATCAAAATATTGTGCATATTATTTTTTATTGCACAAATATTTATAGATGATGGATGCTTATATATATATATATATATATATATCTGCCATCCTTCCAATGTGAATTTGCGATTATTGATTCAATATAACAACAGACAAATGTTGCATGATTTTATATTGATATGAAATAAATAAATAAACAAATGATATTTAAAAAAAAATGATGCTTTTAAAGGGACATAAGTCTTTTTGAATACAAATATGCATCTAAAAATTAGAAAATAAAAAAAAGTTACTAATGACTTGCTTTAAGTTACAAATATAGGATTTGTTTAGTTGCAGGCCATTTGCATGAGATGAAATCCATAAATGTTATTTTGTGTGTGTATATAATATTTATAATAATAAATAGTTATTTGTTTAATTTGAAATTTCATGAATTACTTGTGAATAGATCATAGAATTCAAATGGATGTCTAGTATTCTTCACAAGAATTATAAATTGCATTTTAGTAAGTGAGAAGTTATAATTTTCATGGTTTATATTGGTTCTCATGTTTATTTGAGGTATTGGAGAAAATTGATTTATTAATATTGGGAAAAAAAGGATAGACAAAAAAATTTATATTATTTCTTCTCCCAAAGTTTAGAAAAAAAAAATTGAATTTTCATTGATTATTAATTTATTATTATTTGTAAAAAATCTTTTATAATTTTTAAGCCATTAGTAGCAAATGAAGTAAGTTGTTTGCAAATTATTCAGAGCTTCATTTACAAAGAGTTTGCTCATTAAACAAAGTAGTCAAGTTTGAGGTGCCAAGTTTGAGGTTGAGTTTTGACCTCAAACTATTACTCAAGCAGAGCTTGAGCCTCATACAATATAGGTTTGCTCAATGAGAAACTACATCTACTTATGTTAGCTAATAGAAATTTTATTTTAATTTATTTTTTATTTTTTAAAAATATTATGGCTTCATGTATTATCAATAATTTATTAATAATTATTTTGAGTTTAAAACTAGGAAAGTTTGGATTGTGAAACTTAAAAACAATTTGAGAATTTTAACTATCAACTAGTGTGGTGTGAGGCAAATGGCAAGAGTTATGTATTTATAAATTTTCTTCAAAATTATTAATTTTTAAACTATTTTTACGAACTAGCCGTTAATAATTGTTGGGAAGATAAAAAAAGTCATTCTGTTTTTATTTTTGAGAATGTTAAATTTTTTTTGTACATAATCCCATGCTAATTTTCATGTGCTTATCCATTGATTCACCCACATGAAAAAAAAATCTCATTTTCTTGTTTTTTTTATTTCACTATATCCAAACATAATGAGACTCCAAACCATTAATCAAAATAGAAATTTAAAAATGCCAAAAATCTTAGCCCATACTTTCAATGTGACTGAATGATTATGAAAGTATCCTATATAAAACTTGTCAAAATTACATTAACTCTTAACCCCTTTCACACTTTATGATTAATAATTAATTTGTATATCATACTATAATTTTTCACACTTTGTTGGAATTCTAATTTGCATGATTTTTGGCTAATATCGATAACTAATGCTTTGCTTGGATGAGGTGAAGCAGGGTTTTGTAAAGTAGGGTAAATTAAGGTAAAAGAAGATAAAAGAAGGTTTTAAGTTATACTTTATTTGGATTGAAGGTAAGGTAAATGGAGGTTATCAAACCTTCTGTTGTTTGGATTGAAGGTAATAGAAAGTAAGGGTTTTATATTAATATTACTAAAATGCCCTTTAAGCTTTAAATAGTATTTTATGCTAATTTTACGCATTTAATATTATTTTGGTAAATTAAATATTTTTATTTGACAATTTATAATATTTTTTTATTATTATTTTTTTTTGCAAAAAAACTATTTAAATTCAAAACCAAAACCTAAACTTTTCTATAGGGCATATATGTAATTATCTAAATTCAGTAAAGGTATTTTTATCTTGAACCCTAAATACCTTACTCTTCATATAACCTTAGATCCAAACAAAGGTTGGTCCATAACCCTACCTTATAAAACCCTCATTTACCCCCTCCTAAGCAAGCCCTAAGTGACGTGGAACCAATCACAAAGGTGGAATCAATCACACAACCAACCAGTGATTGATTGAAATAAAATCACTCTATTGATTGAAATAAAATCACTCTCATGCATGTGGATACTTTCCATGCATGTGCTTTCCATGCAAGAATGATTTGGAGGAAGACTTTCCATACACGTGGATTCCATGCAAATTTAGCATTCTTTCCTATTTACTTATATATTGATTGTTTTGTCATTAGTTTACATTATTATCTATTTAAGAATGCAATGTAATGGTTTTTGGGGAGAATAAATTGAATAATCATTGAGTGTTCTCTTCATGTTCTTTGTTGAGTTGTGTGCTTCCGCAACAATCCGGTTCGCAGCGTGAGCTGGGAACAAAACTTCCACTATCCTACTCCACTTAGTTTTAATTATACGTCTAATTAGAATAAATTTTATGGAAATGCTATTCATATTGCAATTAAAGTGACTGGAATAAGTTAATTTGTTAGTCAACCAGAAACATTGATTACAAAATATAAGATTGATTTAAGTTGCATCTAATTATTATTATGAAAAAAATGAAAGAAATAATATATAATTATCAAATATATATACACATATATCATGTTAGATGAAGAAATCAAAGAACAAAACAGTGTTAGAGAAAGCAGAGATTAAAGAAGAAGGGTTTGGTGGATTTTGAGGCGTGTTAGATTTGTTAGTTAATGCCCTAAGTGCCCATTCATAGATTAAATAAATAAATATAATATTATAATAAAATATACATATAAATATATATATATATATATATTAGAGGGCCTACTTGCACTTTTCTCAAATCCAATTATTTGATTTTTTTATTATCTTGTATCATATAAACATATGTTCATTCTTCTCTTTATCCGATGTGGGACTAAACTATTCACAACTATTCAGTATTTACACATACTACATTAACTAAACGTTCTCCATAGAAAAACAAGGGGTAAAGTTTTCATGTGGTCACCGTGTTATGGTTGATTTTTATTTTGGTCATTGTGTTTCAATTTGTATCTTTTTGGTTATTAGATATTGATTTGTTTTCACCGGTAGGTCACTTGGGGTTTTCCAGCCAATTTTAAATGACGTGGCAGCCAAAAATACCACGTCGCTTTATTTTAATATTTTCTCTCATCTCAGCTGGAGAAAGCACATTAGCCAGATGCTGACTCAGCTTACTTAATCCGGAAAATAAAGTAAGCGACATGGCATTTCCGGCTACCACGTCATTTAAAATTGGCTGGAAAACCCCAATTGACCTCTCGGTGAAAATAAATCAATATTTAATGACCAAAAAGATACAAATTAAAACACAATGACTAGAATGAAAATCAACCATAACACGGTGACCATATGAAAAATTTACCCAAGATGATACCATATTAGATGATAGGCTTACAAAGGAATTAAAATAAAACTTATTCCGTTCATTCTAAAAAATGAGTCATAGAAAGATGTTACATAAAAATTAAAGATAGTATTAGTAAAATCAACAATTATTTTAGAACAAAAGTATTTTTTTAAAATGACTTGTATTTTAAAATGGAGAGAGTATTATTTACCATAAAAAATGAATTAAAAAATGATGCTTAAGAGCAGTGGCCGAGCCACGTGGTGGAGAAGGGGGCAATTGCCCTCTTATAATTTGAGAATAATTTAATTTAATATTAATTTAATTAATTGATGTCCTAATTACCCACATTTATTTTATAATTGACCCCTTTAGCTTTTTATTAACTAAAAATAAAAGGAGACTAGTCTCATCTTATCCAATGATGAAGCTATGACTTTTGTTTGATTAGAAATTAAATTTATTTAATATTTATTTGTTTATGTATTTATTTAATGTCTTAAATTTAGCTCTAATTCTACCAATTTCAACTGCATGTGCAGAGAGGGTTTTCTCTGCAATGAAGATTGTGAAAACTCAATTACGTAATAGAATTGGTGATCAATTGTTGCTTAGTGACATACATCGAGAAAATATCTTTGATTATATTGATATATAATGAAACAATCATTCATTATTTTCAAAATATTAAAACTCCCAGGACAATTATGAATTTGTTTTGCTGATAATTTGTAGTACTTGTTTATGTAAAAGACTTATTTAAAGAATGATTATCAATTTTGATTATAGTTGAACTTTTTTTAAGTTTCATTTGCCCCCTTGTCTATGATTTCTAGTTTCGCCACTGCTTAAGGGATAGTATGAGTCTTTTGGAATACAAATATGCATCTAAAAATTATAAAATAAAAACTTAGGTTATCAAGGACTTGTTTTATATTACAAAAATAGAATTTGTTTGGCTGCAGGGTGCTTGCATGAGATGGAATATATATATATATATATATGGAAGATATATATAACTGTTAATACATGATGATCCTCAATTAAAGTAATCATGTATCAATTAACAATAACACTAACATTTTATAAAAAGGAGAAGTTATATATAAATAATTTGCAATTTCATGAATTACTTGTGAATGAAACATAGAGTTGGAATGGATGTATGGGATTCTTCACAGTAATTATAAATTGCATTTTAGTAAGTGAGAAGTCATAATTTTCATGGTTTTATATAGGTTCTCATGTCTGAGATGTTGGAGAAAATTGATTTATTAATATTGAGTAGGACAAGATTGGTAGAGAATTAATTTTATTCTTTCTTCCCAAGCTCGGGGAAAATTGAATTTTCATTCATTATTAATATATTATTTAATAAAATCTTTCATAATTTTTAAGAGTCAACTCTAAAAACAAAAAGATGGAAGAAATGATTGTATTTCTTCACCTTTTTCCTTAATTATTTTTAAAAATTAATTATATGTTTTTTCATTGGGTCAATGCAACTCTAGCTTTCAAAAGACTGTAGTTGGAAGAGATTTTTTCGGTTATTAGGCGTTGCAATCAGTTCTCAGGGTCCTTCTTATGAGACGAATTTAATTCTGATGATGGTCTTGATGCGTTCGGCTAGTCCTATGCTCTCATCAGGCACGTCCTCTCGGCGTTTTTTACCGCTGGGGGATGATCATGTCGTTGTTTGATTTGTGTGTCCCAGCTATGTGTTTCACTACTGTCAGTGGTCATTTTTTTATGTTTATTTTCCGGTTTGTGGTTTTGGGTTGTTTGGTGTGAGAACCACGTTTTATGGTTGTTTTATTATTTTTTTGATGTCTATTTTCTTCCATGTCTGTACTTTCTTCTATTTGTGAGTTCTTCATTTTTAATATATTCGTGGTTTATTTAGTTTTAAAAAAATAAAAATAATAAAAACAAAACAGTATTGTAGGAGTTAAAAAAGCTCGTTCTTTCAACAAATGAAACAGTGTTCATATTTGATTTTTAATCTCGAATAGTCGAGCCAAGCTTGAGACTTATTATTCAACCAGTTTAAGCTTGCATGTTATTAAATAATTGTTTAATTTTTTTTTTATTTTCTTTAATTTTTTCATTTTTTTTGTTCCTCCACCTTCTCTTCTATTTTGAATCTAAACACAATACGTAAAACTTGGAAATTTGAATTTATACTTGAAATAGTTGGGAACTTGAAGAATTATTATCTTTATTTAATTTTAATTTATTCTTTTAGAAAAAAAAAATCCAACAGACTATGCTAGCCACCATGGGCACAGTAAAAATAGTATCATTAGAAAGCCAAAAATATAGGAACCCAATGCTAATTTTTGGGTTCATCTCGCCTGGTTTCATAACCAGGCGAGTCCCTGGTCAACCAATTAGAGATTGAACCCCTAATTTTTTTGGTACACAAAGCCGAATTTTCATGTGCTTATCCATCTAATCACCCACAAGAAAATAAAATTTCATTTTCTGCTTTTTTTTATTTTTTTAAATTTAACTATATATATCCAAACATAATGAGAATGTAACCCATTCATCAAAAACAGAAAAAAATGACAAAAATGACCAAAAAAAAAAAAATCTTAACCAAAGTGAATATGTGACTATGAAAGGGTCATCATATATAAAACTTGTCAAACTTACAATAGACCTTCACCCTCACACTTTATCATTAATTTATGTATTATTACACTTTAATTTTTCACACTATGTTGGAATCTTAATATGCATGATTTTGGCTTATATTGATATCGAAGTTTTAATTGTATTAGTACAAAATAAAATTAAAGCTTTTTATGATTGAAAATTAGATTCTTAATCATAATTATTTTTGCATTTATAAAAATGCTATTCATATTGCAATTATCAATTATTCATTAATATATTTTTTTTAATGATTTGATCTAATTTTACATAATTTCCAAGGATTTATTCTTAAAAATCCTACAATTTTAATAAACAATGCAATTTTTTTTTAGAAAAATATGCTTATTTGTAGAGGTATATTATATATATTATTTTTTATTGCCGAGTTATATATGAAAAGAAATGCTTTTATAAGGTTAAATACCAACATATAAACTTTTATTTATTTAAATATATAAACTTTTATAAGATTTTCTTGGAGATGGACTCTATGGAGGTGTTTAATCTTATTCAATCTAGCACTAATGGCTAGCTTTTGTTTAATATTGCAGACCTTCTCATCCATGAGTAGTGGGAAGTGAAATTGAATTGTGTTTTTAAAGAATGCAACACCTTGTGCTAATAGCCTTGTTAAGTTGGCACTTGATCATTATGCCACTTACCAAATGCATGTTTCTATCCCTCATGCATTTGTGTTTTGTTAGCGATACGTCCTTGGTGTTTTTGTCTTCCTTAATTGTTTCTTTGTTTCTTAGCTGATAAAGCTTTGTTAACAAAGCACAAAATGTCTAAAAATCAAAATGTTTGTGTTAGTAATTTTTAGAAAGCCAAAAAAATAATTTTCATGTGCTTATCCATCTAATTCACCCACAAGAAAAATAAAATGTCATTTTCTGTTGTTGTTGTTGTTTTTTTTAATTTAAGTGTATCCAAACATAATGAGAGACTCAACCAATCATCAAAACTAGAAATTCAAAAATGACCACAAAAAATAAGAAACTAGATCTTACTCCATCCATCTCATGTGAATATGTGATTATGAAAGTATCCTATATAAAACTCGTCAAAATTACTAGAGGTAGTCATTTAAAATATATATTTTATAATTAAAACTATCTTTTTAATTATAATTAAGTTTTATATTAAGTAAAACAAGCTATTCATATTGCCAGCAAAGTGATTTGATTAAGTTGATTATTTATTCAATCATAACCATAGATCATAACCCTATAAGATTGATTTAATTAGTTGCTTCTAGTTTCTATCATGAAAAATATAAAAAAACTATATATTCTTATATATATATATATATTTATATAATCAAGGGAATTTTGATAGAAAGACGAGAATACTATATTAGATGAAAGACTTACATAGGAATTAAGATAAAACTTTTTGATTGAACATGACAACATATGTTACATGATTTTATATTGGTATGAAAGAAAAAAAATGACATGCCCTTTTTAATACATAGTAGGTAAATCCTCTTGTTCTGCATAGGTTTTTCTTGTTTTTCCCTTTTATTTGTAAGGTAATATTGTATAAAGACATATAATTTTAAAAAAATATTTTAATTAATGAAATTATAACACCATGTATATAGTTTTTATGAAAAAATGAGTAAAGTAAATGCAAATAAAACAATACTCAGCATGAGAACTGTTCAAAAATACAAACAAGGAAAAAATAATTTTTTTTGAAGAGAAACAAAACAATGAAGAAAATTTAATTATAAAATAATAAATATCATGACCTCTTTTACAACTCATTAAAAAAATCAAAATCAAAACTACTGACATTAAACTTGTGATCACATTTTTTAGAAATATATTTAGTTACTAGAATTTCAACATCTAACATTCTTTAATTTTGTATATGTTCTGATATTTTCAATTTCTTCTAATTTGCTTAGATATAAACTAGAGCAAAACCCTATTTTCAATTATGACTTGTAAATTGGCTTTAAAAGTATTCATAATTAAATAACTCCTTATAATCCAAACTATTGGCATGCATTTTCCACAAAACAAATATTTTTCAACCACAATTATCAATTTTAAAAGATTTAATGAAATATTTTATACAAAATTAATGAATGTAATTAAATTTTTTAATAACAAACAAATATTTAAATATAATAATATTTTTATAAAAAATCCATAACCGTCCCTTGAAATGCTCTCAAAGCATAATATACCGATACGTTACATATATGCATAGATATGCATCTAAAAAATCAGAAAATAAAAAATTAAGTTAATAATGGCTTGTTTAATGTTACAAATATAGGATTTGCTTGGTTGCAGGGTATTCGCATGAGGTGGAATCTATAAATGTCATTTTGTCTATATATATATATAATTAATATTTTTATGATAAAAAAATAGTTATATGTTTAATTTGCAATTTTATGAATTACTTGTGACTGAATCATAAATTATAAATTTAATTTCAGCAAGTGAGAAGGTATAATTTTCTTGGTCTTTTATAGTTCTCATGTCTATATGAGGTATTGGAGAAAATTGATTTATTAATATTAAAGACAAAGTGATAGACAACAAATTTATATCGACCAACGGTTTTTGGGTAAATTGGTATTGGGTTCTTTGAGTAGGGCGTTCATTTTGGGAAAGACTCAGGATCGAACCTCATGCCCTGCGCAGGGTCGAGGGACACGTGGGTCGGCGTTGAGCTTTCCCCACACGTGCACGTCCCTGGGTTCTGGTGCTTGTCATCTTGGTTAAAAAAACAAAAAAAATTATATTATCATTCCTCCATTTGTTTAGAAAATGTTAGTTCCGCCGATATGGTTTGTGGCTTAAAGAACACTCAAAACACTCATAGAACATTCACAGAAACCAAGAAAGAAGGAGACACAAGATTGGTAACCCAGTTTGGCGTCCACTCGCCTACGGGGGACTAAGCCCGGAGATAAACAATCCACTAAAAGAGTTGAAAATACATAAGTACAAACACTTGTCACTCACTCTCTCAACAATAAAGATCATTACCCTCTCTAGATTGTCTAGTGCTCACACACTCTCCTTCCCGAGTCACAGTTATAATCTACGAGCAAGGTCACTTATATAGACGCCTCAACGTCCCAAATATAACACATACCTCTTTTAGAATCTCCACGGCTACTAATTTAAAAACCTTCCAAAATTAGCTGTTCCAACTCCTGTTGTAACATAGTTGCAACATGGATCTGACTGCTGACTTGAGTGAGTTCTGGTTACGTTGCAGACGACCTCAAGACCCATCAACCTCCCGGTCATGCTTAGTTCGAGTCAGTACAGCTAAATCTCCCGATCCCGACTGCCGGCAACTAGCCTACCTCCTCAATTCCTCATCACGTAGTCCCCTCGCAAGGGGCGCACGTTTTTGTGTGTTTTCCACAAAACTTACCAAACTTACTCTTCAACCTTGTAGGTTTAGTCTTCAAAGATTCTCCATAAAGATCTTCCATCAATCATCTTAATCATGCCAACAATAGGCATGTCTTCAAATCTTGCCCTTAATAGTCTTCAATCATCCTCATTAAGGTCTCTTCAAATCATACCATCAATAGTTCTTCAATTATACCATTGATAGGTATTTCTTCAATTAAGCTTCATCCATATTTAGTCTTCAATCAAATCACCTAAATATGATCTTCATATGATATTGTCTTCAAGTTGTAATATATTGCCAAAAATAACTCCATCAAGATTTTCAAGATATTTGCCTCCAAGTTAAGACTCCTTGCCATGTCATCAATTATGCTATGTCACACGGGTTGCCATGTCATTTTGACTATGTGTCAAATCATGCCAATAATAGTGCGGTTGCACTAATAGAAAAAATTGAATTCTCATTGGTTATTAATATATTATTATTTGAAAAAAAACTTTTGTAATTTTTAAGCAATTAGTTGCAAACGAACTAATAAGTTGTTCACAAGCTACTTGAGCTTCATTTAGAAAAAAAACTTGTTTTTTAAGCAAAGGAGGCAAGTTTTTAAAATATTAATGGTTTCATATATTATGAATAATTTGTTTAATATTATTTTTGTATAAAATACTTCATCTATTAATAAATTAACAGAAACAAGGTCTACAAATTTAAAAAAAACATCAACTTCCATTAGAACGTTAAAATTGTCCTTTTATTTTATTTTATTTTATTTTTAAAAGATATAAAAGAAAAAGTCGAGCTAGTTATGGTGGCGGCAACGGTCATGGTAAAAATGGTATCATTGTATGACCAAAAAGATAACAATCCCATGCTAATTTTTTTTTTCATAATACAATGCTAATATTTATTTATTTTTAATTACTACATTTAAAAGAAGTCATGAGAAACATCTTGCACAATGGATGAGATAATAATAAATCAAGAGACGACAGACTATTATCATGTGCTTATCTTATCCATCTACTTCGTACACAAGAAAATAAAATACTTTTTTTTTAAAAATAATTTTATAAAAACACAATGAAACTCTAAACCGTTCATCAAAATAGAATAATTAAAAAAAATAAAATAGAAATCTTAGCCCATCTTTCCCATATGACTATGTGATCATCAAAGTATCTTATACAAAACTTGTCAAAATTGCAAGAAATTTTCATCCCTTTCACAATTTATGTATTATTCTAAAATTTCTTACACTTTGTTGGATTCTTAATATGCATGATTTTGGCTTATATTGATAACTAAGTTTTAATTAAATTAGTTCAAAATAAAATAAAGCTTTTACGATTAAAATTATATGTTTAATTATAACTAGTTTTGTATTTTAAAAAAATGATATTCATTCAGCAATTATAGTGATTGGAATAAGTTATGTAGTTATGATATGTATATATATTATGTTGTTATAAAATGTAAATTATTTTGAAACAAAAATATTTTCTTAAAACAACGTGCATTTAAAAATAGCGGGGAATATAACAATTTATTTTACATGATTTTATATTGATATGAAAAAGAATTGAATAAATGATTTAAGGAAATGATGCTTACCTTATAACATGTCTTTTGGAATACAATTATACAAATATATATGCATCTAAAAATTAGAAAATGAAAAATTTAGGTTACTAATGGCTTGTTTTATATTA
Source organism: Dioscorea cayenensis subsp. rotundata (assembly GCF_009730915.1). NCBI lineage: Eukaryota > Viridiplantae > Streptophyta > Magnoliopsida > Dioscoreales > Dioscoreaceae > Dioscorea > Dioscorea cayenensis. The sequence continues at coordinate 3,278,627 of NC_052472.1, read as the reverse complement.
CAAATATAGAATTTGTTTGGCAATGAGATGGAATCCATATAAATGATGCTGCAGGGTATTTGCATGAAATGGAATCTATAAATGTTATTTTGTGTGTGTATATATATAAAACTAATATTTTTATGATAAAAAATAGTTATAGGTTTAATTAACAATTCAATGAATTACTTGTAAATGAATCATAGAGTTGAAATGAATGTTTTGGATTTTTCACAAGAATTATAAATTGAATTTTAGTAAGTGAAAAATTATATTTTTCATGGTTTTATATAGGTTCTCATGTCTATATGAGGTGTTGGAGAAAATTGATTTATTAATATTGTCTAAGATATGATATGCAAAGAATTCATATGATTTCTTTTTCCGGGTTTAGCAAAAGCTTAATTTTACTTGATTATTAATATATTATTATTTAAATAAATTTTGTTTAGGAGTTAATTATGAAGGAACCAGGCATTGGAGGAGATAGTCCTAATCGAATACTCCTAATTTTATTAGGAAAAAAGCTTGTTCATTAACTAAATAAGATAAATCCAACTTTATCTTTTTAATCTCAAATAGTTAATCATGCTCAAGTCTTATATTATTATATTATTCAAATTGTTTAAACTCATAGATTATCAAATAAAAGCTTAATTCTTCCTTATGTTTGTCTTTCTTTTCCCATTACTTTTCTTTTATTATTATTTTTTAATCCCTATGTAAAACTTGGAAATTTTGAATTCTATAACTTAAAAGGATTTCATTTGAGAGCTTATATTATGATTATGATTATTATGATTATTATTATTATTATTATTATTATTATTATTATTATTATTATTATGAAAAAGAATATTAAGAAAAAAATCCAACAGCCTGTGTTGGCCAGTGTTGCAGCAAAGATGGTATCATTATAAGATAAAAAATATATAGGAACCCAATGCTATTTTTTTTACAAAATCCAATGCTAATTTTCATGTGCTTATCCATGTAATTCACCCAAAAAAGATAAAATATCTTTTTTTTTAATTCCAGTATATCCAAACATAATGAGAATGTGAACCATTAATCAAAATAGAATATTAAAAAATGATCATTATAAAAAAAAAAAAAATCTTAACCCAAGTGAATTTGTGACTGAAAGTATCCTATATAAAACTTGTCAAGATCACAAGAGATCTTCATACCTCTCACACTTCATCATTAATTTGTGTATTATTACACTACAATTTTTCACACTTTGTAGGAACCTTAGCATGCATGTTTTTGGCTTATATTTAACTAAGTTTTTATTGAATTAGTACAAAATAAAATAAAGTTTTTTATAATTAAAATTATATTTTTAATTATAATTATTTTTATCTTTATAAAAATGCTATTCATATTGCAATTAAAGTGATTGGATTAAGTCAATTAGTAATTCAACCATGAACATATATTATAAAAAAAATATAAGATTGATTTAAGTTGCATCTAATTATTATCATGAAAAATAAAAGAAATAATATATATATATATGTATATGTGTATGTGTGTGTATATATATATAATTATCAAAATATATATTATGTGACTTGAAGAAATCAAAGAAAATAGACCTCAATTTGAAAAGAAGAATATGTATTTTTTCACAAAATTTATATGGAAAAATTGAATATTTGTTGATCATTTCTAATGATTTTATAATTTTTCATAATTTCCAAGTATTTATTTTAAAAATCCGACAATTCTAATAAACAATGCATTTTAATAAAATATACAATTTTTTTTAAAAGGTATATATGCTTATATTAATTTTATTTTATTGTGGAGTTATATATGAAAAAACCCTTTCATAAGGGTAAATACCAAAATATAAACTTATATTTAGTTAAATATGTAAATAAAATGTTTTGTAGTATGTATAGTGAATATGTACATGCCAACAGTCTTGTTGTCTAATAATAATAATAATAATAATAATAATAATAATAATAATAAAATGCTTCATATTAATTATAAATTGGACGGGACAAAGATGGGAAATGATAATTTTAACTATCTGAGTTATTGGGGAAAATTGAATACAAAATGATACCTAATTCTTCTTTTTTTTTATGGTACAAACTGCAACCCATTCAAAAGTTTAATACTAATAAAAAGATTACATATTTACTAAAATTGATTTTTTAAATGCATACTTATAACTAATTATGGATTAATATAAATTAGTCCATTTCAATAGAAGAAGAAAGTCAATTTCATTTGATCATTAGTTTTAAAATCTTTACTTTTTTTTAATCATATGATATTTCAACCAAATTAATGATAATAAGTGATTTTTAAGTTTAATTTACGTGATCTTAGTTACGTAAAATTAAACTTAAAAATCATTGATTATCATTAATTTGGTTGAACTATATCTTGTGATGATCATGTTTGATTGGTTAATAAATTTTATGGTCTAAATTGGTATATTGAATCCAAAACTGTATCATTAAATTTAAAGAAACTACTTACAAACTATCCTTTTTTTTAATGAAATAACATATAATAAATTGTTTTTCAAAATTTTATTTCTATAAATATGTATATATTATTTTGGTATATGGGATGTTCCTTATTTTAGTAGATTGATGTTTTTACACATTAATATATGCAAGCCTTTACTATTTGGACTAAGGAATGTAGTAAAATTATACTTCTATCCATATTATTTAAAACTTTTAAAATATTTGTAAGTATTAATTATTTTCTTTTTTCAGCTTGATATTTTCCTCATTTAGAGTAAATGAGTATTAATGGGAGTAAATATTGGCTTTTTCCTCGTTTAAAGAAAATGCCTATGTAAGGGAGTATATTATTCTATGAAACACGAAGTGAGCTGCCATTTCTCAATTCTTTGAAGATGGAAATGCCCATCCTTCTTGGAGTTGCACAAATGAACCTTTGAATTTTCTTGAGCTATTTCAATGTGAAGTTCTGATGCAGGAGTAGAGGAGAGGATAAGAGAAGGAGGAGGGATAGACTGAGATAGATTGAGGAGGAGAAGGGGAAGAAGAGGATGAGAAGCTGAATAGGGAAAATCCACTACTTCTTTCATTCTCCTCATCACATTTAAAGACCAAGAGACAACTTTGACAATGTGATAGACGTCTTGGCAATTCAGCAAACAGGTGCTGTGCCAGAACAACACCCCCCACTAACTAGCATGACTTCTACTGTCCATGCTTTCTGAATACAACTATTCACCCATTGTCATTCACCTGATTACAAGATGATTACTGAACTAATATTAAGCTATTTGTTGCCTTATTAGGTTGTGACGAAGTCTGCATACTTGACCACTTTGGTTGAGCACCTAGTGCGAGGTTTCCTTGCATCAATACCCCGCCCATCATGACTTGCCTTGCCCTCAAGGCAAAAATCTGGAAAATCCTGGTGAAGATCTGTGAGTGATTCCCAAGTGGCAGTAGAGGCTGGTTGATGTTCCCATTGGATTAATGCTTGTGGGCGTGGTTGGCCTTGGAGAAGGATCGTGCGGGTATCCAGAACTTGAACTGGCTTTAGAAGTGGGTGCTGGTCAATAAAGTCCATCGGTAATGGTATGTATACTACAGTTGGGTCCCCCATATATTTCTTCAGGCGAGAGACATGGAAAACATTGTGGATGCGAGCTGGTGCTGGAAGGTCAAGGCGATAGGCAACGTCCCCAATGCGTTAACGAACCTGATAAGGCCCATAAAATCTGAGAGCCAATTTGTGTGATCGCTGATGGCCAAGAGTTGATTGCCGAAATGGCTGTAATTTGAGAAGTACCCAGTCTCCAACTGAGAAGGCGATGTCAGTCCGGCCTGTGTTTGCTTGGTTCCTCATGCGAGTCTGCGCTCGTAATAAATTTGTCTGGAGAGTTTGCAGAATGTTAGTTCGCTGGGATAACAACTCATCAATAGTTGCAACGGGTGATGATCCTTGGATGTAGTCGATCAATGATGGTGGAGACCTGCCATAAACCGCTTCGAATGGGGACATCTTGATGGAGGAATGCTAGGAGGTATTATAGTGCCACTGCGTCCAAGGAAGATACGTCAACCAATGACGGGGGTGATCAGCAACAAAACAGTGAAGGTAATCTTCAAGGTAGTGATTGACGACCTCGGTTTGACCATCAGATTGCGGATGGTAGGCAGAGCTCATGGCGAGGACAGTACCTTGTATTTTGAAAAGCTCTTGCCAGAATTGACTAAGGAACAGGGGGTCCCGATCAGATACAATGCTAGAAGGTATACCATGAAGACGAACAATGTCTTTGACGAAAATTTCAGATACTTGTTGTGTAGTGAAGTGAGATGCAAGCGGCGAGAAATGCGCATACTTGGAAAGACGATCTACGACCACCAAGATAGTTGTTTTCCCTGCAGATGGAGGTAAGTGGGAAATGAAATCCATCGAAAGTGCATCCCATATCTTACCGGTATAGGAAGAGGCTGAAGAAGACCCTGTGGAGCTCTGTTAAACGGTTTAACCATTTGGCATGTGGGACACCGAGAGACAAAGTCTTGCACTGAACGTCGGAGGTCTGGCCAGTAGAAGGTGCCGGTGATGCGGGTGAGTGTCCGTTGGACTCCTGCATGCCCGCCACTAGGGGAGTTATGGCACTCAGCAATGATTAGATGGTGGAGAGCTGATTCCGGTGGTATATAGACCTTCCCTTTGAAGAATAGGATGCCATCACGAACACTATAAGCTGGATGTGCAGCAGGACAAGAGAGTATTGATTCCAGTAATTGAGATGAAGCAGGGTGGGTCTTATAATACAATCGGAGAGCATCCCAAAGAGCTGCGATGGGCCGAGATGATGTGTGCACATGGTGAAAGGTTGGTTGCCGGGATAGGGCATCAGCAGGGCCATTTTGAGAGCCTGGTTTGTACTCGATGTTGAAATCATATCCCAAGAGCTTTGTTAGCCATTTTTGTTGCTCCGGCGTCTGAATAGTTTGATGGAGAAGGGAACGGATGCTTTGGTGATCCGTCTGAATTGTGAATCGGTGGCCAAGGAGGTATTGGCGCCACTTCCTAACGGCCTCAGTGACGGCATACATCTCCCGGGCATAAGTGGAGGCCTGTTTGAGGCGTGAGGATAATTGCTTACTAAAGTAGGCAATTGGGTGTCTGGATTGAGTTAGCACTGCTCCGACTCCATCACCCGATGCGTCCGTTTGGACAATGAAAGGAAGGTTGAAATTAGGAAGTTGGAGTATCGGTGTCGACATGAGGGCTTGCTGTAGATGATAAAAGGCTTCGGAAGCAGTTGGAGTCCACACAAAGGAGTTTTTACGGAGTAGATTGGTAAGGGGAGCAGCCAGGGAGGCATAATTCCGTACAAATCGACGGTAATACCCTGTAAGACCGAGGAAGCTGCGCAGGTTGCGCAGAGTTGTAGGCAATGGCCAGTCCTTGATAGCCGAGATCTTCTCAGGGTCCACCGATACTCCTTTGGATGAAATTATGGTACCCAAGTTCAGTGCAACCAAATTCACATTTCGGCAATTTGGCAAACAATCGATTAGATCTGAGAAGGGTGAATACGTGCCGAAGATGTTCCAAATGGTCTTCCCAAGAGCTACTGTAAACCAAAATGTCGTCAAATAAGACCAACGCAAACTTGCGCAATATGGCTCGGAAGACTGAATTCTTTAAGGCTTGAAAGGTCGCCGGTGCGTTAGTGAGGCCGAACGGCATGACAAGGAACTCGTAGTGGCCTTCGCGGGTACGAAAGGCCGTCTTCTCAATATCCGGTGGGTGAAGTCGAACTTGGTGGTAACCAGCCCGGAGGTCGAGCTTGGAGAAAACCGCCGCGCCAGTCAATTCATCGAGCAATTCCTCCACAGTGGGGATCGGGAATCGATCCTTGATGGTGGCGGCATTTAATGCTCGGTAATCAACGCAGAACCACCAATTTCCATCCTTCTTCTTGACAAGTAATACCGGCGAGGAAAATGGACTAGAGCTTGGTCGTATGATCCCATCGGCAAGCATCACATTTACCAACTTCTCAATTTCAGTTTTCTGAAAATAGGGGTAGCGATAGGGTCGCACGTTGATGGGTGGTGTAGTGGGATTTAGTGGAATTCGATGATCTAACTGGCGCACGGGAGGAAGGCCGATGGGAGCTGTGAAAATCTCTGAAAATTGTGTCAAGAGTGATGTCAAAGTATCGACAAATGGAGATGGTGCATCGGACCCAATGCATGGCTGTGGTGATGGCGTAGTAGTAGGCTCGATGGATAGGTGCCAATATGTGGCCTCCATGATATGCTGTGTTTGCTTGTGAATAGAGGAAGATGATATATAATGAAGATTAGGTGATTGAACACCTTGTAATTTGATCACCGTCCCGTGATAATTAAACTCCATCCAGAGTTTGTTGTAATTAAATAAGATTGGACCAAGGCTAGCTAGCCATTGGACGCCTAGCACGAGATCCGCACCATAAATCGGTAAGAGCAACAAATCAATAGCAAAGGTCGCATCCCCCAACTTGAGGGGAACCTGCTGGCATTCGCCCCCGCATGTCATCGCATCTCCATTGCCCACAGTGACACGCAGATGTGAGGATTGATGAACTGGTAGTCCTAAGTGTTTGGCTAGCCGTGATTGAATGAAGTTGTTCGTCGAGCCACCATCAATGAGAACGATCACATCTCGACCATTAATGAAACCGGTGAGCTTGAGAGTAGATGGAACCAGTTGTCCGGTCAAGGCGTGAAATGAAATGGAAGGTGTCTCCGAGGTCTCCATCATGTGGTCGGCAGGAAGGGAAGATAGTTGATCTGGGACCGGAGGTGCTGGGTCAGGGTCAGGAGGTTCCATTGGTTCTAAAACATCTCCTAACAGATAGAGAAATTGGGGGGGAGTGCAGCGATGACCGGGAACGAATTTCGCGTCACAATTGAAACAGAGACCCTTCTCACGGTGTGTTGCCATCTTCGCCGGCATGAGTCGCTTAATAGGGAGCGAAAGAGGGACGCACAAAACCCGAGGGCCGTGTTGGAACAGGTGGCCGGCTCGCATTACACTTGTCTTCGACGAGGCGCGCCATGCCGATAGCGTCGTGCAGCGACTGGGGCTTGAGTATATATAGCTCGCGTTGTATGTCATCACGCAAGCCCGAGAGGAAACAATTTAAAAGATTAGTGTCTGTAAGACCACTAATGCAGATGGATAGGGACTCAAACTCTTGTAAATAATTGGTCACAGTGGAATGTTGTTTGAGCTTATAAAGGCGAGCTTCATGATTGATGAAAGAGGAAGGTCCAAAGCGAAGCTCAAGTCGGCGGGTAAACTCCTCCCATGAGCTGCACTGTGAGGTGTTGTGCATCCACTGGTACCATCGGAGTGCAGGACCCGTCATGTAGAAACCTGCGATTACTAGGTTCTGATCGGCCGGAGTCTGATGAAAGGTGAAGAATTGGTTGATTTGAAACAACCAGTTCACAGCATCGGTGCCTGTGAACAGAGGAATTTCCAATTTTGGTAGCCGTGCGAGGGATAGGTGCTGAGTATGGTTGGAAGACTGTGCACTATGGTTGTAATTAAGTGAAAAGGATGATGGTGGTGGTGGTGGCGGTGGTGAAGTTGGAAGGGGAAGTAGTGGTGGTGGTGGTGGTGGTGAAGTTGGGAGGGGAAGTAGTGGGGAGGAGGAGAAGGTGGTATCAAGTTTGGCAAGTTTCACCATCATGTCTGCCATGATGGTTTGCTGGGCAGCCATGGAGCGCTGGAGAGTATCAAAGGACTGGTTGATGGTGTCGAATTGATTGGAGTGTTGCTGTACAGCTGAACAAACAGTGTCCAGTTTGGAGAATAGGTCATCATGGTGGGAGAGTTGCTCGGTGATGGTGGAGAGTTGCTCGTCGAGAGCACGAGCTCTAGTCAGCATGCCCTCCGTCATGGACTCAATGAAAGCACCAATTGATGCAGGAGTAGAGGAGAGGATAAGAGAAGGAGGAGGGATAGACTGAGATAGATTGAGGAGGAGAAGGGGAAGAAGAGGATGAGAAGCTGAATAGGGAAAATCCACTACTTCTTTCATTCTCCTCATCACTTTTAAAGACCAAGAGACAACTTTGACAATGTGATAGACGTCTTAGCAATTCAGCAAACAGGTGCTGTGCCAGAACAACACCCCCCACTAACTAGCATGACTTCTACTGTCCATGCTTTCTGAATACAACTATTCACCCATTGTCATTCACCTGATTACAAGATGATTATTGAACTAATATTAAGCTATTTGTTGCCTTATTAGGTTGTGACGAAGTCTGCATACTTGCCCACTTTGGTTGAGCGCCTAGTGCGAGGTTTCCTTGCATCAAGTTCTTTGGGAATGCTATTAATATTTGGTGAGTTCATTTTCCAATTCATGTCCTAATATGTGTATAAAATCATGCAGACTCTAGTACCTGCTTTTTCTATTGACCGTTTCAACTCATCCAACTGTGGAAATCTATGTAGTATCTCTTGGTTTGATGGTAACATGTTATTAGCACACTTACAACGTTTCGTTTACCAAAGTTGAAAGTTCTCCCTCTTGAAGACTCCAGCTATTTGACCATTCCTTTGTGATCATATGTTGATGACCAAGGGCAATTTTTACCAGCTACTCACCATTGCTACAGTTCATGATATAGTATGATATATTTAATGTGTGAACACTTTAAGAATGTCATAAATCAAAGTTTTAGTTGTTTGGAATTTTGGATATGTGTTCATTATATTATTCGAGGCAGTCTACATGAAGAAGATGTATCATGTATGTCTTCTCAAAATTTTCTCAAGTTTCTTGATTTTCTCCTAGTTTCCTATCTTGTTGTGTTACTCCCAGAATTTGTGAACCATTTTATGGAAGGAGAAAGACCACTCTTGAAATGTGCATAACTAACATGTTTTCTTGAAATGTCTTACAATGATTTTACCTCTCACTAAATAATATTTTTATGTTAGCTAGTTGCTTAATGTATCACCATTGGAATTATAGTTTTTTTTTTTTTGGGAAGAGGAGCGGGGATGAACCCACTAGAGACCCCAGGGACGTGCATAAGCCTCGGTAGAACAAGTGGGGATGGGGCCGCACTCACCTGAGCGCTGGAACCACCCGTACACAACCACTATTCACAACTCCCAGAAATGTGCCCTCAGCCGAGAATCGAACTCTCACCACTTGGTGAGAGCTCTATCGGCGACCCGTGTACCAATAGACCCGAAGGTCATTGGCATCATTGGAATTACAGTTGAAGGCTTAGTTCTTCCTGTGTATGCTTGGCATATTTCTTTAGAATCACTATTCAATGGTGCTAATTATCTCCTTATCTTTATTTCTGCTCCAATTATCAATTTGTTCCTCAGTTGATATTCTTGAACAGCCTGCAGTTTGGTTACCTTTCTCTACTCATCATTGTAAAATGGTGCACTGGTTTAAAAGCAAATCTATACCATGCCATGATATACATGTTTCTTAGCCCCACAGAAGTCGAACTTGGTGAGAATGAGCTATTTCCTGGCCAAAAGATGCTTCAGGTTTGTGCATACTAGCAAATCATTTTTTTCTCACTTGTACAATGTCATTCTAAGTGCTAACTTTTCTCATCATGCTATCAGCTTGTTTTACTTGCGCTAGCCCTTATATCTGTTCCTTGAATGTTGTTTGCGAAGCCCTTCCTTTTGAAGAAGCAACATCAAGAAGTATGTGTAAATTGCTTGTTGGTTCTTATATGATGTTTCTTTACTCTTATTAAGGATGCCCATGCTTGTTGTTGCAGAGACATCAAGGACATGGTTATACTAGATTGGATTTTACGTCTCAGTTCCAGGTATGCTTATGCTGAGTTCAAACAATCAACTCTTGTGTTCATGTTACATATGCAAGCTTAACATACCTACAGAGAGTGTCCGATTGGAGTGTATTACTGATGCAAGTAACAGTGAGAATAGTGGACCAGTGTGCTAATGAACGCCTAGACTTAGATTGGAGTGTGTTTCAGCATATTAAAACATCTACTCAATTTAGAGAAATTATCTTGTCGCTATAGGATACTAAATAAATCTAAAATTTATAGTGGTAAAATTTTTCACCACTATAGGCGCTATGAAATTTATAGCGGCAAAATTTTCCTTAGCTACAGATAATTATACATCTCCAACTCTAATAGATGGGATAGCGGCAAAAATATACATTTGTTATAAAAAACATGTACCGACCAAGAATTTAGCGGTTAATAGGGTATCTATCGCTATAGGGTATTGAGGCTAAAATGGGGCTTATTGCAATAGATTTTTTCCCACCGCTATAAATCTTATTTCTTATAGTGTAGGTATAGTTCACTTGGAGAGAAAATGTCCTCAAACAAATGCATAACCATTGAAAGGTTCACAATTTTCAAGCTACAGCCGGGTATCCTGTTTATAGAAATAGTAATAATTTTTAAAATAACTAAAACCATTGTACCACTATGATGAAATGGAAGACAACCCATAAAAAATCAATGTAAAAGAAATAAGAGTTTAAGAAAAAAAGGTAGAATGATTTGCTGGCTGAAATAATGTAACTATATAAACAAGTAATTAATGATGAAATGGGTAAATATATATTTAAATAAACATTTTGAAAGCAAAGGCAGTTGAAAGCCTGGGTATTAACGAATGTCATTAACTAAACATAATTTGACTAAATAATAAAGCATAATCATACGATGGTAATCGAAATTAATAAATATAATGCATGAAATAGAATTTGAAAAGAATTTCAAAAATTTTATAATTTCAAAATACAAGAGTATAAAAAAGATTACTTACTAGGTAAAATAAAATGAGATTCAAGACCGCCTCTTAAAAGATCCGAAATCCTAAAGATTGATCAAAGTAAAAACAAAATCACTCTATAACTATTGTGCAAAAATACTAAATGCAAATATAAATACAAAATAAAAGGTAGTGCCCATGGTGTTGCACATACCTCAACAATGGGTTTCTAATTAGCCACCTAAACCACTCAACTAAAGCAAACTAATTATTCCAATAACTGAAGGTTCTCAAAATAAACAATTATATAAAAAATATATATATCTAAGGTTCACAGTAGGTCAAGAAGAAAGGAGTGGTGATCCCACGGACTCGGTTCTGTGGGATTCTCGGTGGAACCGAGATGTGGGATCACCACAACTACAAGATTTGTAAAAGTATTAAATCCTTTATTTATATTTTAAAATATACTCAAGGGCAATTAAGTAAATTGCTTCCTATTTCTTTTCCCCTTCTTCTTCATGAGCATCTTCTCATCCATCTTTTGTTTCCTTTTTTTTTTTTCATCCGAACACCTCTCTCCGTCGTTAGTTGAAGTAGCCGAAAAACGGAAGGCCAAGGAAGAGGCCGAGGAGTTGGAAAAGGAGAACTGAGGTTTTCTTTTCTCCCTTCTTCTTCATGAGCATCTTCTAATCCGTCTTTTGTTTCCCTTTTTTTCTCATCCGAACACCTCTCCCATTGTCAGTTGAAGCAGCTGAGAAACGGAAGGCCAGGGAAGAGGTTGAGGAGTTGGAAGAGGAGAACTAAGGTGGATCCTTCGAGCTGATGAGATTATAGGCAAGCAAATTGCTTTTGAATTAGGAGTTATTTCTTCGGCTTGGCTTCAAATCTCACCTCAAGGTATGTGTGTTCATTAGTGATGCTTAATTAGAAGAAATTAATGAATGTTTTTGCATTTAAAGATTTTTTTTTTAAGTTTTCGTTTGATTTTGATGTTTAATGAGAAGATGTGGATATGAAACGAAATAACTATCTTATCAAAGAATTAAGATTGGTAATAAGATTTGTTTTCTGTTTTCACTTTGAGAGTAATTAATGAAATGTTTAGTTTATTTTCTGTTTTTAAAATGTTGTTTAGATTGGATTTTTTGTCTGTTTAATTGTTTCTTATTTTCATGTATTTTTTTGATTCAATTATTTATCCATATTTTCTCTAATTTTCCCGTTGTTTTAAGATCTTGTTGGATTGAGATAGTTGGAATCCTAATAGTCCTAGTGTTGTTAATAGTCCTAATGTTGATAATAGTCCTAATGTTGTTATTGATATATATATATATATATATTTGTAGAGAATGGCAAATATTAATGAGATACACCGTTTGGGTACAGAAGTATGGGAAATTGATGAGCATATATATAATGCAAGTGAATTTGAGTCAGAGAAAGAAAATGAAGATCAACCTTTGGAAAAAAATGAAGTCCAAGAACAAAATGAAGACCAAGGAGAAGATAACAATGAATATATTACTGATTATCAAGAAGATATTTCTCTCAAACCATATGTTTGTATGGTGTTTGATTCTGTGGATGAGGCTTGTGAATTTTATAATAGCTATGCATACAGAAAAGGGTTTAGTGTGAGAAAAGGGGCAATAAGAAAATTTGAGAAAGATGGTAGTATTATTGGCCAGCGTTTGTATTGCTCTAAAGAAAGTTATAGAGAAGAAAGATTTAAGAAGAATGAAGCCAACAAGAAGAAACATCGGGGTGAAATACGTTGTGGTTGCAATGCTAGACTTTTGGTAAGTAAAGGCATAGATGGATCATGGGTTGTTTCCATGTTTGTTGAGAAGCACAATCATATATTAGCAACTCCAAGAAAATGCCATCTTTTGCCGTCACATAGAAAAATTGATGAAAGTCAAAGAGGGTTGATTGATAAAATGAGTCAATTAGACATTAGAACCAATCATATGATGAAGTATTTTTTAGAAGAATCTGAAGGAAGCCGAAATGTTGGATTCATAGAGTTAGATGCAAGAAATTATATGCACACTAGAAGAGAAATAGAATTTTCTATTGGAGATTCATAAAGGTTGTTAGATTACATGAATTCAATGCAAATAAAGAACCCTCACTTTTTTTATGCAATCCAACTAAATGTGGATGGAAAATTGACAAGCATATTTTGGAGTGATGCAAGGTGTAGAATGGATTATAGCTACTTTGGAGATGTAGTCTGCTTGGATACAACTTATGGAACAAATAAATATGGAATGTTGTTTATTCCAATTGTAGGTGTTAATCATCATCTAGAAACTGTATTATTTGGGTGTGCACTGGTTTTAGATGAAACAGAATATTCGTTTATTTGGGTACTTGAGAATTGGTTGCAAGCAATGAAAGGATGTCATCCGAAAGTAATTCTCACTGATCAAGATTTAGCTATCACCGATGCAATTGCACAAGTCTTACCAAGAACTATTCATCAATATTGTTTATGGCATATTTTTCAAAATGCTAAAAGACACTTAAGTAGACTATTCAAAAGGGGATCCAAGTTTGGCAAAGATCTATCTTATTGTGTCAGGTTTCCTGAAACTATCGAAGATTTTTAAAAGAAAGTGGAATGAATTACTTGCTAAATATGATTTGAAAGAAAATGATTGGATGTTGAGAATGTATATGAAGCACCAACAGTGGGTTCCTGTATATTCGTATGATTTTTTTTTTGGTGCAGATATGTCCACAACTCAACGAAGTGGAAGCATAAACAAATTTTTCAAGGGGTTTTTGAACAGATGTTAATGGATTTTGTTCAAGGTGTTGAGAAGGTACTCATCAGATGTTGAGAGAAAGAAATTGAAGCTGACTTCAAAATGAATAATGTGCACCCATCTTTAATGCTTCATATGCCCATTGAAGAAGAAGCAAGTAAATTATATACACTAGCTATATTTGCAAAATTCCAAGAAGAATTACTTGGTAGTCTTCATTACAAGTGTGAAAAAATTGAAGAGAATGAAGGTATAGCTGTATATAAATGTTGGATACCAGAGAGATGTTAGGCTTGTTAAAATTTGCTTTGCATCAAGTCTTCTTGTGAGTTGTACTTGTTATAAGTTTGAGTTTACAAGGCTATTATGTCGTCACATACTCAAGGTACTCATTGTGGCTAATGTGGATAATATTCCAAGAGAATACATGTTAAAGCGTTGGGCAAGAGATGCAAAATATGGGAAGGTTTTTGATGAAAATGGCCAATATATAGAAGAAGACCGTCAAGCTCATTTAACACTCAGATACAGTAGTCTTTCACATGAAACATCAAACATTGCAACCAAGGGTTCTTGTTCTATTGAAGTTTATAAAGTGGCTATGCATTGGTTGAGGAGGACAAGGGAAGAGGTTGAGAAGGCTATTAAAATGCAAAACATTGAAATTTTCAAATAGCAACAATGGAGAGGGATCATCACAACGAAATAATTACATCAACTGAAGTAACAATCCATGACCCTCCACTAGCAAAATGTAAAGGAAATGACAAAAGGAAGAAAGCATTTTGGGAGAAAAATCATAAGAAGAGGAAGTCCAAAGTTGTTGTTGATGGACTTAAGGTTAGTTAATGATGGACATAAGTTACTTACATTGAAATGTTGCTTAATGTTCTATCATGTTTCCCTTTTTTTTTGTGCTTTGAAACTGTGTTATGTGAAATAACACATTTTACTTGTGTTGTTGATCCGGGGACTTGAATTGAATGTTCAAGAATTGTTGGGGCATGCCATGAGACTGAGATCTTGCCAATGAAAGTGTTTCTTATCCACCAACCAATGGGTGAATTCTTTTTTATCTTCTTTGACATTGATAATGTAACATCTTATTTGACAGTTCTTATATTTTTGTTGTATTTTTTCCATGTAGATAAGAAGATTAACTATTATTGAAAGCTTCTAATGGGCCAATGAGATGACACGATGGAGTTGCATTGGGTAATCACTGTGTCTAAAAATCCTTCAGTGGTTGTTTTACTTCAATGCTTGAATTTTTATACCATACTAATCTTTGGCTGTTATTATTTTACATCCATGCTTGCATTTTTATACAACAGTAATCTAAATGTTGGTATGTTTTTATACTTGGTAGATATCATTATCTTTCATTCTTTGGTATGTGGTACTAAGAACTTGGAAATAAACCATTGCTCGATAAAAGCCGAGTAGCTTGAGTTAAGCTAACATGGGTTGATGGAAAACTATTGTGACTTCCTATATGTGCTTTCCAAATTTATCAGGAACTTGTTAAACTGCAATTTTTGTTTGGGTGGTAGAAGAATAACTTTGTGTCGACGTGTATATTGTTCTTAGGCCTGATTGGTGCTTGATCTAAAATTGCTCTTTATGTGAATGATTGCAAAGTCTACAGCATTCTCGAGTTTGAAAAATTTTTATTAGGAAATAAATGAATTGGATGGCCTTTGTTGACAAAATGCTGACATCTACGAATCCATATAGTGATAGCCTTATTGTTGAAATTCAATATGTTTCATCTCTACTTTCATGATCAAGGAATACAAAAATTAAAGTGAATCAATAGAATGCCAAGGCATAGCTAGGCTGCCGTTTCTACATTTACCATTCAATTGACATTGATAAGGTCTTCCTTGTGTATCATCAGTATGTGTTACTAGAATAATAGAAAGGTATGACCTTTCATCCTTGTCTTCATAATTTTAAGATTTCAATAATGTTGCATGATGTAATATATATCCATGTCTTCACATACTAATGTAATTTATTTCACTATAATCATGTTGCAGGTCACAGTCCAACGCATCCTTATTATTGATCAAAGTAATATTTATTGGAGGTGCCTAAACAAGTAATGAGAATCATTGGTGGCTCAACTAGTTCACTGAAATTCAGCAAAGTAGCTCAATTTTTCTGTTTAAGCATCAAGACTCAGATTAGGTTTTCTCTCTTGTAGTATTAGTAAAGCATTGATCTGCAATATAATGTATTAATGTTACTTTTGTAAAGGAAACTCCATCGTGTCGTCTTAATGCAATTCACTTTGTTTTCTTTATTATTGAAAGTTCTTGAAAAAAAATATTAAATCACTTTGTGTTCTTTGTTCATTCTTTATTATTGAAAAAAAAGACTAGTGCTGATTGAAAATGAAGTTCTTGAAAGATAAGGTTGTATTGGAAATTCAAAAGAAGAGTTTTGTGAAACCGTTCTATTGATTATATTGATTATTTGCTCACAATTGACAGACTAAACTGGTTAAAAAGCAAATTACTGAATTAAAAGTAATCAAAGAGTTTTTATATGAGCAAAAATAGAACAGTGAAAAAGCCAAAAAGTATGACAACTTTTATATAGAAAGAAAGTTTGATTTATTGTAAAAATGAAGTTACATTTCCTCAGAAAGCAAAACAAAGGGACTTAAGAGAGGCATGAATATGCAAGAGCCTTTTCCTCAGAAAGTTCCTCAACAGTAGTATCTAATTTCTTTCTGGAAAATTCACCGATGCAAAGACCTGAAAAGTTACATAAACGTAAATCCGGGAAAGTTAGAGAAAATATAGAGAGATAATTGAATTAAAAGAATACATGAAAATAAGAAACAATAAAACAGACCAAAAAAATCCAATCTAAACAACATTTAAAAAAACAGAAAAATAAACCAAACATTTCATTAATTAGTCTCAAAATGAAAACAGAAAACAAATCTTATTACCAATCTTAATTCTTTGATAAGATAGTTATTTCGTTTCATATCCACATCTTCTCATCAAACTTCAAAATCAAACGAAATAAGAAAAAGAAACATCTTTAAATGCAAATAAATTCATTAATTTCTTCTAATTAAGCATCACTAATGAACACACGTACATTGAGGTGAGATTTGTAGCCAAGCCCATTTCTCGGCTGCTTCAACTGATGATGGGGAGAGGTGATTGGATGAGAAAAAAAGGGAAACAAAATACGGATGAGAAGATGCTCATGAAGAAGAAGGGGAAAAGAAAACCTCAGTTCTCCTCTTCCAAATCCTCAGCCTCTTCCCTGCCTTTCCGTTTCTCGGCTGCTTTAATTGATGACGGAGGGAGGTGTTCTGATGAAGAAAAAAGGGAAACAAAAGACAGATGAGAAGATGCTCACGAAGAAGAAGGGGAAAAGAAATATAAAGCAATTTACTTAATTGCCCTTAAGTATATTTTAAAATATAAATAAAGGATTTAATACTTTTACAAATCATGTGGTTGTGGTGATCTCACGTCTCGGTTCCACCAGAGAACCCCATAGAACCTAGTTTCGTGGGATCACCACTCAGAAGAAAAGTGGGGATGCTGGCAGATAATCCAAAGGATTATATAAAATATAATTATAAATCTATACATCTAGTCTAATCTAAAAAGGAAATGGTATAAAGATACTCATGCATATATGAAATAGTTTAGCTGAAAAGAATGATATAAATTATGCACATATATATATATGTACAGGGGCTGAGCTAGAAATTGCATAAGGGGCGAGCTATAAATTTAAAAATAACAAAATTCAAATAAGAAAATTTTTATAAATTAAAAATACAAAATAATGCACTAAGAACAATATTTTAAAATACAAAATAAAAATATCACTAATGACTGTGAGGGGAGAGCTGAATCCTTCGATTTTGCATGTTTTGAAAACATTGTAATATTATTTTTTCATTAATTTTAGTAAACATCTCTCACTTAAGATAGCATACCATCATATTGTTTAACCATTCATCACCTATTTTGTTTCACAAATCTGTTTTGATGATATTTATTGCTAAGAATGCTCTTTAGACTGTTGTTGTTACCACCTGTAAGATCAATGCCAAATCAATAAGGCCATAAAGCAATGGAAAAGTCAAATCCTTATCAGTTGGAACCATCTTCAGAGCAAGACTTGCAAGATCATGACAACTTGAAAAATTAAAATTTCTTCTCACATCATGAATATATATGTGAAGTTGCCTTTTCAAGATAAGATAATCAGATGTGAAGAAATCATCAGAGTAAATCTGAGCAAGTCGATCAAGCATACCATGATCGAATTCAGAAAAAGAGTTTTTTGAATCAAGACAAGCAATGCATCTTAATCACTCTGTGGAAGTTTCACTAAACTATTTATTGATTTCAGCAGCAAGTAAATCAATCACAGCAATAAAGATCTCCTCATGATAATGATGGTAATAAGTAACCAATTGCCCTTCACGTCTCGAACGACCTCGAACTGGTATATTATCTTCCGTATTGGGCATTGAAATTGACATTACAACATAGAAGCTCCTGACTTCTTCTAAAAATGTAACCCATCCATTTTCTCTCAAGTCTTGCATAAGTTTTTTCACAGTTACGAAAAACCCCATTGCATTAACAATAATTTGATCTTTTTGCTGCAAGACATTGATCCCATACTTTGATCATCAGATTCAAGATAAATATAAATTCAAAACTCTCCATCCTTTGTATCAAACCCGATGGTATTCCTCTTTCATCTACAACATTCCCATAAGTACACAGATTATCTAACACCTCTAATATTGGTTTTCACATAGTAAATAGGTGGATTAAAGTTGTATAATGTGAGTCCCACCAAGTATCACCGGGTCTTGCAAGATTAGTCTCTTGATGCTGGTCTCTGTCTGAAAAGATCTCACCTTTCTCCAATTTCTCCACAATCTTATCATGATTCTTTTGAAGCAATGCATCTCTATTTTTGTAAGAAGCACCCACAATATTCATAATCATAGTGACATAGGTGAAAAATCACTAATGACCAAAATGCTTTTGGCAATAGAAATGACAACCAACTGCAATTGGTCGGTAAAACAATAGACATAAAAAGCAAATAGATTTTAATTCAAAATTAATTTCTTTAACCCATTAAATTGTCCTTTCATATTTGAGGTTCCATTATATCCCTGCCCTCGCAATTTAGAAATGGATAAACTGCAACCATTAAACAATCCATTCAAAGCTGTCTTTAAAGAAGGGTTGAAGTGTTAACAACATGTTCAACAGCAAGAAATTTCTCAATTACTTGCCCTTGCTTATTCACAAACCTCACAATCACAACCATTTACTTTTTTTTATTGATTTGTCACAAGACTCATCAAGAAATATAGAGAAATGACTATGTCCAACCTCATCAATAATTGCCCGCAAGGTCTCTTCTGCACAAGCCCTCACTAACTCTTTCTGTAGTTGTAGATAAGTTATTTGATTATTTCCAGAAGCATTTTCCTTAATCACATGATCAACACTTTTAACTTCCGCCTCATACCAATTCAACATCTCTAGAAAGTTGCCATTGTTTGTGTAATTAGAAGATTTATCATGTCCATGAAAAGCAAGACCTTGTAATAGAAGAAATTCACCAACATGTAAAACAACAGTGAGACGGGCTTTATATGCAATCTCCATCTCTCTACTATGAGAAAAGAATATATGTGACACGCTTTGCCTCTAATTTTTAAAATTCTCACAATGTCGCCTTGCATTGTTGTGGTTGCTATTAACTTCACCAACATGCTCAGTGAAAACTTCCATTGCCTTCTTCCAATTGCTAAACCCTGTTTTCGTGAAGCCATCAATCACAAGTTTATCACCCCTTGGTTGCTTAAAAAGATAACAATAGAAACAATAAGCTACATCTTTCTCCACCATATATCCCAACCAATCAAATTTCTGAAACCATGTTTCTTTAAAACTTCTTAAATCTTTTCCTTGTTGTTTTCGAGAAAAATTGTGGCCAATTGCTTGACATGAACCCATTATTAAATACTCTCTCCTTACTTGATCTCTTATTCATGTGTCATATTCCTCAATTGGTTTTTGAATCTCTGGGTCGACAATAATATCACTTGAAATCAAACTCAATAACTTTTCTTTTGTGCAGTAGTACTTGCATCAAACTTTGAACTCATTCTTGCTTCATTACTTTTTGGTATAGGTTTAAAAAACCTATCCATATCTATGAAATTGATCAACTTCAATATATAAATGAATTGAACTAAATCGTGAATTCATAAATTATTTAATCAAATATATGGAATACTACATTAGATACTTTATCCTAGTCAAATTAAACTAGGTTGACACCTTAACTTATAGTAGAATTTTCGTGTGTATATATACATATATTGATAAACATGGGATAAATAACACTATCTAAATATGAGGTTATAAGTTTTTTATCATAACTTCACTAGTTAGTTTATAACATTGATTTTTAAATAGCTATGTTGTTAAACTCGGTTTCTTTAAATATGAAAGATATTAAGAGGGGGAGTGCCCCCTCTTTGAGTTTATTTAAAATAAACCTATAGTATAAATTTTAAAATTTTGAAAATATTAAGTTAGAATTCAATAAATACGATAAAGGCATAATTACAATTTATCATTATCTTAAAATAAATATTTTTATCCACATGTATAGTTATAACTTATACTAGTTATACAAATGTAAATAATATTTTAAATTAAAAAATTTCTTATTTAGTAGAATTAGGATGAGTTTGATAAGTTAACATTTAATAATAAAAATAATAATTACAATCATTATTATGGTCATAAATTCTAGTTATATAATATAAATAGTATTGTAAATTAAAAATACTTTATTTAGAAGGATTGTGATGAGTGGACATACGTTATTTAAATGACTATGTTTTAAATAATTTTTCTGAATTTATTTTGATAAATTTAAAATTTTAATTTGCATTAATTTTTTAAATTTAAAATCTTATTAATTATAGATGAAATTTTATTTGAAAGTGATAACTTATATTTTAATTTTTTATACAAATAAATGTTTTTTATTTATTAGTAAATCATGAATTTTGATTTTAATACTACTCAAATATTTAAATTAAATTAATAATATCAATCCACAATAGCACATTATTCAATCTTAATCTACAATCATTTCAACAAATTTCTTCAAACAACATAAAAACATTTATAAATGACAAAAAATAAGTAAATAAATTAAACAAGAAGATTACCAAATTAAAAACAAAGCTTCACCTCCTTACAAAGATCAGAGCTTTGCTAGAGGCCGGAGAGATCAGAAAAGTTGGAGTTTTGTAGAATTGCTGGAGTAAAAATGGATGAGAGATTGCAATCCTATTTATCAAGAATAATTCTCTACACTCTCAAAAATTGGATAAAAATGAAAATGGATTGAGAAAGAGTGTAAAGAGTTAACATGATAGTCTGATATATATATATATATATATTAACATGTGATTTGGGTAAATGCAAGTGTGTAATAGTGAAACAGTGCAACGAATATTTTTCTCGACACATTTCCGTTTTTCATTGGTTACTTTTAAAACTGATTTGACTCTTCAAATCTTCATAAATCACGCTTCTTAATCCTAAAGCTTTCGGCGCTGGCATTCGAGTCACAAACTCACGAACTGCTATGATAGGGGAGGTGGATGGTCGGGTAAGGGAGGCCCAGGAGGGGAGTTGCATGGTTAGAGAAGGGGTGTTGCCATGGGAAAAGGGGTGGAGGCCGTCTCGGATAATAGGATCCACTGAACTTGCTGGTGATAAGGGGCAGCCGCCTCCCTACCCACGTTCCTCCACCCCTATATATATATATATCTAATACTTCAGAAGAATTAAGGCCATGAAAGCCCAGTTTCACAAAAATATAAATGCACATAAAATTTTCAAAGGAAAGCACAACGAGAATGTAGGAGCTTGGCAAAGTGATTAAATGTACACATGTACACATATTTTATATATGTATATATATACACATGAAATCATACACAAAATGCATGGTTTTTTGCAGGTTAGTTTTAACAACAAACATGGTTCGAAAAATCTCTACAAAGCTTGGGTGAGCAAGGATCATGCAACTTATCACTCATTACACTAATAGCAAAGTCATACCAAGAATGGTTAAATAGAAGTACTTGGGCCAACACTAAGCTCCAAGAATTTCAACAACAATCTTGAGCTATGATCCAGGAAAAACAACAAGCATGAACAACTCTGAATTTAGCTACCAACATGCTAAGGTTTCTAAATAGGAAGAACTAACATTCTCATTGACATATATACTTGCAAAGCAATACACCCACAAATTTAGCTAGAACACTAGCCTACCTCTAAGGCTATCGACAAGTTGATAGTGCTAGAAAACCTCTCACTTTGTCCCCCGTTGCCGAGAGCTTTATCAACACTTCAGCCATTCAAGGATTAAGTGGAGAAGAAGGAAACAATGGAGAAGAAGAAAGAAAATGGAGAATATGAAGAAGAAAGAGAACAATGGGGGTTAAAGGCTTGGTCATCAGAACACATAGATGTGATGGAACACAGAAATTCTCCCGGGAATTTATCACTTCAGTTAAACATCCAAAGCATGCTGACAAAGGAGATGGGAATAAGGGCAAAATTAAGAGTCTTTCAACATCCTAAGCATATTTAGTGCTGGACGGGGTTCACAATACTTATTTTTAGTTCCGCTTGTGTGGTTTGCAGTTTAGAGAACACTCAAACACTCATAGAGAACTCGCACAAGCCAAATAGAAAGGGAGACACACGAAATTGATAATCCAGTTCAACGTCCACTCGCCTACGTCTGGGGGCCAAGCTCGGAGATAAATAATTCACTAAAAGAGGTGAAAATAATTGAGTACAAACACTTTGTCACTCACTCTCACAAATAAAGATCACTACCCTCTCTAGATTGTCTAGTGCTCTCATACTCTTTTCCTCAAGAGTCACACCCAATCTCAGAGCAAGATAGCTTATATAGATGCCTCAACGTCCCAAATATAGTCCATACCTCTTTTAGAATCTCCGTAGCTACTAACTTTAGAACCTTCCAAAATTAGTTGTTGCAACATCTGTTGTAACACATCTTAGCAACATGGCCCTGATTTCTAACTTGACTGAGTTTTGGTTACATTACGAAGCGACCTCAAGACCCATCAACCTCCTGGCCATGCTTAGTCCAAGTTGATGCAGCCAGATCTCCCGATCCCGACTGCTGGCAACTAGCCTACTTCCTCAGTTCCTCACCACGCAGTCTCCTCGCAAGGGGCGCACGTCATGTGCGTCTTCATGAAACTTACCAAACTGGATCTTCACTTCATCTAAGTTTGGCCTTTAAATCTTCCCAAGAATAGGTCTTCAATCAATCATACCAATAATACCAATAATAGGCATGTATTCAATCATATCCTTAATAGTCTTCAATTATACCTATTAAGGTTCTCCAAATCATACCTTCAATAGACTTCAATCATACCATTGATAGGTATTTCTTCAATTAAGATCTATCTATATCTAGTCTCCAATCATATTTTTCTAAATATGGTCTTGATATGATCTTGCCTTCAAGTTGTAACACATATCAAAAATAGCTTCACCAAGATCTTCAAGATATTTGCCTCCAATCCAAGACTCCTTGCCATGTCATCATGCCTTGCCATGTCATCATTTATGCTACATCACAAAGGTTTCCACGTCATCTTGTCTTGGTGTCATATAATGCCAATTAAAAGTGCATTTGCACTAACACTTATTAAGCGGAAAGTACATGTTGTAAGATAGAATAAACTAATGGAGTGAGCTACAATGACTAAAAAAGAAAGTTGAAAAAAGAGGAATTGTCTGAGAAATTCAAATGTCAGAGAGTCTGTCTCGGAAGTTTTGAAACTTTTAGGGACTTATAATTTATTTGTTTTACAAGCAAAAAAAATGTGCGATGTGATGTAGTTTAAAAATCCCACAGGGGCTAATAAGAAACAAAACCTCAATTAAAAGAACAAACTCTGTAAATTTACGATTCCACCTTTTAATGCAATCTCCATACTCACTGCTGAAACTGGCAGACACATAGCAAGAAAGCAAGTCAAAACGCGATGGTCCCATGTTCGTTATTAACACTCACAAAAGTGCCCCTTTATCAAATAAAACCCCTATACACTTTCCAAATCCGTTTTGTCATTTCAAACATCAACACCGCATTTTTCCACATCTCCCTATCCATCTGTCCAATTTTTTTCATCATGTGTTCATCCTGTCGTATCGCACCAGCATCCAACGGAACACGTGCCCACAATTCTTTTTTTTTATCATAATTAAAAAATATATATAAATTAAAAAAAAAGGCAAGAATTCTGAGTTTTGACTTTGGTGAAGAAGGAATCTATTAGAGCAATTATTAATTATGCTTGAGAATTAGCCTATGGGGATCTTCTCTTTGGAGCTAGTAGTGGACAAGATCGTATGGAGAGGTCTCAGAGATGGAAGCCTCCTGAGCAAAATTAGGTTAAACTTAATATTAATGGAGCTTGTTATCCTAGTAGTTCAATAGAAGAAACAGGCGGGTTACTTAGAAATAACAACATAGATTTTCTTAGTCCCTTTTCAACAAACTTGGGCAATTGTTCTACTTTGTTAGTTGAGCTTTGGAGTATCATTCATATGTGCTCGGTGTGGAATCTTGGGTATAAGAAGATTATCTTGGAGATGGACTCAATGGAGGCATTTAATATCATTTCAGTCATGGTCAGGTTTTGTTTAATATTGCAGACCTCATCTATAGGTAGTGGAAAGTCAAGTTGAATTGTATCTTCAGAGAAAGTAGCACCTAAGCTGATAGCCTTACTAGGTTGGCTCTCAATCAACGATGCCACTTATCAAATGCATGCTTTTGCTATCGACCAAAAAGTCTATTGATATTCGAGTTTTCAGAAGAACTCTTCTCAACTAGTAAGGGGTTGATTCGTGGGTTAGAATATATTTCTAAGAGTTTGAACAGTGATTGTGTAGGTGGTCTTGATGTCCACGTATGCGCATACCCTGTCTCCATTTACTCCATTGAGAATTGTTGCACCTCTGATTTTTTTTTTAGTTTCTTAGTCACTCATCTGGACAAAATAATAATAATAATAATAATAATAATAATAATAATAATATTATTATTATTATTATTATTATTATTATTATTATGAAACATTTAAAATGAATACCATTTCTCTCAACTCCTCTTTACTTTTGGCGTTTCATTTTCCAAAAGTTTATTCAGCTTTTAATTTAAAACCTATATATATGTATCAAAGGAATGATATAAATAATAAGAACAAGATAGAGAATTTCTACTACTTTCTTTTGCTCTATGTTTGTCTTGTTATATTATATAGTTTTATAACATTGTTTTTCTTGCTATATTATATAGTTTTATAATACGTTATCAGCATGAAGCTTTAACCAAGCTCTGACTAATCTAATTTCTCAGCAAATCTTTTTCACATAAGTACACAAACATTTTTTTTTTGGTCATGTCAAATCTTGCAAAACTTGATTTTGTTGCCCTTGACATTTTGGGAGAAAATTATTTATCATGGGTGCTTGATGCTAAAATACATTTGAATGCTAATGGACTTAGAGAAACCATCAAGGATTTAAAAATTGAATATTCAACTGTGAAAGATCCACTTGAATTATGGAAAAATTTGGAGGAAAGGTATAACCACCAGAAGATGGTAATTTACCAAAAGCTTGTTATGATTGGATACATTTACGATTGCAAGATTTCAAAACAGTAAATGAATATAATTCAGGCATATTTCAAATAAGTTCTCAATTGAAATTATGCGGAGAGAGGATTGTTTATTCTGATATGCTTGAGAACATATTCTCTACTTTTCATGCCTCGAATATGCTCTTGCAACAGCAATATCGGGAGAAAGGGTTCACAAAATATTTTGATTTGATTTCATGTTTGCTTGTGGCTGAACAAAACAATGAACTACTAATGAAAAATCACGAATTTCATCCTACTGGCTCTGCTCCATTCCCTGAAATGAATGCGATGACATATGAAAACTCCAAACGAGGACTTGGTCAAACCCATGGGCATGGTCGTTGCCATGGCCATGGTCATGGAAGAGGCCGTGGCTGGAATAAATATAAGAAAAATCATGGTGATAATAAAGATGCATCTTACCACCAGAAGTGGACAAATTATGAAGAAAAATCAGTTTAAAGGCAAAAAAGGATCAAATAACAAATCAGAACATGTATGTTATCGATGTGGTGTACAAGGCACTGGTCGCGTATGTTTCGTACACCAAGGCACCTTGTCGATCTCTATCAAGCATCAATAAAAGAGAAAAATGTCGAGGCAAATTTATATACCAAAATGATGACTTCAATAATAACCCTCTTGTGGGTATGTCATCACATTTATATGTTGCTGATTTTTTTTCTGATTTTCTTAAAGATTCTCAGTTTAATGGTGGCAACTGAATTGACACCATAATTGTTTTTTTCCCTATGCATTTTGTTTTAATTAACCTATGCATGTTTGATCTTGTTCTTACCTATTAAAATACTTATGTACTTTCATTTATTTTGTGAAGAATATATGGATACTACCAAATCCATGGTTGGATTGGACATCAAAGATGAGGATGTATGCCTTGTTTATAGTGCAATAACGCACTCAATATTTAAAAGCAAAAAATATTTTTCTCATTTAATAATGGGTAAAACCAATGTTAATAAAATATCGGGTAGTATAAATTTGATTGAAGGCTCCAGAAGAGCAAATATATTGTTTCCTAGAGAAACAAAATTTATTATAACTAATGCATTATATTCTCCAAAGTCTCACAGAAACTTATTAAGTTTTAAAGATATACGTCTCAATGGGTATCACATAGAGACTTCAAATATGGGAAATACTGAATATTTATACATTACTGTTGTTACTTTAGGTAATAAGCATGTATTGGAAAAATTGCCCGCATTCTCATCTGGCTTTTATTATACATATATTCGAACAATTGAGGCAAATGCTATCGTAAACCAGAAGTTGACTAACTCAAATGAATTTATTCTATGGCATGATCGGTTAGGCCATCCTAAATCAATAATGATGCGAAAAGTACTTGAAAACTCATATGGACATCCATTAAAGAACTTGAAGATTCTTCAATCAAATGAATTTTCATGTCCAGCATTCTCTTAAGGTAAATTTATTATTAGACCATCCACAAATAAAATTGTGACTGAAGCTCCTATGTTTTTAGAGAGAATTCATGGTGATATATGTGGATCAATTCATCCACAATGTGGGTCATTTAAATATTTTATGGTTTTGATTGAAGCATCAACGAGATGGTCACATGTTTGCTTATTGTCAACTAGAAACTTGTCACTTTCGAGGTTGTTGGCTCAAAAAATTCGATTACAAGCACATTTCCCTGATCATGCAATTAAAACAATTCGACTTGATAATGCTAGTGAATTTACATCTCAAGCATTTGATGACTATTGCATGTCCATTGGAATAATAGTTGAACATCCTGTTGCTCATGTTCATACACCAACTGGTTTAGCAGAATCATTTAATAAGCAGCTCTAGTTGATTGCTAGACCATTATTAATGAAAACAAAGCTTCCGATCTATGCTTGGAGCATGCAATTTTACATGGCGCATCACTTGTGCGCATAAGGCCAACAAGTTATCAAAAAAATCCCCCCTTTCAATTGGTTTCTGAGCAAGAACCAAATATATCTCATTTGAGAGTTCTTGGGTGTGGAGTATACATTCCAATTGCTCTACCACAAAGAACTAAAATGGGACCTCAGAGGAGATTAGGAATATATATTGGATATGAATATCTTTTTATTATTAAATATCTTGAGCCATTGACAGGGGATGTTTTTATAACTAGATTTGTTGACTGTCATTTTGATGAGACAGTTTTTCCAACATTAGGGGGAGAAAAGGGAAAGATGAAAATGTTGAAAAAAGATATTACATGGAATGCTTAGAGTTTAAATCATGTTGACCCTTACACAAAACAATGTGAACTAGAAGTTCAATGAACAATTCATTTACAACGATTTACAAATCAACTACTTGATGCATTCTTTGATCCAAGAAAGAATAACAAAATCACATGTACCCGCCGAAAATGCCCTTATTAGAATTAATGTCGAAGAAGGACCTCCTATAAGAAATGAATCTAAAGTATGCCTAAAGCGTGGAAGACCAGCTAGTTCAAAAGATAAAAATCCTCGAATGAAAAGGGGAACAAAAGATCATAAAGAAAATGAGGATAAAATAAATATTGAAATAAATAATAGCAAACTTCCAGAAGGAGTTCAAGATCCTCAAATTGAAAAGGAAAATCAGGAAATTTCCATAAATTATGTCTTAAATGGGAAAAAATGGGATAAAAATGAAACAATTGTTGAGAATATCTTTGCATATAATGAAGCAATTGATCTTTTGAAAGAAGATAAGGACTATGAGCCTAAATCTATTGAGGAATGCCGAAAAAGAAATGATTGGCCAGAATGAAAAAAATGCAATACATGCAGAATGAAACTGTCTCACAAAACGAGCAGTTTTTGGATCCATAACTAAAACACCTGCAGATGTTAAACCAGTTGGATACAAATGGGTATTTGTGCGAAAACGAAATAAGAAAAATGAAATTGTTAGATATAATCAAGGCTCGTTGTACAAGGGTTTTCGCAAAGACCTGATATTGACTATGAAGAAACGTACTCCCCTGTAATAGATACAATTACATTTTGTTATCTAATTAGTCTTGCAGTACATGAAAAATTACATATGCATTTAATGGATGTTGTTACTGCATACTTATATAGCCAACTAGATAATATTATATATATATATATATATATGAAAGTGTCAGAAGGATTTAAGATGCCTGAAGCATACAATTAGAATTCCCGGGACATATATTCAATTAAGTTACAAAAACTTTGTATGGTTTGAAACAATCTGGGCATATGTGGTATCATCGCCTTAGTGAATATTTGTTAAAAGAAGGTATAAGAATGACCCTATTTGCCCATGTGTGTTCATCAAGAAATCCGAAAAGGGATACGTGATAATTGGGGAATATGTTGATGATTTAAATATAATTGGAACTCATGAAGAGCTTCCAAATACTGAAAATTATTTAAAGAAAGAATTTGAAATGAAAGATCTTGGGAGAACGAAATTTTGTCTCGGACTGCAATTCGAGCACTTAGAGAGTGGTACTTTTATCCACCAATCGACATATACAGAAAGGGTTTTGCAATGATTTAATATGGATAAAGCATATTCATTAACAATCCCTATGGTTATTCGATCCCTTGATATTCATAAAGATCCTTTTCAACCTCAAGAAGATAACGAAGAATTACTTGGTACTGAAGTACCATATTTTAGTGCAATAGGTGCCTTGATATATCTTGCTAATTATACTCGGCCAGATATAAATTTTGCTATAAATTTATTATCTAGATACAGTTCTGCACCAACACGGAGACATTGGAATGGTATCAAACATATACTACGTTATCTTTGAGGGATAGTTAATATGGGATTATTTTATACACATGAATCAAAAAGACAACTAGTTGGATATGCAGATGCGGGGTATTTATCTGACCCGCACAAAGCCCGATCACAAACTGGTTATGTGTTTACACATGGGCGAACGGCCATATCATGGCGTTCTATGAAACAAACTATAACTGGTACTTCTTCAAATCATGCAGAAATACTTGCAATTCATGAAGCAAGTCATAAATGTGCTTGATTAAGATCAATGACACACCATATTCAAGAAAATTATGGTTTGTTGTCCCAAAAGGATAGACCAACAATATTATATGAAGACAATGCAGCTTGCATAACTCAATTGATAGGAGGATACATCAAAGGCGACCGAACAAAACATATATCACCGAAGTTATTTTGCACACATGATCTTGAAAAAAATGGTGATATCTATATTCAAAAAATACAATTAAGTGAAAATCCTACAGATTTATTCATTAAGGCATTACCCACATTAACTTTTGAAAAGTTTGTTCACAAGATTGGGATGCGTCGCCTTAGGGATCTTCAAAAATGTTCTCTTCAAGGGGAGTCATATATGCGCTGTACTCTTTTTCCTTCGTCATGGTTTTGTCCTACTGGGTTTTCCTGACAAGGTTTCAATGAGGTAGTAGATGAAGCGTATATCATGAAAGTTGTACTATTTTTCCTTCACTAGGATTTTTTCCCACTGAGTTTTTTTTTGTAGTAAGGTTTTAAGGAGGCAATTCCTATATAATGGACATTCAAGGGGGAGTGTTATGAAACATTTAAAATGAATGCCCATTGTCTCTCAACTTCTCTTGATTTTTCGCATTTCATTTGCCAAAAGTTTAATCAGTTTCTAATTTAAACTCTATATATATGTATCAAAAGAATGGTATAAATAATAAGAACAAGATAGAGAACTTCCACTACTTTTTTTTTGCTCTATGTTTGTCTTGTTATATTATATAGTTTATAACATTGTTTCTTTTGCTATATTATATAGTTTTATAATAAATAATAATAAATACTGGTTTTTATCCCCGCATGCATTAGACTTCTGGGTGACAGGTAAGTTCTTGATGGGTCAGTCTTCCATAGTTTATTTTTTAGCCGACAAGGCCTTGTAGTTGTATGTACTCAAAAAAGTTGTGTGACGGATTGAGTGCTCAGTCCCAGTCATTAGTCATTTTAGGATGGCCAATATATATTAATATATATTTAATTTTTAAAAATCAAAATACCCTTCAAAATAATATTTTTTAACACTTTTAACCAAAAAGAAAAGAGATGGTATCATCAGGAGACCGAAAATATTGGAATCTAATGCTAATTTTCATGTGTTTATCCGTCTAATTCTCCCAGAAGAAAATAAACTTAATTTTTTGCTTTTGTTTAATGCAATTTCATTTAAATCCAAGTATAATGAGAATCTGAACCATTCATCAAAATAAAAAAAATTTAAAATGACCAAATATATTTATCTATATATATATATATATATATATATATGTATATCTTAGCCCATCCTTTCAATGTGAATTTGTGATTATGAAAGTATCTTATATAAAACTTGCAAGAGATCGTCATTCACATTTTATTATTACTTAATGTATCATTATATTATGATTTTTCACACTTTGTGAATCATAATATGCATGATTTTGTCTTACATTGATAACTAAGTTTTAATTGAATCAGTACAAAATAAAATAAATGCTCTATCAATAAGATTATCTGTTTAATTATAACTTATTTTTTTATAATTTGTAAAACAAGCTATTCATATTGCATGTAAAGTGATTGGAATAAACTAATTAGTTATTCTACCATAAACATAGATTATATATGTTTATAAAAATATAAGATTGATTTAAGTCGCTTCTAATTTCTATTATGAAAAATATAAGAAATAATATATACTTATATATATATATAGATAGATATATTATGTTAGATGAAGAAACCAAAGAACAAAAAATTCTCAATAAAAAGACAAGTCAATACTATATTAAATGGTTGTCCTACTTAGGACTTAAAATAAAACTTTTGATTCAACATGTCAACAAATGTTACATGATTATATATTGATATGAAAATAAATAAATAAATGACATTAAAAAAATGATGCTTATTAAGGAACATGCGTCTTTTTTGAATACAAATATGCATATAAAAATTAGAAAATAAAAAATTAAGTTACTATTGTTTTTTTGAAGTTACAAATATAGGATTTGTTTAGTTGAAGGGCATTTGCATGAGATGGAATCCATATATGTTATTTTGTGTGAGTATATATAAATAATATTTATGATAAAAAATAGTTATATGTTATATTTGTATTTCCATGAATTATTTGTGAATGAATCATAGAATTCAAATGGATGTCTAGAATTCTTCGCAAGAATTATAAATTGCATTTTAGTTCTCATATCTATTTGAGGTATTGGAGAAAATTGATTTATTAATATTGCGGAAAAAGAGAGTAGACAAGAAATTTATACTCCATTCTCACATTAGAAAATTTTGAATTTTTATTAATTATTAATATATTATCATTTAAAAAAATTCTTTCATAATTTTTAAGTGATTAGTTGCAAATGAACTAAGTTGTTAACAAGATATTCGGAGCTTTATTAAGAAAAAAACTTGCTTTTTAAGTAAACAAGCTGAGTCTGACACTTGACTTCGACCTGAAACTTAACCTGAGCTTAAGCCTTAAATTATTTTGGTTCACAAGCCTACTCAATGCGAAACACACAATCACCAGTATGTTAGTGAATAGGGCTTTTGTTTTTGTTATATTTTTTAAATATTAATGGTTTCATGTATTATAAATAATTTATTAATAATTATTCGTGTTTAAAAGTTGGAAATTTTGGATTGTACAACCTTACAAAGAATTTGAGAACTTCAACCATCAACCAGTGTGGTGTGAGGCAAATGGCAAGAGTTATAGGAAGTATTTATAATTTTTTTCAAAATTATTAATTCTTAAAATATTTTTAGAAACTAACCGTTAATAATTGTTGGGAAGAAAAAAAATACTTTACTTTTAATGATTGAAATACTCCTGAAAGCAACACTTCTATTTCTATTAGAAAGGTAAAACTGGTCCTTTTATTTTTAGCTTTTGGGAATGTTAATTTTTAGTGTACATAATCCAATCCTAATTTCATGTGCTTATCCATCTAATTCACCTACAGGAAAATAAAATGTCATTTTCTTGTTTTAAATTTCACTATATCTAAACATAATGAGACTCTAAACCGTTCATCAAAATAGATAATTTAAAAATTACAAAAAAATCTTAGCCCATTCTTCCAATGTGATTGTGTGATTATGAAAGTATTTACATAAAATTTGTCAAAATTACAAGAACACTTAATCCCTTTCACACTTTATCATTAATTTGTATATCATACTATAATTTCTCACACTTTGTTGGAATTCGAATATGCATGATTTTTGGCTAACATTGATAACTAAGTTTAATTATATGTCTAATTACAACTAGTTTAAATTTTATGAAATGTTATTCATATTGCAATTAAAGTGATTGGAGTAAGTTAATTAGTTAGTCAACCATAAACATGGATTACAAAATATAAGATTTGTTATAGTTGCATCTAATTATTATTATGAAAAAATGAAAGAAATAATATACATACATACATATGTATATATGTATAATTCTAATTTCTATCATGAAAAATATAAGAAATAATATAAACTTATAATATATATATACATACATATGTACATACATTCATATAAGAAATCAAAAAACAAAAAAAATTCTTCATAGAAAGACAAGAGGATACTATATTAGATGATACACTCACGGAGGAATTAAAATAAAACTTATACAAGAATTGAAGATATTATTGATTTTTTAAAAACTTAGAATAAAAATTAACTAAATAACTATTTTCTTTTATTGGAACCATGTCCTATCCTTTTTTGAATTTATGTTATTTTCTTTGGACTATGAATGTAACTCTCTTCAATTATATAACTTACAAAATTAAAAAATAGTAAAATAAAAAAAAGAAAATTATTGTTTACCCCTCGTGAATTTTAAATATTCCTAAACAGCCCCTCCAACTTTGACAAACTCCGGACAACCCTTCTGTTATTGTTTAAATTCCCTTTTACCCCCTACCGTTTACTTGAAATGTGTCCATATTATGAAATTTCATTTTTGCCCTTGAAAATGGTGGGAAAAAACCGGCCAATCACATCATGTCCGACTTTTATACATACAATTTTGCATTTTTTTTTTGCCTTTCTGTTTGCTTTTTGTCAAACAAAGTTTAGAAGGCTCATCACATCTTCTTATTCTTCTTCTCCTCATTTGGTTTGTTTGATTTGAATTCTGTCAGTTTCCTGATAAGATGAGAATTTCTTCGATTCGAGTGCTAATGTTCACAGCGCTGACTTCTTGGGGATCGGTGTTAGCTGAGATATGTGAGTGATGGGGTCTCAATGTTTCTCTTGTCAAGGTGAAGTTTATCACATTCGATGGATATAAAACAGTTTGTCCAATAAAAAACGAGGTTGACTTCTAGCGGATGTGTCACGTGTACTTCATCTTCAAATGCGTTGTACTCGATCTTGTTGTCAAGACAGACGATGAGCCATTATCGAATCCTATTGAAAACAAGTTCCTTTCGTTGTAAAGTTATTCTCTTTTATGTTTATCTAGTTGTATTAGTTAATTATTGTTTAACTGTGCAAGTATATGTTTAAATATATTACGTTTAAATTTAAACATTGTCTTCTTCGTTTAATTTCTTTTGTCTATGTTTAAATATTTGTGTTTACGTTTAACTTTTTACTTTATCATTTAAACACTTTACGTATCTCCTTAAAATATTGATCTTTTTTGTTTAAACTGAAGTGTTGGCAGTTGGCAGAGGGTACGTTTATGGTATCCCGTGCACAAGAATTAATGACGCCATTAAATTTTCTAAAATTTAACATAAATATCAGAAGACCCCTTCCTCGTTATCAGTCAAGCTCTGTCCCCCGTGTGTTTCCCTTTTTTTCTCGGATCTGAAGCGTCAACCGGCTTGTGGACTTCACACCATAAATGAGAAGGAAGACCCTTTCCCCTAGACACCCCCTCCTCCTCCTCCTCCTTCTCCTCCTCTGCTTCTTCTCGGATGAGTTTTTTCTTCATGTGTCCAGGATATTCGCTCGATCGGACAACATTTTTTTGAGATCATCTCTATCTTAAAGGATCTCTCATGATCATCCTTTTCTGGAGAATCAATCAGCCACAATCACGCAACAAGTTAAATTATCTTTTCTTGCCTAAGTCAGAATGCCCGCGTAATTGCCTGAATGCAGAGGATTCTCTATCGGAGGATGACGGGCAAGCAATTAAGCGGGCATTTTGACTTGAGTAAGAAAAGAAAGTTTTCCCTTATTGCTTGATTGCGGAGGATTCTCCAGAGGAGGATGACCATGAGTCACCTTTAAGACAGAGTTGATGTTGATCACTTGAGAATTGTTCTTATTCTTTAAAAGCTTTTCTTTACTGTGCAAACATCATTATCTATGTTTAACTGTCTCACTCTTCATTTAACTTCTAATATTATAGTTTTAATATAATTTTTTCTATTTAAATATCATTGTCTTTGTTTAACCTTGTTTAATTGTTCGTGTTCTACATTGTACAGGTTCAAGTGATGTGCATGTTATGCAACCACCGTGAGCAAGCGAACAAATGGGAGACCTACTTATGCTCGGACATTCATTCAAATGTAGAGATACTTGTTGAGGAAAGACGAAATCTTCATGTTCGTCATTTTTAATAGACAAAAGAGGATCGAGTCGCAAGTCTCCAACGTCCGAGTAGGCATTGTAAATGTTTAAATATTTTAAATAAAACAAACTTATTTGAGTACTTTTGATATTTAAACAGATATATTCTCTCTTAACATTGTACTTAAACATTTTGAGAAACAAAACAGCACTGTAAATAAACAAAAAGTTAAACAAAAATGATTATTATTTAAACAGTGACAACGGTATTTAAACCAAAAACAATGACATTTAAATTGTCTCATAGTGAGACAATTTTCTTTGAACAGGTAAACTTAGAAATCAAACAATGAAAATGATATTTAAACAACATCAATTATAATTAAATGAGATACAATGTTATTTACACGGTATCAGTGTCGTGAATAAAGGGAATGTTGCCGTCGGGGGAAGGGGTGTCATTAGGCGTCGAGGGCGCATTCAATTTAAACAATAACATATATTTTTAAACAGTTAAATGAAAATATTTAAACGGTTTACTTATGTTTTTAAACGATAGACAAAATATTTAAACAGTGAACCGATAGTTTAAACACTAAATCACATGTTTTAAATATAAAAGCTTGAAGTTTAAACAGAGGCTCATGATTTATTGCCTCATTTTCTTTGAGTGATGACAATATGGCTTCGATCGTTGTTTGCATTCTTCCCAGTGCATCTCGCTTGCAGTCGAGCTGTTGCTTGTGGGACGTCCTCCATCAGCCACTTGTGACTAGCTTGCGCCCATGCATATCAAACTTAGAAATCAAAAAATGAAAATGATATTTAAACAACTTCAGTTATAGTTAAATGAGATACAATGTTATTTACACGGTATCAGTGTCGTGAATAAAGGGGATGTTGCCGTCAGTGGAGAGGGTGTCATTAAGTGAACGGTGTCGAGGGCGCATTCAATTTAAACAATAACATATATTTTTAAACAGTTAAATGAAAATATTTAAACGGTTTACATATGTGTTTAAACTATAGACAAAATAGTTAAACAGTGAACCGATACTTTAAACACTAAATGACATGTTTTAAACATAAAAGTTTGAAGTTTAAACAAATACTCATGATTTATTGCCTCCTTTCCTTTGGGCGATGACAATATGGCTTCTATCGTCGCTTGCTTTCTTCCTGGCGCATCTCACTTGCAGTCGAGCGGCCGCTTGTGGGATGTCCTCCATCAGCCACTTATGCGTCACTTGCAGTCGAGCGGCCAAATATCGTTCCATCAGTTTGAAAAACCATAAACATACTACACACTAATGAAATGCAGAATACTTCTTCGAGACAATGGTGGAAAGCGAAGAGGAACTTCGAGATAAGGATGTCTAGCTAAAAAAAAACCTGAAGAGGCGGAAAGAAAAAAAAAGTATAACCGGCGCCAGTAATGATTGTCTCTCGGGATTACCCCTTGTCGGTCACTTCAAGTGGGTCCATGTTATGAAATTCCTTTTTTGCCTTTGCGATCGAGGGAAAAATGATGTCCAATCACATAATGTCTGACCTTTATGCATACAATTGTGCACTTCTTTTGTTTGCTTTTCTGCATGCTTTTTGTGAAATAAAGTTTAGAAGACTCTTTACATCTTCTTCTTCTTCTTCTTTTTCTTCTTCTTCTTCTTCTACTCATTTGGTTTGTTCGATTCGAGTTTTGCCGTTATATTATGAAGAGTTTTTGTGGTATTGCTAGATACAATGGGGAAGGAAGAGTACGTGCTAATGTTCACGGTGTTGACTTCATGGAAGTCGGTGTTAACTGAGATATGTGAGTGATGGGGTCTCGATGTTTCCCTTGTCAGGGTGAAGTTTATCACACCGGATGGATATAAAATGGTTTGTCTAATAGAAAATGATGTTGACTTCCAACGGATGTGTCACGTGTACACCATCCTCAAATGCGCTTTCGTCGATCTTCTTGTCGAGATAGACGATGTCCTATTGTTGAATCCTACTAAAAATGAGTTTTTCTCGTTGTAAGATTCTTCTCTTTTATGTTTATCTAGTTGTATAAGTTCATTAATGTTTAATTTTGACAGTCTCTGTGTAAATATATTGTCTTTACATTTAAACTTTATCTTCTTCATTTAATTTATTTGTCAGTATTTAAATATTTGAATTAATGTTTAAATTTTGAAGTTATCATTTAAACACATTATGTCATTGCTTAAAATATTCATATTTTTCGTTTAAACTGAAGTGTTGGTAAGAATTCGGATTCTGCGAGCGCTACCGGTCAACCCCATGGCGACCCTAATGGTGTGGGATGCCTTCCTTCCTCATCAGATCATTATGAAGTGCTGTCATTGGATATCAGACAACATTTTGAAGGCGTTGAACATTTCAGGGACGCACTTCGAAATTTTGCAGTCAAACGGAATTATGACTTCAAATTCATAAAGAACAAAAAACACCGGGTGACTGTGGAATGTGTTGCCGTTGGTTATCAATAGCGCCTTCATGCATAAAAAGAATATAATAAAAATATTTTCAGAATCAAAACAAGCAACCCATCACACACTTACGGTGGTGGAATAGGATCGACCTCACATCCGAAAGCGTCCAAAAAATGGGTAAGCGCACGAGTGATTCAGAAGCTCAAGGACCGACCCTTGTACAAAGCCATCGACATTCAGAAGGATATGTTTTCTGTGTACAAATATCATTTTCTGTGTACAAATATTATTTTTTGTGTTTAAATATATGCCTCATCGTTTAACTTATCATCCTATTGTTTAACAAAATGTGTTCCTATTTAATTATCAATATCTTTGCTTAACCTTGTTTAAGTGTTCGTGTTCTACGTTGTACAGGTTCAAGTTGATGCGCATGTTATGCAACCGCCGTGCGCAATAGAACAAATGGGAGACCTACTTATGCCCGCACATGCATTCGAAGGTAGAGATAATTGTTGAGGATAACCGAAATCTTCATGTTGGTCGTTGTGTCGATGATCATTATGAAGTGATTAACGAGTGCAGCAACTCTGTAGATCTTGCCATTAGAACATGCTCATATCTCAGATGACAAATTTATGGTATCTTGTGCAAACATGCTTGCGCTGCAATAATGCAGACAGACACAAACGTTCATCGATTTATTAGCGGCTACTTCACCGTCGACAATTACAAACTGGAGTATAAGGAAGCTATATTCCCAATACCCGATGATGACAAGCCTACGGACGGAAATCATGAACTGCGTCTGTGACCGCCTGTGACGAGAAGGTAACCTAGGCATCCTAGATGAAAGAGGATCGAGTCACAAGTGTTTGAGGTCTGCGAGTTACATTACAGCCGCTGCCACGGCTCCAGTCACAATCGCAGATCTTGCAATGAAACTGCCGCTGACTAGGCATTGTAAATAAACAAATTTTTAAAAAGAAACAAACTTAATTGTGTCCCAACTTTTGATATTTAAACAGAGAAACTCTTATTTAACAGGTAACACATATATTTAAATAGAGACAATGTTTGCTTAAAAAGAGACTACTTTATTTTAACATATTATCCAACATTGTTTGTTTAAACAGAGACTACTTTATTTTAAATGTAAACACTGATATTTAAACTATAAAATTGAAAGTTAAACAAAGAAAGTCAATTACATAAGTATACAGACTAGTAAATATACATTGAAAATAATTTGTCATGTTCTTCGAAACCAATGAATTGAATTTAATTTTATAACGACATCATCGAATTACATTTGAAAACAAACAAGATCATGGTAATTCTATTTCCCCGCAGTCGAAGACCCCCTTAATCTCAGATAAGAGATGTCCGTTTGCGGTAGCCGTAGCTTTTTATCATTAAGTAATTGCTCGATAAACCGCATGACATAGACTAGTGGGTATTTTGTGGTCACCGTCTCGCCAAACTCCATATCGATACACGTGTCGAATAGAATACCGATTATTTACCAAACACTATTAGTCAAACTCTATTTAGCAAAGAACTTACCATTTCTAACGCGTCTTTGTTGTACTCCACACTTTGGCATGAAGAATAAATGGTTATCGGAAGTGGCCACGACATGCCAAAGTGTGGAATACGATATTCTTGTTATTATCAAGGACCACGACATGGAAGTGGCCATTCATGATTATCGGAAGGATGACAATGTTAACATCATGCAGCTTGCACGCGGCATCTCCGATATAGCAAAAGTCGTGTCAAACGCGCAATCCTGCTTCGACATAAACAGAGCCAGTGTTCGTGTGATGGAGGTGTGCTTCTTATAAGGATATGGTACTCTGCTCAGCAACTTTTGTATTATGCATACGAAAGCATTCATCACATCGTCTGAGACAATCTCCTTCCCCTCAAGCATCGTGAATAGTCTGGCTCGTGTGGTGCTGAGAGAATCATTCATCCACACGACAATCATGCGTTTAAACAGTAATCAATATTATTAAACGACATTGTAAATATTTAAACTATATAGCAGTTGAGGAAGACCCTTATCAATACATATTTAAACGGTAAGTATATAAATTAAATGTTAACATACAAATTTAAAGAATAACATAAAAACTTCAACCTTACTTGTCCATAGAGCAGTTGAGGAAGACCCTTATCAACTCCTGCTCGAAGTTGTTGAGGCGCGATTGTCTAACGTATTTTTTCTTCTTCGGCATAAAGTCTTTTCGAACTTTTTCATATTGTTGGTTGGCAAGGATCATATCTCTCGTTGCTTGTTCGGTGGCGTTCCCTTGCCCCTCGTCAACAGCTATTTTGGGATCATCATGTGGTACTGTTGTTGACGGTTATCAGTGTTCAGCACCAGCAGCATCATCCTTTGATGCAGGCACGATGACAGCATTCGTCGGAGACATATCCTTACATGCTTCTTGTTGTTGTGGGATTGTGGCTGCCTTCGATGCGGCACTGTCAGCTGTTGGTTCCACCGTCACCATCATTTCGTTGACAATAGAGTAAACGATCTTCTCAGCTACACCCACGGCAATAGCATCAATATTAGACACACTCTTAGTTGATTCTACCGTGATGGGAATAGTGTCCACCTTCGATGCCACACTATCAGCCGCCGGTTCCACAGTGATGGGGATTTCGTTGACAACAGAGTCAACGATCTTATCAACAGCAGCAATGGCAACATCATCTATGATCTTCTCCACCGTGACATCCATGTCATTAACGGCGACCGACTCAATAATAGCATCAGCCGCCGATGGTGCTGTTATTGTTTCATCGTCAGCCTGTGGTGGATACAGAGCCATTATTATTTTTCTCTTTTTGCAAGTCTCTTCGAATGTGGCCGTCTTGGAATGACCATCCTGATGCAGTCGTCGTCGTCAAATTTCGTCGCCTCGTTCGTCCCGGGTGCTTCATTTGTTTGGAGGGATGTCGCAGTCGAGTGTGACCATCCTTCCAATGCCTCAACCCGAGCGACAAGCCGAGGGAACTCGGTTATCAATATCTGGCACGCCTGGAGAAGAGTTACAGTGACATGATCACCTAGTGCCGTTGAGGGTACCAAGGTCCAGCATCGAGGACTGTGTGCGCGCGTTGGACTAGAATTAGGAGAATGACGTCTAGCGCGCACGGAAGAGGTTGGCTTCTTATCTTGCCTTCGAACAAGTGGTTCCGGGGTAATAGCATCTACCCGGTGGTTGCCCTGAACAAATATAACTTCATCAGCATTCGCCGGGACCAGCTCAGGAAACTAACATATGTAAACCAAACAATCTCAGCGAAATCATTCAGTTTAACCAATAACAAATATATTTAAACATTTAAATTATATATTTAAACGTTATCGCATATTTCTAAATGGAAAACAAAATGTTTAAACTCCCAAGAATACTTTTAACGGAAAATAAACACTGTTAAACGCTGAACACTATATGTAAACATTAACTGTTGCTGTTAAACACATTGTTTACGATTTATTACCTCTTTTCCTTCGAGAGATGATAAACTGGTTTCTATCGTTGCTTGCTTCCAGTAACTACTTTCACCATAGCACAACATCCTTGGTGTCTTGACGAAACGAACTTTCTTTCTGGTTCCGATCAGCTCGTAAAACCAGATGTTCAGCGTGACCGAGCAACCCTTAATATACCGTGTATTGGTCTTCTTCTCCACGCATCTAGCTTGCACTCGAGCGGCCGTTTGTGGAATGTCCTCCATAAGCCACTTGTGTCTCGCCTGCGCCCATGCGTATTGCCCCATGCCAGGTAGATCATCGACATAAACAATGATCCAGTTCGGAACCTAGTATGAGGTATTTGGGAAGTGGATTGTACCCATGACGTACACCATCAGAAGTTTGGCAAAATTTTCTTCTTCTTCCCTCTATCCAACAAGTTGCTTAAGAGTGCTCTTGATGGAGTCTCTGTGTCTCTCGTAGGTTTTTGATAAATACCTCTCTTCAAAAGCTGAGCTTGTTTTCTTCTTCTGAAACACGACTGTGTCTCTATCGCAACGCAGACCAAGAACGAGGGCCACATCTTCAGGCCTGAAACTCAGCAGGCTTTCCCCGATCCTGAATTTATTGATTCGGCCATCGTACTTTTGCAATAGAGAAAAAAAAGGGCCTCTCTTGGAATACAGCTTCCAGCTCATTAAATGCTGCAAACGGTGTCCTTCGGATGATCTCCCAGTGTTGAGGGATCATGTAAACTTTCAATTCAGCGAAGGTCTCCATTACCGGTGTCAAGTAGCATCACCCATTAACTATGTTGACCGCCATAATCACAAGCCTGCGACAATAACAACACATTCAGCAGTATTCACAAATTTTTAAGCGGAAATATAAGGTTTTAAATGGTAATCTCTCAATTCTTAAACAGAGATATCACTTATTAAACAGAGATCTAGTTTCGTAAACAGAGACAACAATACTTAAACAGTAACCTCTCATTTCTTAAACGTAAACCTCATTTGTAAAATTGCAACCATATCAAATGAAGGGGAAATGTACATTATAAACATTACACAAATCATGACAATTGAAAAACTATTTTGATCGTGTACACAGATGAAAATGTAAAACAAAAAAAATCCTAGCCGAGAAATCTCCCTGCAGACTAACAAACCCCAGCCTAGAAATTCCCCAGCAGACTTCAATATCTTCCAATAAAAACAGAACCACAAAACAAAACTGAAAAATCTTTCTTTGTAACAGAATAGTTAACATAAAACCATAATCAATACCTTAGATTGCAAACTAATGAAATGCCGAATACTTGCGCGGGACTTCTCCTTCGAGACACCGGTGGAAAGAGAGAACTGAAATTACAGAGGATGTGCCGGTAGAGACAACTTCGGAAAGGGAAAAGCTGAGTTGAGAAAATACAAGTATGCGGCTCCAGTAAAGTCGTCTCTTGGGGTTACCCTAAGAAAAAACCCCCACTTCGTCTCAAATCGCTGAAATTGTTGTAGTGCCACGACTTCCCATGAAAGGGCAATTTTGTCTATAAAATTTTAAAATAACTCCTTTAACCAAAGTTACATGGGTTGGGGGTTTGGAAAACATTGAGTTTAAAAGGAGGGTTTTTTTAGGGATT
The DNA here is from genome assembly GCF_009730915.1 of Dioscorea cayenensis subsp. rotundata. NCBI lineage: Eukaryota > Viridiplantae > Streptophyta > Magnoliopsida > Dioscoreales > Dioscoreaceae > Dioscorea > Dioscorea cayenensis. The sequence continues at coordinate 3,236,114 of NC_052472.1, read as the reverse complement.
TCCAAATTAAGGGTGTTTTTGGCAATATTGCAAACTTAAGAGGTTTTTTTGGCAATTTTCACTAAAAAAATAAATAAATATTATTTTAGTATTATAAAACAACAACTATTTTAAAAAAAAAATATTTTCTGAAAATGACTTATATTCCACAATCAAGAGAATATTATTCAACATAACAATATATGTTTACATATTTTATATTGATTTGGAAAAAAAAAGAAAATAAATGAATTAAAAAATGATGCTTACAAGAGAACATGAGTCTTTTGAAATACAAATATGCATCTTAAAAATTAGAAAATAAAAGCTTGAGTTACTAATTGCTTGTTTTGTATTACAAATATAACATTTGTTTGGCTGCAGGGTACTCGCATGAGATGGAATCTATAAATATTATTTGTGTGTGTATATATATAACTAATATCTTATAAAAAAATTATATATTTAATTTGCAATTCCATGAATTACTTGTGAATGAGTCATAGAGTTCAAATGGATGTATAGGATTCTTCACAGGAATTATAAATTGCATTTGAGTAAGTGAGAAGTTGTAATTTTCATGGTTTTATGTAGGTTCTCATGTCTATACGAGGTGTTCGAGAAAATCGATTTATTAATAGCAAGGTTGTCAGACCCGGACCAGTCTGGCCGGTTCAATCAGAAAAACCAGGAACCGGCCATGTGGCCGGCCCGGATATACTCCATTGAACCGGGTATTAAAAAACCCGGTGTTAACCCGGTGACCGGGCGGTTCAACCAGGAATCGGTTGACCCAACCAGGTCAATAGGGTCATAATGTTTAAAATGTTTTACAATATTTAATAATTTATCATTATTTTTTCATTAGAAACCACAAAATCGTGTATATTTATTAATATTAATTTATAATTTATAATCAATAAATAGAATTACTATATATATATATATATCATAAACATAAAAAAAAATTAACATTTAAAAATAAATCTATAAATGTGTTATGTAAATACTTTCTAAAAATTTAATTTATTAAGAAAATAAAACAATTAATGAGTGTAATTTTATTAAAAAATATAAAAATAAAGTATTCTAATTAAATAAAAAATATAAGAAAATTTAAAACAAAATAAAAACTCAATTGAGATATAAGAATTAGTGAATTAAATTTTTTATCTATTTTAACAAAATCAATCAATAAACAAATAAATAAATAAATGACCATGAGAGAAGTTCGATAATTATATATTAATATATTAAATTTATAAATATTTAAAAAAATGTAAAAATAAATGACATAATTAGAAAACACTATTATATATAAGGTTATTTATCAATTTAAATATCAAATTTAAGTAGTTTTTAATATTATAATTATGGGTTTAATATTATATTTGCTCATTATTCATTATTATAATATTTTTTTTATATTTTATTATTCACCCTGGTTCAACCCCAATTCGACCCTATCGAACCCATTGACCCCTGACCCTGGGTTTAGCTGGGTCATTGCCCGGGCCAGGTTTGACAACCTTGATTAATAGTGAGTAGGACAAACTTGGCACAGAATTCATATTATGAAAAAATGATTGTTCTTCAAGCAAATGAGACAAGGTCAAATTTGATTTTTACTCTGAAATAGTTAACTTAGCTAAGTTTGAGTCTTGTATTATTTAGCTTGTTTAAGCTCTAAATAAAGGGTTTAATCTTTTCTTCTTTTCCATCCATTTGGTTCTGTAGCTTTTTTTTTTATTATTATTTTTAAATCCAAACACTTGAAGGTTATTTGATTCATGAAATCTTATATTACTGCTGGGAATAGAATTACGAGGAATATGATTTCCAAGTTATATTCATAAGAATATATATTATTTTTATTTGGTTGATAAGACAGTATTGTGGCAAGTAGCATTGTTAGCTGAAATGTTTTTACTATGAACTATTTTTTACCAAAAATAATTTTTTATCTAATAAGTACTAAGTATATTAAAGTTAATAATATTTTGAAGTAATTATCAAAATTATATAATAATAAATATTTGTTATTATTAAAAAAATTATTAATATTAATATAGTTAATTTTTATTAATATTAATTATGTCAAACTCATCTATTTTAAATAAATATAAATTTTACTTATCTATTTTAAATAAATATAAATTTTACTTGTTTTTGAATTTTTGAAAGTTGATATTTTTTGAGATTTTATTGAATTTAAAGGATATAACAAGGAAAAAAAAAAACTTCATATTCTACTAGTAATGTGAGATTATCACTTAATAATCACATTCTAAAAAATATTGATCAAATTATCACATTCCAAAAATTTAATATTCCTATTTAATAAAATTAAAATATCTGGTTCACATTCTGGGGGTAATGTGATATTACCTCAAATCGATCCGACCTTATATGTAAACTTTGAAAGTACCAAAGGGTTTATAGCCTAGTTGTAATTGACCATATTGCTGAAAAAGAGGGTAAGTCATTTAAAATGTCTCGAGTTCAAAACTTGTTGAAACAATAATACAATGAGTCACCAATTATGGGTGTAGGTTTGCAATCCAAATCCCTCGTACATAACTGAAGGTGTGTGAGTTAGACAATTAATTTTCATTTCATGCGCATGTCCTGTTGTATATAGCACTTGTCAGTTTTATCAAAAATAAAAAAATTTAAAAAATTTGGATTATTGTCTTGAACTAGTTGAGAATTTGAAGAACTATTAATTTAATTTCTTTTAGAAAAAAAAATCTAGCAGGCTATACTGGCCGCAGTAAAGATGGTATCATTAGAAACCCAAAAATATAGGAACCCAATGTTTTTTTAAAAAAATAATAATTCAACGCCTAATTTTCATGTGCTTATCCATCTAATCACCCACAAAAAATAAAATAAAATGTCATTTTCACTTGTTTTTTTAATTTTATTTTTAATTTCACTACATATATCCAAACATAATGAGAATGTAAACCATTCATCAAAATAGAAAAATTAAAAAATGATCATTAAAAAAAAATCTTAACCAAAGTGAATATGTGGTCATATATAAAACTTGTCAAAATTATAATAGACCTTCACCCCTCTCACACTTTATAATTAATTTATGTATTATTACACTATAATTTTTCAAACTTTGTTGGAATCTAAATATGCATGATTGTGGCTTATATTGATAATTACATTTTGATTTAATTTGTAAAAAAAATAAATAAAAACTTTTTATGATTGAAATTATATTCTTAATCATCATTAATTTTACATTTATAAAAATGCTATTCATATTGCAATTATAGTAACCGGAATGAGTCAAATAGTAATTCAACCACAAAAATAGATTTGATCATTAATACAATTTTTTAATGATTTGAACTAATTTTTCATAATTTTTAAGAATTTATTCTTGAAAATCCAAAAATTTAACAAACAATGCAATTTTTTAAGAAAAATATGCGTTTTTTGTAGAGGTATATTATATATATACACACATACATCCCTATATTATTTTTTATTGTCGAGTTATATATGAAAATAAATGCTTTTATAAGGTTAAATATGAGTAAATATTACTGTTGGTCACCAAATTATACCCAATTATCAGTTTTGGTATCACATTTTGATTTGTATCAAAATGGTCCCCCATCTTCATTTGGTTTCATAAAGATGTTACCCAAAAGAATCAGGTGAGTTTAATCTGATATGGGCACCGGCTATCCAACGTGATCGCCGGATTTCCACATCATCTACCCAGTGGCATGTACCACGTGGATTAAAATGCCACATAGATTAAAATAATGCCCCGTCAGCCCCTTCTTCTTCTTTCTTTGTTGTTCTTCTTCTTTCTCCTTTTCATCTCTCTCATTCGAGAATCATGAGAATCCAAAGAAAGTCTGTGGAAACATTGAGGAGAGGATGGTGCTGAACTGTGAGTGATCTATCTCTCAAAAGTGGGCACGTGCTGAAAGGAAAGAAAGAACATTCAACTGTTGAGGAAGTTAGATAGGGAGGAAGAAATCCCTATGGCTTCAGACTGGGAGATCAAGACCCTTGAGAAGAAAGCCCCAACATACAATAAATAGTGTTCGATGATTGATTCTCCAAGTTAGGGTTTTATTTGTATGTTTGGGTTTATAAAAGAAGCTTGCATTATTTTGCTTTGATTTAAAGTTTTTATTTGTATATTTGGATTCATAAAACAAGGTTTCAATGCATTGATTAGATTTAGGGTTTGAACAAAAGGGGTTATGCAATTGACACCAAGGTCACCTTTTTTCCTTTACATTTTTACATAATTCTCGAACGTGAGAGATGAAAAGGGAAAAGAAGAAGGATCTAGATTCTCATGATTCTTGGATTTGAGAGATGGAAAGGATAAAGAAGAAGAAGAACAACAAAGAAAAAAAGGAGGAGGAGAAGAAGAAGAAGAAGAAGAAGAAGAAGAAGAAGAAGAAGCGGTTGTCGTAGCGTTGTTTTAATATATGTGGCATTTTAATCCACATGGCACATGCAACTGGATAGGTGATGTGGAAATCCGATGACCACATTTGATTGTCGGCGTCCAAGTCAGACTAAACTCACCGGAGTCCTTTGGGTAACACCTTTTTGAAACCAAATAAAAATGGTGGGACCTTTTTGATATAAATCAAAATGTGGTACCCAAACTGATAATTGGGTATAATTTGGTTGTAGAATACCTAGTTTAGTCCCTGTATTATACCCTAAGTGCCCTTTTTAGTCACTCTAATATTTTTTGTCTCTGTAGGATCCCTGTATTTTTTATTTCGTGTAAAACAAGTCCCTCCCTCTAACGCCCGTCTTATTTTTCGTCTGTGAGGATGACATGGCAAATTTTATGAGTAAAATATTGTTATAATACCAGTTTAGTCCCTCTATTAGTGCAAACTGACCCTTTAGTCCCCCTTATTATTTTTTGCTCGTAGGAAGTCCCTCTAATTGGGGACTAAAGGGTCATTTTAAAATAATAGAGGGACTAAACTGGGTATTATACCTAAAAGATTAATAAAAAAAGGGACTTCCTAAGGGCAAAAATAATAGGAGGACTAAAGGGCCATTTCAAAATAATAGAGGGACTAAACTGGGTATTATACCTTAATTTTTTACTCATGAGAAATGCCATGTCAAACTCGCAAACCGAAAAATCAGATGGGCTTTAGGGGGAGGAACTCGTTTGACACGAAATGAAAAATACAAGGATCCTACAGTGACAAAAAAATATTAAAGGGACTAAAAGGACACTTTGGGTATAATACAGAGACCAAACTGGGTATTATACCTAATTTGGTGACCAACAGTAATATTTACTTGGTTAAATACCAAAATATAAAATTTTATTTATTTAAATATATAAACTTTTAAAATATTTCTCTTGGAGATAAAGCTGTTAATTAGGGCTTAGCCCGTCGGGCCAGCTTGCCCTCCAATTAAAATAAGTGTGTTGAGTTGGCCTTTTGTAGTTCCATTTAGAGGCAGGCTTAAACGGGACAATCTGTGTGGGCCGCTGGTTGGGCTGGGCGGGCCACGCCCACCCCTTATTTATAAGTTTTGTGTAACATATGAATATATATATATATAGATTTACATGAAAAGAAAAGATAAAAAAACTTAAATTATAGAAAAACTAAAAAATAAGTAGAAACATGTTATATTAAGTAAAACTTAATATAATAAGTAGAAAAAACTCTATACTAAGTAGTTTACTATAAGAAAAAACATAAGTAGAAACATGTTATATTAAGTGAAAACTTAATATAATAAGTGGATAACTAGTTTAGTAAGTGAAAGCTCCAGGGTTAGCAACCCCAACCCTGGGGTTAACATTTAGTAGTAACTCCAATTCCAAGGTTAGCAATCCCAGTCCCGGTGTTAGCGTTTAGCCACAATTTCTATCCAACTATTCAACTTGAATGTGATTTTTCTTCTTCTTAAATTAAAAACTTATTTATATTAAAAAAATATATACTATTTGAAGATAATATATTTGATATATTAATATTATTTGATAGAATAGATTTATGTGACTATCCATGATCCTTTTATATTAATTAATAAAATATTAGGCAGAAAAACCGGATTAGTCCTTCTATTATAGTGAAAGTGCCCTTTCAGTCCCCCTATTATTTTTTTGTCCTGCTGGGATCCCTCTATTATTATTTTTGGAAAAAAAAAGTAGTCCCTTACCCTAACGGCTATGAGTTTCTCTGTCTGGTGAGCAGATGTGGCTTAAAATTGGATTAAAATATTCATAAAATAATGCCAGAAATTCAGAAACATGCCATAGTGTCTAATTGACATTAAGCCCAAGTATTAGCTCATCAGATTCGGATCCAAAATTTGGATCCGATAACAGAATTAAACTCCTTCTCCTTCACCTCCTTCTCCACCACTGAAGGACCACTGATCTATGTTGCAAGAACACCCAACAACTGAGTCCATAACCAACACTGGCCAGCCTCATTGAATACTCCCCCCCGACCCTGATGTGTACAGCAGACCCTAATGAAGCCATATAATTCAATTCCACTCAACTGAGGATTCTTCAAAATCTACTAAAATTCACTATAGCGCACTGGTGCCCTCTACCATCCACCGTCGGCCATGGCCAGCTTCGATCTCTGATCTTCGCCCACCATCGCCTATTTACTCTAGTGTCGTGACAAGAAAGTTCAATGCCAGGTTAAGGCTAAAGCTTCATACCTGAACTTGAGAATTGTCTTTGTTATTTTCTTTTGGTTTTTATTTATCAATTTGAGGTTGTATTGTATTATAACACACTATTAATCAGGAGATTCAGATGCACTGGTTAAGTTATATGTGCTTCACTAAATATGCTACCAAATGTTGCTTAGCTTTTAGATATTTGTCACGCCTGTTGCAAAACTTACAATATGCACTTAAAAAATTTATCACAAACTGTACAATTTGCTCACAAACTGGAACAAATTAACTTGTAATATCAAAAAATCACAGAGAAGACTAATTCATCAGCAAAAACATCCTGCACAATCAGAATTCATAAACTACCACAACCACAATTCACACTCAAACAAATCATGCTGTACCAATAATTCAAAGGCACAAATAATTCCTGGATTCAAAATTAATCAAGTGGACCGATAATTAATTTTAGTTTTCTGAAGACTATTGATTTAAGTTATAAAGTGGCATATACAAAATTGCAATAGAGTTTGCTTCAAATTTGTTGCATATTACACCAATAGCAAATAGAGATCAGATTACATATCAGTGTTTTGAATTTCCAAAACCAGGACAGAGCTTGCTATTCATAAGTCATTACTGCATAAAACTTCCATAACTTCAGGTTTGTTTATGTTGTTTGCCTGCATCAGTTGTCAGGCTTTCTTGTATACCTGGCATAGTACCTGCATTATGAATTTCACATGCTCTTTTAGCCATGAAAGACCTTCTTGCCTGCACATTAAACAAACTAAAAACATTAGAATAATCCTCATGGTTGCAATTTATCATAATTAAAAGAAAAATTACCATCAATTCTTCTGTAGTGACAAAAGAAAAAAAATGAGGAACATCCCTTCCTATTATAAACCCCCTGGTGTGTCTCCCCTAAACCATAGAGTAAGTGATTCCATACCAGCTATAGTGTAAAGTTAGTGAAGTTATTGTTAAATTACAGAACAAAGATATTACCTTCAGAGTTTGGAAACTTCCTGCATTGTGAGAAGGTAAGAGGTTCTTTCCCTTGTGTGCAGCTAAATTTGTTTATTGTTTCCCCTTTGGAGTAGCTCCCATTTTATCAATTGTTTGGTCAGTTGTCACACTGTCAGAATGAGCTACAATGGTTATAGATTTTCTTTTTGTTCTGCCTTGCACTTCATGCCCTATTTGCAGATTTCCCGCTAGTGCATGGACACCGTGATCTCAAGTGATTCATTGGTAAATTTCTCCTTCTCCTAGGTGCAACGCCTTTTGTTGATGACCCCTTTAGTGCATCTGCCCCTCTATGCCTTGTCTGGCTAGATGAAACATTAGCAGCAGGATATATCTATAGAAGAATGTCACCTTCTTGTGGGTTTTCATTGTTTTTCTATAAAGGAGATTTAAATATTAGGACTGTCAAAGTTAATAAGTGCTATAATATCAATAAAGTAAAAAATCTTACCATTGCTTTGATTTTTTGTGGGCATGTGAGCTTGTTGTTTCCTTCTTTAAGGCAAACACTAAACTTGAATATCCTTCCCCTCCTTGAGATTTTTGTTCTTCTCTTATACTTATCTTCCAATAGTTCTCTTCTCTTTTTCTTAATAGGTCTTCCAGGCATCCTCTTAACCATAGGAGGCAACAGTGGTTCTTCTTCACTTGATGGTCATAATTCTCTACCTTTGACTGGGTTCACTAGAGATTCATAGGCCTTAAGGTAATATTCCCTTGTGAAACACTTAGAGAAAAATTCCATAGGGTCTGCACCATTGAAAGCAATGGAAGACATAGCATGCTGGCAGGGGATGCCAGATTTACTCCATTTTCCACATGAACATACATGTTTCCCTAACATGACTATAAAAGCTTCCCTAACATGTAAGACCAAGTTGTCCCAATATACTTCATGACTCACACCCCCATTCCATTTAACTTGCCATTTACCACTCTTTTCCTCTCCCTTTCTATCTTGGCAACTATGTTTGGTCCACAATCAAACCTCCATTTCACACACAAACTCTCTTTTAACAGTCAATCTAGTCATTGCATACTGTCTAATGTCCTCTAGCATTGTTATGACGAAAGCTTTACTCCTAGCATCTAACACAACTCCATTGAATGTTTCACACATATTGTTGTCGATAATATCACACTTAACTACATCAGAGAAAAATGAAGCACACTAACATGTGATGGGCTAGTTCTCCAACAAGTCCTTAGCAGTGCTCCCTCGTCCTCCATTCATGCTAGACATCAAATTTAGGTTATTTTTGCATCTCTCGATCGGGTGGCTGACCTAGCAACATTCCATAATGCAATTTGGAGGTCCTTGCCTTGCTGCTTCTTATCCCATCGTGCATAGATGTGGCATGTACACATCCTATGCTCAATGTGAGGGAATAGGTCATTAGCTGCACGTATTAGACCCTCCAGAGTTTCAGCTCTATCATGATACTAAGAAAATAAAAAATTTACTTTATTTTGCATACATTCTACATGTCACTAATCAAGGACCATCCAAGACCATCTCCAATGCAGAGATCTTCCTTCAACTACTCAAAGAACCAGGTCCAAGCTTCAGTTGTCTCCTTTTGCACCACTGGCCATGCTATTGGGAACATCTAGTTGTTCCCATCCCTCCCAATGGCTACAAGCAACTGACCCTTCAACGGCTCCTTTAAGAAGCACCCATCAACTTTTATAATCCTCATGCACCCACCAATGAACCCTTCTCTCATAGCAATCAGACAGATATACATCTTCTAGAATGTGGGTACCTGATCTGGCTTTAATCTTTGAGACATCATAATGACATTGCTTCCTAGGTTGGTGGCTTTCAATTCAAGGGCATAACTATTCAAGACTCTAAAATCCTCCTAGAACTGCTCTTCAATTTTTCTGGTGACAAAACTCTTTACATTTCTGTAGACTTTGTTTGTGACAAAGACACCCATCTCCTTCCTGACAAGTAACCTCAAATGTCTAGGTGTAATGAAAGGCATTGCAGACAGTATCTCACCAAGCCTGTTAGCAATCACTGTTGCTGTTACTCTTCTATTTTTGGTAGCTCCAAGGAGGCAAGTGTGTTGCGAAGCATAGTTCTTCACTACAAATGATTTCTTCCCACTACACGATGAACAGAGAATTATCCATTTACATTTCTTTTTCGTATAAGCGACTCTAACCTCATCGCATCATTCTTGATGTAGTCTCGAATTCAAAACCCCTCCCTAGTTGAGTACTCCACTAGTTCCTTCAAAATATTTGCAGATCCTTGAAGTTGAGGTCAAGGGGAAAAAATCCTCCAATAGACTGGTGGGATCAAAGATCTTCTTAGTAGATTTATGTCTTTGTGCATCCTCTTTGTCTGACCCTTCACTTGTGTCTTCATAGCTTCCTGGATCAGATGATGAAATATAATCACTTTCATAACCATTCATTTTTTCAAATTTAGAGACACTCCTATCATTGCTCCTAACAAAGCGTTCATCTTCTATATTTCCTGCTGGTGTATCCTCAGCATTTACTTGCAAGCTCTTCTTAAGCTCAACATAATTCCTCACCTTCTCCCTAGCTTCATTTATTGAAGCATCTTCCTCAGAGTTGCATTCTTCTAAAGGCACCTAACAAAGACTTTCTTCATGATTCGTACTAGAACCATTACAACTCTAATTGCCCAGCATCTCAACATCCTATACACTTCCTTCAGCATTGGTTACCACATTAGTAACCCTCTCATTTTCTTGTGCATCAAATTCATTTTCCTGACCCTGCTCCTGAAGTGGAACTTCACTCCTTAATGCAGAATTCAGCAGCACATCAGATTGCACATCTTCTTGTGCCTCAACCTCATTGTCGTACTCCTCAAAGTTAACTGCCCTTACATTTTGCAATGCATAAGTAAGCAAAGCATCATCTTCATCTTCAGTTGGGATTTCATTCGTTGGAGCAACACCTGCCTCTTTCTTGTTGCACTCCTCTTTACTTTCACTCCCTAAATCTGTAACCAACACTTTTAGCAGTGTAATAGCATGTACAACATTAGCATCACTTGTTGAACGAATCATGCAAAGAACTTATCCCCGACTTTAGGCTTTCGAATCACCTAGAAAGCTCAAACATGGCTATCACTGGACACTTTCAACATATCACATCTAATCGCAATTTGTTTCTAAGTTGTTTAGCGAGTCCTCAAATTTCATAGATTACTGGAGATGTGCTTCAATGTTCCACACCCATCCATGAAAAATAAATCCATAGTTGAGTTTACATCATAGCCCAACATTTGAAGATCTCCTAACATGTCCCAATACCAAAGCTTGTCAGGGTCCACACCGAAGTCATCCACTATCCCATCATTGTATTTTGGCCTCCCTTCTTTCACCAGTGTGCCTCCATTGTGGTATCTAAGAAAATAATTTCTCTACTGCTTTTGACAAAAAGGTAGAGTTCAGCCCTATTCTCAACATATTCAACATAATGATAAAAGCAAAAGTTTATGCTACCATGAAAAGCTATAAAATAATAATAATAATAATAATAATAATAATAATAATAATAATAATAATAATAATAATAATAACCAAGTCATATCTGTCTCCGAGAAAGACAAATTAGGAAAAATTTAATATTCTCTGAAGTTGATCGAACTTATGAGATATCAACTAAATATCACCAAGAAAGGTAGAAAAGACTTTTGTTCATCCTCATGGATGAAAACAGATTAATGAGATCAAAGATCAATTTATTTCCTCAATAAAGATTAAAGAACATCTTAAAAAATTTATTGTTTGTTGCAACAATGTCCTTCAAAAATAGAGGGACTAAGAATCTCATTTATTTTCATCCACATGCTTTGACATAGCCAACCCTACTCTGGGGGACCAGTTGAACAACCAACGAATAAACAAACTAAAAAAATGCTGGAATTGAAGAATAAACAAACTTAAACCTGCTTCAATAACACACTTGATGCTCAATCTCATAACAAGAGCCATATTTCACTCTACACAACTAAAACCCTAATGTCATACCCAGACATAAAGACAAAGGAAAATCGTAGACACTAACTCAAAAATGCTTATCCAGAACAAATTGGGTTGGAATTGAACGAAAACCTACTTCACAAGGGTCTACCGTACAACCTCGTGGTGGCTCCATGCTGATGAGCGACCTCTTCAGCTGATGATGGTAGTGTATGGTCGGGGGGAGCGTTTAATAAGGATGGCAGAGTTGGTTATGGACACGTGCCCATTAGATGTGCCTCGCAGATCGATCGGTGGTCCTTTGGTGGTGGAGAAGGAGATGGATGAGAAGCGGGTTTTAATTCGCTGATCGGATCTCGGACTTTGATGTGAATCGATTAGCTAATACTTGGGTTTAATGTCAATTAGACACTATGGCATGTTTATGAATTTCTGGCATTATTTTATGTATACTTTAATCAATTTTTAGGTGTAGACTGATAAACACCTAAATGTATGTATTTTATATGTATTTGTACGCATTATTTGTGCACTTTCTTGATGAATCAATGCCCTTTCATGGTCTAAATTTGTTTCTTTTGTGTTATAGGCATAAAAAAAGCCTAGGTGAGCTCAACAAAGAGATTCAAGAAGAAATCGATGCCGAAAACACTGCTTTTAGATGCAGATGCACACCGTGAAAGGTGTCAGAGCACCTAAGACTTGAAGAATATGCTAAGTCCTCGAGTTTCATATGGGCAGCGCTACAGGCGTGAAGACGGACGTGATGCAAGAGATCAGAAAGCAGTTTTACCGTAGGCAAACTCTCACACGATTTCGCAATTTACATCGGAAACTTCATGGCCCATAAGTCGCCCCGCATGCTAGGCCTGCATCACTATCCTCGAGATAGGGGTTTTAGGAGGATTCTAGGCACCTTTTTAGGGGAGGAGCCTAGTTCTTGAAGCTCACCAGCACCACTCTAGATACGAACTAGAAGAAGGCTTTAAAGGGCATTTCTGAAATGGGAATTGACGAGGAGATCGTGATTTGGCGAGATCCACGCTTAGGGCACACTTGTAGAGGTTGAAGACGACGTAAGGAGCTTCTCCACGGGTTTCTCAAGCATCATTCGGCTTCTCATTCTTGAGGGAGTTGATGTTATTTTCTTTAGTTGTTTTCATGGATTCTACTGTGTATGTTACTAGCATGAACAACTAAACCCAAAGGTCACCGGATGTAGGTTAACCTTGGGGGTGAACTTGTGTAGATTGGATGCTTTGATTTATATATCTATTGCAATTGGTCTATTTGTGATCCATACTTGGTGCACTTCATGATGTTGGTATGCATGAGAACTCTGTGTATCGATTTCTAGTGTATACTAGGTTGCGTGGCCATCACCGTAGTATTAGACACACCTAGCTTGGAAAAGACACATGTAGAAATACGCCGTGACCAACGGGTACAATGATATAGTGAATATGTACATGCAAATGATCTTATAGTACATGCAAATGATCTTATAGTCGGTCAGCATCGAGAGTTTCTTGTTTTATGAATATGTGTTAAAAAAATTTAATTTTATTAACACGTCAAGAAATATCTTTGGTCAAAGGGCTAAATTAACGCTAATTTGTTATGATTTAGGAAAGAGATCTATTTGATTTTAGAAATTAGTTGTGAATGGATCACACTATTCAAAATGACTGTTTATAATTCCTCAGTAATAATAATAATAATAATAATATATAATAAAAATGTTTTCATATTACTTATAAAATTTAGGATGAGGACAAAGATGGGAACGAGGAATCTTTTAATTATTTGAGTTACTTGGGAAAATTACGTACGAAAATGATAACTAATGTCCTCTATGTGGAGCGAACTGCGTCACAATTTAGTTTAATACTAATAAAGATTACATATTTGCTAAAATTGATTTGCTTAATGTATGCCACTTACAACAAATTATGGATTAATAATATAAAATTAGTCACATTTCAATAGGAGAAGGAGTCAATTTGAGTCTGGATCATTAATTTTCAAATCTTTTCTTTTTAGTCTTATAATGCTTTTCAAGATTTATGACTCGCGTCTTGATCTTTGTTAGATAAAATTAAACTTCCAAATCGTAATTATCACATTAATTTGGGTAACTATATAATGTGATGACTATCTGCGAGCACCTCTAACTTTATAAATCAATAATCGTTTCATATTTACTTATAAATTGTGGGTATCTAATGATTATAATTTTTCATATTACTTAGCTTTTCCTCATGTAACAAACTTGAACACTGATTTTAATTTGTAACTAAGTGGAGCTACATACTTCAATGTGTTTCAGCAGTGGCCGTGCAAGAGCTATTCACGGTAAGGGTTTGCTTTCGATGAGTCCGGGCCGGGTTTGTTGAGTCACGGATGTTGCTGGCATCAACGCCAACTGCGTCACGCAAGTTCACGTGAAGCAAGCTCCTATCCCAGTGTCTCGCTTCACGATGACACGTGGCGCTTGTTTTCAATGAAAACCCATTTTCTTCTTCTCTCTCCCCGAGAGCTCTTCTATTCTCATCCCGCCCTCATTTCTCCAAATTTGCGGGTGAGCTCACTGGCCGTGGAAACCACTTCTCCTCATCATTGTACTTGCGCGCATCAAGTGAGACTGCACCACCCCTCCGCTCGAAGGTGGAATTGCCAGTCGAAGAAACTAGATCCATCATCCTAAGTTCTTATATCAATAGGTGGGATCTTATCAACGATACCACGCTTTCCCCTCTACGACTAATCTCATGTTCGTGAGCCAATATAACTCCAGAAGCCAAACAGTCATGCAAGATGAATTTGTGTTCAGTGGTAATTGTTGTAGGCCTTGGGTTTTGATTTTGCAGAACTTTGATTTATGGAACTTTGATTTATTATTGATTTGCTTAGATTAAAGCTTTGAGTTTATTCTTGTAAAAGCTTCATCCATGATTTTATAGTTGTATTTGATAGTGCGGAGGATTTATAATTTGAGGATTTAATCCACCATTTTATAGAAGTAAGATTTTCGTGATTTCTGATTAATCATGTATAGACAATTAAATTTAAAGTACGATAAAGAATTGCACCAAAATTTGCTTTGCTTGATTCGACTAAGTTTCCTTCATTTATACAAAAATATTTCCTGCGGTATATAAGTAACTAATTTAACAGCAGATGTACAAAAAATACATTGGAGAATTTCATTGCTTCACATTTATAGAACAGGTGGTCAAATTTTTTCCCTATTGTATACATTAAAATTATATTTTAACATCAAATACCATGTTTTAGAACAAAATTAAGTACCACTGTTTTTATACATCAAAATTAGCACAACATCCAAATACCTTTGTTTTTCGAACAAAGGTGTACCTTTTATGAATATAACTTACCAGTTAAAAAGGGTTCGATGCATCATCACAAGTTGGCACAGCAATACATGCTTCCA
>NC_052472.1:2999890-3220003 GCF_009730915.1 Dioscorea cayenensis subsp. rotundata | reverse complement strand
TATCTCTTATAGCATCACTTTGATTTGGGTGAAAGATGAGAGGAGTAATTTTGGGTTCCACATGCTTTTCATGATTTGTAAATAAAAAATTGACATTGACATTGACATTGATTTGGGTGAAGATAAAAAGAGGAAATTTTTTTATTTCCTTCTAATTATTACTTTTTTTAGGCAAAAATTGATTTATTTAAAAAAAACCAAATTCGTGAACTAGCCAATTTTTTATTAACATTGAAAAACTGCCTCGATAACTGTGCATACAAATTTTCTTCCAAGCGATACCGATGAGCTTCGTGTGCATCGGCACAACAATATCCATCGCCGAAGCAGGCATAATAGAGATCCATGTATGCTTCTACATCGCCAAATAACATCTCCATCCCCTTGCAATTAGGGTTAGGTCTGGTGCTAGGATTTGGGTTTCTTAGAATCCAAGATGCTCCTCGACCTCTTCGGCGGTGGAGGTGGCGGCGGTGGTCATCGGAGGGCTTAAACAAGGGGGTATTTATTTTCTTTTGGTTTACCTTTGTCCTTTTCATTTGATGCTGATCACAGTCTTTTGGATTGCTCTGCTTAAGATGTGTACGTTCATTGTTGGTGCGCCAATGAGGATGTTGGAAGAAATGAGAGATATGGTTCACTTAATAGTTTATGCCAAAGTCTTCACTGTTGTACTCCGGTCAAGCTTGGCTATAATGCTAGTAGGAGAACACATGACATCTCGTATGATGCTTAGTTCTTAATATTAGTGAAACTTGACATGATTTTAAATGCTTTGGTCGTATTGGATTGGAATGCAGACAGTATATTTTTCTGTACTAGTATTTTTGTAAGTTTTCTGTTATCTGCAACATATGTGAAAAAAAGTGAGTGTTGTTCTCTTAGCATTGTCTAATGAGTTCTAGTAGTGCATGTCATGTAATACTTTTTGTTTCACTTGGTACTGAGTGCTTTATTTGTTGTTTAGGTAAGAATGGTTATCGATAAGTTCGGTATACTAGCTATTCGCAATTCATGGTATGATGCAAGACAAATCGCTGATCATGTTTCTACAAGGTTACACAAAGGTGAATTTCTTTGTCTATTGGTTATGAGTTTGTCACTTGTGATCTCACTGGAATGGAAAGTTTTTCGGTCATCCACTTATCCTCATATGTTGTTTTAATCATATCTAAGCAGCCACTGATGTGTAAAGGCTGGGAAATGGCTCTTTTGGAGTACACAATGGCCATGCTTATAGATTCTGCGTCGAAATCAAAGCCACCACTAACTAGATGACTTGCTGAGATCTCATGCCCTTGCAGTTAGGGTTAAGGGAGCTTAGAGTGAGCATGAATGAGGGAGCTTTCATTCTCACTGGCTATGTTTTGGATTTCTCATCCTTATTGAAGACATCGCCTTAGCTGCTTAAGGTATGCATTGTTTAGCATTGAATGTGTGCAAATACAAAAGTTATAAAATGCTTGAAGCTGCAACATGCTCTGTAAGTTTACCGATTGGACAGAGCATGTTTACAAGAGTTTACCTTTCTTTCCCAGGTTGCATCAGACTTTACCTTTATTTCTTGCATGATTTTGATATTGCTAATATTTAGAAGAGTTTTGCTTGTGCTGCAACAAGTGAAGTAGACGCTGCTTGATTCTTAGTTTACATTTGTTTTAGAATTGGTGCCTCATATGTTGCTTTTCTTATTTGTGTTATGGTTTTTCACAGTCCAATCCATTTATTAGTTAGACTAGTGTCACCAGAGAAAGTTTAATTTTAGAACAATTGCATAATTGGATCACCATAGAAACTTATCTCATAATCTATGGGGCTATTAAAATATGAAATCATACATATACTTGCATAAGATCCTTCATGAGTAGTGGTTCTATTTGGATTGTAGTTTTAATTGGAAGAAAGTCCCTCCTTTATCAGGAAAGTGACTAATTGAACTGCACTGAGCCAGTAGAGCTTTTGGACTTGGTTACCTTTTTTTTCTTGGCAAGTGGTGAGTCTTGCCATAAAGAGTGGGACATTAATAAGGATTAGTCCAGTAAGGCCTAGAAGAAGATACATAAGAGCAATTCTGAGGAACTCATGCCTCTTCTTACCTGTTCAATCCTTCATGATGTGTTTATTTAATTTAAAATTTTAGATGGGCCTATTTTCATGTATCTTGTTTAGGTTGAAGAAATGATGCAATTCATCCTACACCATCTTGATACCATTTATGAATTATATAATGACAGATGTTGGAGCTCCTTCAACAAGCAAACCTTTGTGTTGCAGCAAAATTTGAAGAGAAAAGGTATTTGTCAGGGAAATTACTCTTATATTGTCTTTGATGTATTTCATTTTCTGTTTCTGCTATACACAGGAACTATTACACAAAAAAGCCTTGAAGGATTTAGATGCCAAACTATAGGAATAACAGGTTAGGGTGTTCTCCAATTTCATGACCTCTTGGCCTACTTGCACTAAATGAAAAATTATATGGGTAGTTTTGGATCCACGGCTGGCCCAATAATCATAAAATTTCAATTACCCAATTGGTAAGCTTGCAGAGCATATTGCAGCTTCAAGCATTTTATAAGCACGTTGCTTCCAAATGGTGAATGTGTGCCACTTATTTGACGAATTTGGAGTGAATTGTATTCCATGAAGTAATTTGTAGCTCTTATGCATATGCTTTGATTAATACATGTTGCATTAATGTAGGCAAAAAGGCTTAAGTTAATGTTCTACTTATGGCGTTTAATAATGGCCCATGCATATAGATCATGTTTCATATATTAAATTTTATTTTTGTTGTGTTGTTTTACCAACCAATGCATATCCTTTTCTTCCATTGGGAGTGTTATAGATAATTGTGATTTTCAGCTTAGGTACGATCTTCTTTAATTTGGTGCTACCTCATTCCTTTCATTGGTTGCTTATATGTGATAACCATTTTGTTATGATGCTCGACAACAATTCAAACAAATGCATACATTAAGAGAATACTTGCAAGTTTTATACAGGGATTAGGAATGACAACTTTTTCAGAGCTGCTAGTTGCATCTACTCAAATTTTTCTATCAACTTATCAACCAAATGACTGATAGAATAAAATCTTTAGATGAATTTGGTCAGTTGTTATTGTTGATGGATCTCAAATTCAAATCGTGATGTTTTGGATGGCAATCTTTTATTGGACATTCTATTACTGATTTTTAAGAACATTAATATTTTGAGATCATGAGTATTTCAATTACTGAGTCTAACACCAGGAATGAAACCTATATATTGAAGGAACAGGAACCTGATTAACTAGAATAATTGGTTTAAGATCTATAATGTTATGGGTCAATTTTTGTTATATCCACTTACCTGATTAGGTATGAAGAAATAAGTTGGCTTATGAAAGGATAGATTTATCTAACTAATTAGGAAAACAGAGTCTATGTCTAATAAGAGTTTTTTCACATTGTTTGCTAAATAAATAAGTACATTGCAATGCTTTCAAAGAAATAAGTTGGAATCCTATTTTATCCATAAATGCTTCACTGATTTGGTTATATCTTGTAATTTGGTTTCTCTTCAAGTGTTTTCATTAATAAACATTGGATATACACATAAAACCAATTGCTTAGGTCTAGCTATGGAAATTTTTGTTTAGTTCATGGTTGATTTTAAATGGAACTCTTTTTTTTCATAAAACTTTTTTTGTGAAGAAGGATGTTATAATGCAGCCATATCTCTTTCAACTTCATATTAACAGTTGAAACAGAATTGACTAGTTATTGTTCTGCTTTGTTTGAATACTATCTATAATACCCTTTTGATTTCACTCTGTAGGTTAGGCTTATCTTGTTGTCCATTTTAATAATTTCATATTGGATTGAAAAAAGTTTCATTGTCTAGAAGAGGGTGATGATAGGTCTGTCTTCTGATTGGTTGGTGGACTTAGAAATGTTAAAATATATTTACCATATATCTTATAAAATCATCAAATGAAACATGCATGTTTCACCTTTATGTCTTTCCCAGAGAAATATGAAAGTTGCTTTTTTTTTTAGCCAGAAATCTCACTCATGTTCAGATGTCATGTGGTCCTACTGGCACGTTCCATGTCACATATGCCCATCATTCTGATTGCTCTGTCTGCTGGTATATATCAAGGTTGAAGCCAAATTCATTTTACGATTGTTGTATAAGAAACAGGGGCTGGTTTAGGGGGCTGTACTTCCATGAGTGATATTTCTGGCTGTTCTCCTTTCAACTTAGTTATCTCCTTTAAAAATTTCATTGCCTTTTAATTAGTCCAATTAAATATATGAATACGTTGAATTTGCTGATTAATTCAACATTTGTATGTATATGGATATTCAACATATAAGTAGGTCCATGCAAAGACTTATTTTCTTCTTAAACATCAAGGTATTAATCTCTTGCATACTCACCCGTCTCTACGCAAAATACATTGACAATTAATAAATAAATAAATATATAGATAAAGGGTGCCCATTGGATTCGTATTTTTTTATTTAAGTTTTTTTCCATATACCTTATGTTAGTTATTGCATATATACTATAAAATTAACATTGCATGTATCATTTTGGAAATCTTTTTCTATTGTCAGTATATATATACCTCGCCTATTCAATTCCTGATCCTTTTTTATTATTTTTAATTAAACCTATAGATATATATATATATATTAAATTCCCTACTCTAGTTAGTGATAACCTTCCTTTCGCTTATCATATTTTAAATGAATTGACTGTAGAATTGAACAAAAATGGTTCCATTTTACATTGACTTAAGAACATCGATTAGGAGCTTAATGAAGAGTTTGTGAAAAATAATTTAAAGTGTGAAAAGTAGGAGGAATACGCCATTGCTTACTTTAATTGTCTTCCCATCAATTATTGATGGGGCAGGTGCTAATGCAATTTTGAAATTAATAGCAAAACTTTCTTTGTCCAAAATTAAAATTTTATCTGAAACTAATTGAGTTATGCACTTTCATCCTTAGTTGGTAGAATAATTAAAAGAAAAAAAGATGATAATTTCCGTCACTTGTGTTTCTATTACTGTTTTGGTGGCAGTGCTCCTTGGATTTTGTGTAGGATGTTTGTTTATTGTGTCATCTTAAATTGATTGCTGGTAATGTTTTCAGCCTGCAGAAAGTGGACTTGGTGGGTTTTCGTTGAAATTATATGGAAAATTTGGAAGGATTCTAGCTTTATATTATAGTGGCAGACTGAGAGGTGGAGTTTGATTGCTTTGGCATCTCAATGTCTGGGATGTATTGAAGTCCTGCAATTTGAACAAATATTAACTTGTTTTGGAAGACATTATTTGTAAGTTGCCTACTAAGGCATCTGAACCTCTACATGGATCTGGCAGTGGGAAGTTTTATGTATCCCATACTTGAACAAGCATATATATATAACACATTCAAATGCAGTACTAAGAAACATAAAATCAATTAAAGTATAGCAATTTGACATTGTAGAATATAGTGCGAGAAATATAAATGCTAACTATTACTTATATGCACACTATTGGATCCACTTAGAACAATTTTAAAATATTAGAAGTAAGTTTACGTTAACTTTTTTTATCATTGTCATTCCTCTTGGGCCCAATCAAAACGAGTCTTGCCTTGTTTCAAAGATGTATTGAATGTGTTACTATCTGAATAGGCTTGAATAATTACACTGTAGGATATCCACATCCTTTTTCTCATTCTAAAACTTGTTTGTCTAATGCTTGTGTGTATATGCATGTTTTTCTTTGTGGTTTTTTGTTAGTGTTGTCACTATGTTGCCTTCTTGATTGGGATTGGTTAGTTGTGTTGATTTGTTGTATATGCTCCTAGTAAGAGTTAAGAGGCCCTTCTAAATTATGAGTATAGCCCTTTCCTATGAATTTGGTCAAAATATTGGGCAAATTCAAGTTGTACCTTTTAGCCATAGCATCGTCATCCTTAGTTTTCCTTTATGTAGTGTGATCTATTTAGGAAGGCAGAAGATATAATCTAATGTTATGCACAGGCATCCATTCCAAACAAATTTATTTTTGTATGTCTGGGAAAGGTGGCATCTTTAAACATTGGAATATAATAATAGATGGATATAATCCTTAATTTTCTTGATCAACTCTTACTCTATTAGTTCACATTGATAGAATTATGATATCAATGCAATGCATGTCTGTGATTTGGTCTCTCAAGGTTAAAGCACAACACATTTTTATCATTCAAGTCCACCGCTGGAACGGTGAGATCTAGTCTTTGCTCTACTACATTTAGGAAATTATTATTTCAAGTTTGTTGAACTTCTCACTTTCAACTGTCAAATCTTTGTCCTTATTCTCTTTTAGCCTGAATGGATGGCACCAGAGGTGTTGCACAATGAACCATCAAATAAGAAGTGAGTCTCCTATACTATAATTTAGTGATCCAAGTAAAACTAATAAAATATTTGAAATGTTGATTTTTGTTGGTTGGTGCCAACATTTATTATTCATTTCATCTTAAGTTTCATGAATTACCTATCACAGACTTCAACTTTAAAGAAGTTTTTAAATTTGTAGCAAGTTGATATTTTCCTAATTAACTTAATGATTTTTCATTGGAAACTAGAGTTGACTATGAATGTCTAGACATCTTTGGAAGAATATTGATAGTATAAAAAATTATTAGTGTTTTCCATAATTAAATGGATTCTTTCATCGATGAACGACATCATGGATGTCTTCAGAGTAGTAGTTCCCTGGCTTTATTGACTATTTATGTGTTCCCACCGTTGTGTCATTGTAGTTGTACCGTGTCTTGTTTATTTTTGTACATTTTTTTAATATTGTTTATTTCATGTTAGTGAATTTTATCTTTCTCCCGTCTCTCTCCTTGTGGTCATCTCATGTTATGTTTGTTTTATGCATTTTTGTCTCTGTGTGTGTTTTTTTCTTGTTTTTGATACTTTATTTTAGCCTAACAAAATTGTCATTTATTCACTTGCTCAATATATATATATATATATATATATATATATATTTAGTGGTTCAATTCTGCCTATCTAAAAGACTATTGGGAAACTAGTACTTCATACATTTTTTCCATGTTATTAAAGGAATACCTTATCTATTATTTAAGTGCAAACTCAGTAATTAAGTTTTAAAGACTATTCTAATTACCATTTTCCCCGTACCAATTCTGACCACTCCCCCCTCTTTTTACATGCCAGAAATTCTCCCAATTTTTCTAACAAAATCTTCCGTTTTGATAATGTTTGGCTTAATTACGAAGGTTGCCATGATAGTGTAGCTAGAGCTTGGTCAGATGTTACTTCCAATTCTCCAATGCACTCTTTCATGCACTTTGTCGCTCATACTAAACAAAACATTCTCAGGTGGAAAAAGATAGGCTTCTGTCACATTGATGTTGAACTCGCGAATATACAGGAACAGATTAAGAAAATGGAAACAGCCGATGAGTGGCAAATGGATGCTTGGTATGGGGTTTGGCTCCGGGCTTTGTACAACAGGGGACATCAATACGAGCTATTTTCACAACTCTGTCAAAATCAGACAACACTTGAACAAAGTGAGAGAGCTCAGGGGCATCTCTAGTAATATCTTTTCAAATCAAGTTGATATTGAAAACTGTTTTATTCATTTCTATAAAAATCTTTGGACGTCGTCTACTACTCATAATTCTAATTTTTTCTTTAATGCTTTACCGGATGACTTTCCCACTCTTACTGGCATGGACAGAGATTTTTTGTCTAAACCCTTCTCTGTGGAAGAGGTTTACAAAACTCTCAAATCCATGCCCTTGGTAAGAGCCCTGGGGCGGATAGTATGAATTCTGAATTCTACTTGTTTTACTGGAATATTGTTGGTGAACATCTTTTCAAAACAATCTCTTTTTTCTTTAACATTGGCCAGCTCCCTCACTCTTGGGGTAAAACTTATGTTGCTCTGAACTCAACTTCTTGTCTAAACTCAACTTCTTTCTCCTTTATTGTAAATGGTCATCATACCTCCTGGATTAAGAGTAGTAGAGGAGTCTGTTAAGGTGACCCCATCTCCCCCCTCCTCTTTATCCTTGTTTCTCATAACCTTACTGCCATTCTTAACAAAGCTCTTCAGCTTGACATGATTCATGGTTTCAACCAAAATCTTACCAATAACTTCAATCACCTAATGTTTGTGGATGACCTAATTCTTGTTACCAAGGCTACTAGGAGAAACGCCAGGAACTGTCTCTTGTGTCTCAGTGTCTACTATTCTCTTATTGGCCAAAAACCTAATTTGTTGAAATCTACCTTGTTTGTTCCTTCTTGGTGTAACTGAAAGCTAGCCAATGCCATCTCTAGAATCATTGGCATAAAGTTAGGAAACTTTACTTTTACCTATCTTGGGATCCCCATTTCCCCTAAAAGATTGACAGCTAATCAACTCCAATTCATTCTTAATAGAGTCCAAAAGATTATTCATTCTTGGAACCATTCTTCCATTTCTCTTGCTGGTAGAACAACCCTCCTTAATAGCACTATCTTTGCTATTCCAAACTACATCCTTTCAGTCATGCATCTACCTGTTTCTATTTTGGACTGTATTTCCAAGTATGCTCGAAATTTCCTCTGGGGTAGGAACAACAATAATCAGGGTTTCCACTCAATCGGTTGGACAGTTACTACGCTTTGCAAGCTTGAGGGGGGTCTTGGTATTTGTAATCTTAGGCTTATGAATTACTTTCTCATAGCGAAAAATGGTTTTGCTATTTTAAACTTTGAAGATAAAATCTGGGTTAGCATCTTTAAAAACAAATACAGTGGTTGGCATCTTTGGAATCCTGAAAACATTTCGAATGGTTCCTGGTTTTTTAAATCCATTTGTAATTCAGCTAAAATTCTGAGGCTGAATATTAAACTTCTTTTTTGCAACCCTGAGCTAGTTGATATCTATAAGGATGCTTGTTTCTTTGATCTTCCAATCTCTCAGAAACCCACATTTCTTAACAGTTCTTTGAATTTGGAAGATATTAAATTTTTGGACTTGTTCTCTTCTGAAGGTTTTTGCTTAAATGCTTTGGAGAGCTTGTTTCGCAGCTTCTTTGATTTGGGCCATATCAATGACATTCAATACAACAATGAGGAAACTCTGGTTTGGAAATGGAACATCCTTTCCTGCAATATCTCTATTGCTTCTTCGGTGTATAACTACCTTAATAGAAAGAATTACCTTCATGATTGTTGGGATGGTTGGTATGAAATTTGGAGACTTCCTATTATGCCTCGCATCAAAGTCCATCTCTGGAAACTTGCCATGGCAAGCTTCCTACTTATGCTTATCTTTACAATCTTAATATTGGTCCTAACAATCCTTGTCCTCTTTGTAGGTTGGAGGCTGAAACATCCTAGAATATAATTTGGAAATGTCCTAGAATTTTACAATGCTGGCATGATCTATTTACTACGCTTGGTCTGAAATCATATTTGTTTAACTTTCTTAGCACAGGTTCCTGGCTTGTTGAGATTAAAGACCCATGGTCTAAGGCCTTCATTGCAACTGTCACTTGGCTCATTTGGAAACAGTGATGCAATTTTATCTTTAGAAATGAGCCAGTTAATCCCTATGTGATTATCCCCCGGGCCTGGTCTCTCTGTTTTGACTTCATCAAAAATTCTATTAGAGATCGGGCTCTCCTTTGTGCAAACTCAAACTCCATTCTTATATTTACTGATGCATCTTGGTTTGCTAGCTCACTGGTTGCAGGTCTTGGATTCTTAATTCTTACTAATTCAAACCATATTCTATCAGCAGGTTCGATGGGCACGTGTGCTTCCTCTCCAATTCATGCTGAACTAGCTGCAATCAACCTTGCTTTTCGGACCTATATCGACAATGGATGGACACCGAACCTGTTATTGCTCGGGTGTGGCTCAAATGTTGAAACACTACAATGGCAGCATTGCTTGGCATATCACTGTTGAATTTCAGAATATGAAGACGAACCTGGAAATGTTCCCCATTGTTGCAATTGAAACCATCTCTCGGAACCTTAACAATTTCGCTGACCAACTTGCAAACTTTGGGAAATCTAATCCACAGTTTTCACTTTTCTTCAGATGTATGGATAGGCCATTTTGGACTGAAGAGCTTTGTGCACTTCATAAACTACACTTTTTAATGCTCTATTTTTAGCTTAGTTTTTCTGTTTTTGTTAGCCTTTGTGCTTTCTTGTCAAAAACAACCTCAGTAATTAAATATGCACCTAATAAGAAAACAATATATGTGATTTGTCCATAAGGAAGAACGACTTTCAAAAGCAATCTAACTTTATTTCCCAATTAGCTTAATAATTCTTCATTTGAAATAATTATTTAATATATTTTTTATATTTTGTTAAAATAAAAATATTGATGGTAACTTCAGTTTTTTTGGTTGGAGCTGTTAGAAAAATCTTTTCATCTGTATTATGCAACCATAGTCAAAATGCCAACTTATAAAATAACTAGATGCTGGAACGTTATTTGATCAGTGATTATCATGGCTTTAAATGTCGGCATGATTTTACAATTGTTGAAGCGGAGGGCTCGTTTATAACAACATACTTCATTTTTTTTTTCATTAGAGAAAGCAACGCTTTTGAGGTTTGGCTCGAGTTCACTATATCTCTTATTTTTAATTTTCAATAACAGTTTAAAAGTTTGACATGTATTATAGATATTTTCAATAGCTTAGATTTTGATATGTTCAACATGTGTCATGCATGTTTTTAATACCCTGAATGAAAGAATGATAATGTGGCATTGTTACATATGTGCCTGCAATACTGTTGCCAAAACTAAGGCCGTGTTTGGATTAACTTATTAAAAAAGTGTTTTTTTTTAGTTTAGTAGAAGTGCTTCTAGAAAAATGTGGTTCTTCAGAGTAAGTTAAGCACTTTTTTGCATTTTGTGTTTGGATTAGCTTTTCTATAGAAGCAGAAGTTGTAAAAATAAGATAAAAAAAACAACTTTTTTTTAAAAGCTGGTTATGACCAGCTTTTGAAAGAAAATTGCTTTTTAGTTTTTTTACAGTTTCTACTTTTGCAGAAAAAAAGCCAATACAAATATTTTTTTTTTGAAACCAGAAATGTTTAACTTATAAAAAAACACTTTTTGCCTTTAAAAAAGCCAATCCAAACACCCAAAATCTATATATGAAACAGTGAAAGCTTTTGTTGAACCATTTGATTTGTGAATATTTTCATCTAACAATGGTTTCTATTAAGCTCCATGCAAAATTATGCACGGGCACTCTGTTTTCAACTTTGTATTTTGCTGAAATGTTTTTACTTTAAGGACTTAGAAAATAAAATGCTGGAAAATCTCCCAAGCAATGAAAAGGTACCACAAATTTATCAATCATCTATCCAAAGAAAAGAAAAGAAAATCAATGAGTTTGATAGTGTGCTTGCACGTGATTTTTTATTGCTACTATCTTATTATCATTTTTGTCACGTACATAATAAATTAGTGGTTTATCCACTTTATTAATAGTGTTGCACATGATTGAGAAGAAATATTCAATCTATACTTCTTTGAAGAACTATTCAATCTATTCAATCTTATGCTGCCTGACAACCACCTTCTGGTTTCACCTTCAACTCCCTCATTAGGACTTACATCCAGGACCATCTCCCTCACCACGCTTTCTTCCTCTTCAACCACATGCTTTCACAATGCGTTTGTCTTTCAAACAAATTCACATTAACCTTAGTCCTCAAAGCCTGCTCCCAGATGTCAGCACTCCGAGAAGGCATGCAAATACATTCCACGGTCCTCAAAATCAACAACTTGTCCACTGATGCCTACGTCCAGAGCTGCCTCGTTGATGTATATGTGAAATGTGGCCCAATTGATGTTGCACGTTAGATGATTGATGGAATGCCTGAAAGAACTGTTGTTGCTGGAAACTCTATAGTTGATGGTTATGTGAAATCTGGTGACATGGATTCTGCATATAGATCCATTATAGAGATTCCTGAGCAGGGATATTGTCTCTTGGAATTCTTTGATTGGAGGGTGCTTGCAGAATTCTCTTCCGAATGAGGCCCTTGCGTTGTTTCTTGAGTTGCAGTTGTCTGGTCTCCAGCCTGATGAACACACATTGTCTATTATGCTTTCTGCAGTTTCTGATATTGGTCTACTTGTGGCAGGTAAGATGGCTCATGGGTACATAATGCGCCGGGTGTTATCTTTGAATGGTTCTGTAGGGGTTGCATTGACAAACATGTACACTAAATGTGGGTCACTGGACATCGATGATCACAGGACTGGCAGCACATGACCTTGTTCTCGCTATCACTCTGAATCCTCATGGAAACTCTATCATGCATCTCCGACACAGTACAAACTCTTTTTCAAAATGCCAAAGCCTTCATTTCCGAATCCATAGCCGGGCTAGCAACACATTTGCCAACACTTGCCTGGGAGCAACACGCACACAAAAGCACCATAGGAAAAATAATAATTAATAATGACACCAACATTAGAAAAATGTGTCATAAAAATCTAGACAAAATAATTCATCCCGAAGAAGACTAGATAACCAATTGGGAATATACAAAATTGTGATAGAAACATGACCTATCAATAATTGTTCTCACAAAAGACCTATTTGTTACTACTGCTCTGTGATATTATACTTTGTTTTTGTTTTCTTGTTTCACCTGCCAAAACAAGGGGAAAAAAAAAACACACACACAGGCAATATCAAAAATCACAACACATACAATGTTAGGTCCAAGTTTCCACATTAACAAAATTAAGGCTTTTAAAGTTGGACAAAGGCCACAATTAATGCAAGTGATATTAACAGATAAACAACATTTTACATACATATGCTTCCAAATAAAACCTCAGTGAGTTCAGTTTGAATGAAAGATACAACTCAACAATTAATGTCATCAATCCACCCAATAATTAATGTCATCAATCCGTGAACTTCCAAGACATACTTAATTTAGAAAATACATAAGATAATAATAAACAAACCCTGAATTTTCAAACCAAATAATAACATGTTCTCACACCGGCATATATTAGAAACCAATCAAAGTTTTCATATTTGAAAAGGGAAACTAAAAACAACCCAATTAGGAGCAATCCAAAGCATAATCATATAGTAAATTTGATAGATCACTAATTAATTACAACTGGAATTCGCAGTTCTGAGAAGCTCCTGGAGAAGAAAAACCAGGAAATTAGAGACCTATCAAAGGATAGCATTATTTCTCAATTTTATAAGTTGCACATTGCATTTGAAAACAAAAATGGCAAACAAGAGAAAATGACTTCTTCAATCTTAATTGGTGTGATCATAAGATGATCTCTAACTTCGGAAGACAAAAACAGACAAAGCTTAGACCTTTCATTCACTTGAACTAATTGAGCCTACATCAATCTCATCCTGCAAAGACATGAATATTTAGCAAATTAATCATTCACATTAAGCTGATAATGTTCCTAGTTTTAGTTAGACACTTGTACATCTACTTCCATGCTTCAAACAATGTTCATGCGTTTTAATAATTTTTTTTTTAAGTCTTGGTGTTATAATGGGTGCATGCCAAATTATATAGACTAGCATTCAAACAAGATTAATAAGCTACGGAAAGAGGCATAAATGTGCAATGTTAATTAATAAATGTCCCTTCCAAATTGAGATTCATAGAGGTATACAGATGTAATGAATATTAAAACAAATATAAGAACTCAGCATGAATTGGAATATATATACATATATATACAGATAAGTGTTTATTTATATGAAGAACATTAATATTTGAAATGACTTGTCGAATTAAATATTAAGAAAAGCATGAAACTTACCGGCCAAATTTAGGTGAGATGGGATGGTGGCATCATCCCACTCTAAGCTTTCCCACCAATTCTCTCTCACAATGAATGCCTATCATTCTTTGATTGTTGTTAATACCACGCTTGAATGGAAGCTTCTGAAAATTAGAACATTGACGAACTGTCAACTTTGAAAATTTAGGGAAATCCAATGCAAAATTGCTTATGCTCACAAATTTTGGTAGCTTTACTAAATATATAGAAAACAGGGCAGGGAACATAGGACGTTGCGAGACTTCTTGTTGGATTTCTCTGTCGTCGATGTAAAACAATGTTTTCATCTCTGCACAATCTCCTATACGTAAATAAGATAGACATGGGAGATGCAGGACCCAAGCAAAACTTGGCAAATTACATTTATATATAATTAACAACTCTTTAACATATGAAAATTTTTTGGAGGTGATATATCTGTCCAAATAATATTCTGTAGTTTATGAGCATCACTGCTTTCGAGCCAATTGAGATGAGTCTCACTTCCATTCATCACAATCTGCTCAAGCTGTGGACATGATTCGATTATTAGTTTTTGCAAAAATCTTTGTAGCTTAAGGTGTCAAATGAAAAAGAGATGATATCCAAATTGTAAGTATAATACCCAAATTGATCCTTCTACTTTTATCTCTCTTCCTTTTTGGTCTCTCTACTCAAAAATACTCCATACTAGTCTCTCTACTTTTGAAAATGTGCCAACTTAGAGAGAAATGCTCTCAACTAGCCCCTCCATTTTCGAAAATGGGACTAAGTGGGCTCATTTTCAAAAGTAGAATGACTAGTTTGCAGCATTTCTCTCTAAATGGGAACATTTTTAAAAGTAGAAGACTAGTCGTGAGCATTTCTGAGTAGAGAGACTAAAAGGGAAGAGAGAGAAAAGTAGAGTGACCAATTAGGGTATTATACCCAAATTGTATAGACAAAGCTGAGCTGTTAGCAAACGTGAGAGTTATTGGAGAACCTCTTGTGATGCTACACGCATTCCTATTGCTTTGATCTTTAGGTGTTTCTTAAAGAGCTTTAATTCTTCCGGTTCTACCCACCCATATGGATATATGTCAATGACCTTAAAATTTTTTAATCTTGACATGAGACCATTTTCTACCTTGCTAAGCTCTGTAACTCCGCATAACAGATATTGCAATTTCTTCAAATATACCAACTCCTTTGGAAGTCCTTTGGAAGTGATGAGATCTCTGTGGATGAAACGTTTAGGTACTGTAAATTAACCAAGAATTTGATGTCCTTTGGATGCTCTCTATTATCGGTGCATGAAAGTTCCAAAAATATTAAATTTGGCATTTGCAGAAAAATCCTTTTGGAACATTTTCCAAATAATAACTATCTTATATCATTAAACATAACAAATCAGAACACTGATGTGACAAAATTGGCAAAAGCTCCATGTGGCCGTGCATAATCACTTTGTTTGCATGTTTGTGAAAATGACCCTAAAACCATCCTATCCATATTCAATTAACACTTAGTTGCTAAGTGTTGAACAATTTTATAAGCTAAAACAATATGGTATTTTTTTCACTTTTGTCCTTTTTTTTAATTATTAAAGTTTTTTTTGTTTTTTTTTTAACTTAACTTTTATATAATAAATATTATTGCTTTTTAAAACGTATTAATTTTTATAAAACCTATTTTTTTAAAAAATTATTATTAAAATAGAAAGTATTACACATTTATAAACCTAATTTCTTCTAATATTCTTAAAACTTATTTGGTTTAATTTATTTAGATATATAATTTTTTAATTTTGCTTTCCCCTCATAATAATTTTTTTTAAAAGAAAAGGGTAACTTGAGAAATATGTATCGGAGGTAAAGTGATAGATAGGAAGTTTGAACTTAGGAGGCATAACACATTCTCAGACGCTGTTGTAATAAACAACCTTGGTATTATAGAATTACTTGCCTAGTTTGGAGTAGAAATATGTAGTTTGAATGCAAATTTTTTAAAGGGTAAACAACACAAATGGTCACCCACCTATTCGGGTGTTTCTGTTTTAATCACCCACCTAAAAAAAGTTACGATTCGATCACTTATATTTGTTATTCTGTTTTTTTTTTAGTCACCAAGCCTTACGGTGTTGATGGGGAGCCGACGTGGCTTGCCATGTCGCACATGCTAAGCCAAACAGGTTAACACATAAGCCACGTGGATGCCACGTGGACTCCAGCCCTTTCTTCCCCCTTTCTTTTCAGTGGACAACTTTATACTTGCTGTGTGAGACAAACAACTCATTCATCTTCTCCGAGAGCAATCTAACCCTTTCTTCTCCATCAAGAACACTGAATTGCCCCATCGCACAACGGCTGGAGTGGATGCCACGTGAATTTCCCCTTCTTCCTTCGAATGTCCTTTCCCTTGTTCGGTCGAGAGAGGAGGAGCTTTAGGCGAGATCATTTATGAAGTTAATCTCTATGGAAGAAGAGAAATATGCCATTTTATATATGATTTTCTCTAGTACAATCAATGAAGCAATACACAATTGAGCTTGTGAATTTGTTTTTGTCTTTTACAGTCATTGTAATTTTTTGTTTTACAAATGTGAAATTGGACTCAATTTTCTCTATTGTAATTATATGGCTTATAAATGAAGCTATGAAATCTCTGGAAGGTTATAAATTTGTGCTTACCTTGGATGTTTAAATAGGGAAATACTCCACATGGGCAAGGTAAAATTGCTTTTATCTTGTGTTAAATCCCTGCATAAATTAAAAGCTTCTACAAAAATTCAATATATATGTAAAATATAAAATACCATTCAAATTTGGAACATTTTGTTCATAAATGACCATTCCCAGTAGCCATATGTCATTTGTTCACAAAATACAAAACTCCAGCCATTGTGCAGCTGGGTAGATTAGGGTTTATGATGGAGAAGAAATGATTAGATATATGTACCAACCTTCTCTTTCCATTTGCAATGCTCCACTCTAGTTGTTGTGCAGCTGGGAAGATTAGGGTTTGTGATGAAGAAGAAAGAGTTAGATTGCTCTCGGAGAAGATGACTGAGTTGCTTGTCTCACACGGCAAGTATAAACTATCCATTGAAAAGAAAGAGAGAATAATGGGCAGGAGTCCACGTGGCATCCACGTGGCTTATATGTTAATATGTTTGGCTTAGCATGTGTGACTTTGCAAGCCACATCGGCTCTCGTTAACGCCGTAAGGCTCAGTGACTAAAAAAATAGAATAACAAACGTAATTGATTGAATCGTTACTTTTTTTAGATGGGTGATTAAAACAGAGACACCCGAATAGGTGGGTGACCATTTGTGTTGTTTACCCTTTTTTAAACTAACATGTTATTAAAATAAAAATTATAAATAAATATAGTTCTCAAGTTACCATATTTTTTTAAAAAATTATTAAAAGTGGGAAGTGAACAAAAAAAAAATCTATATTAGAATAAATTTAAAAATACATTAAATGAAACATGTTTTAAGAAAATTAGAAAAAAAAAGATTTAAAATGTGAAACATACTTTCTATTTTGATGATATTATTTTTAAAATAAATTTTTTTTTAAGAATTAATTAATTTTTTTAAAAATATTATTATTTAAAAAAGGTTAAAAAAGTAAAAAAAAAAAAACAACATTTAAATACTTATAAAGAAAATAAGGATGAAAGTGAAAAAAAATATCATGTTGTTTTAGCTTTTAAAATTGTCCACTCAACACCTAGATGCACATTCGATATGGATGTGAGAGTATAATCTTTCCAATTTTCAGAGTCAAAACTTACCTCCACACTATTTTTCCCCTAAATAGACCTCCTGTCCTTTAGCGGGTACTGTTTGGTGCTCTCTAGTTTGTCTTACTCCTTATACCAGTTTGTTTAACTCTTTTCATATAAAAGATTTAATTTAAGTTCTACTTTTTCTTTTTTAAATAAAAAATTTCAACTTTCCCTTTTTAAAATTTATTAAAAGAAATCTTCTAAACTTTTCATCATGAACATACCCTAGCAGATTCATCCAGCTTACCGTCTTAGGACCTACTGACCCTTTCCACATTTGTACTGAGGCGATCCTTGTAGAGTCTCCACCTTTCGAATCTTGGGCATTTCATTTGGATGAATATGTGTTTTAAAATAAGGAAGTCAAAACTGAGGTAAGATTACTATTATATTGCAGGCCACCTCTAATTACACGAAGATCTTGCTATAGCTCAGCCCACTTCTAAGATCTTTGAAAACAAAAATCATTTTTTAAGTTTTTAATAAAATTTCATGGATCAATAAAAGCTATAATACCAAGATAAAGCCTTCTATCCATATGTTGGGGACCCTATTAAGGGTTTACCCCTGCACGAGGAAAGAAACCGTAGCTCTGGTACCACATAGATTCTGGATGCCTTTCAACTTACTTGGGGGATCATCCAAGTAAAGTAAAGGTTATGAGGGCGGAAACTTTAGCTTAGAGAAGAGAGTAGGGAAAGAGAGAAAGATTCAGAAGTAAGAACAAGGGAGAGAATGTATTTAGAAAGCTTGGTATTGTCATTTCAATTTACTCATCCTCTTACAAACACCAAGGGGCCTTTTATAAGCTCCAAAGACTTAACCCTTAAGTAACTAAACTCATAGTTAACTAACTTAACCATGGTTAAACACTATCTACAATAGTTGATAAGACACTTACCAAACTGAACCACTCACAAAACCATAGCATTATCCTTCATTTGGATAGTGGAATGGGGAATGAAAACTTTAGGGAGGGGGATATGAATGAAAACTTTGGGGAGAGAGATGTAAATGAAAACTTTGTTTGGTTGAGAGAGTAATTCATCGGTAATGGAAAAAAGTAGATAAGTAATTTATTAAAAATAAGAAAAATAAAAAAATAATATAGAGAGTAATTACATTTGTGCCTTTAATATAAACAAATAATACTAAATAGTATAGTGAGTTTTTGTTTAATAATAAATAATTTTTATTTATAACAACATTTTGTATTATTCATGTTAATTTTTATAATTAACTAATTAAATTAATCAATTTTTTTAGTTATAAAATATTTAATTATGTTTAAATATTTAATTAAATTTCTCAATTTATGATTTAATTATTATAATCAACGGTTAATTAATTAATTTTCTTTATTTATAAATATTTTAAATATCATTTATTAATTTTAATATTTAAATTAAATATTTAAATAACATATCTTCATTTAATAATTATTGGAATTAATTATTCTAATTATTAATTAAATTAATATTTTTTAATAAAAAAAAATTGGAGGGGTAAAATGGAAATTTCCCATAAAAATGGCCATCACCCCAAATTTTTATTTATTTAATATACAATTATTATCTAATTAATATTAATATTATATATTAATTGTGAGAGGGTAAAATGGACATTTCATGCCCATTACCCCTTCCCTCCCCCTCATTCACCCCAAAATTGGGGGGATTAATGAGGATCACCCCCG
The DNA here is from genome assembly GCF_009730915.1 of Dioscorea cayenensis subsp. rotundata. NCBI lineage: Eukaryota > Viridiplantae > Streptophyta > Magnoliopsida > Dioscoreales > Dioscoreaceae > Dioscorea > Dioscorea cayenensis. The sequence goes on along the minus strand of NC_052472.1, from coordinate 3,200,675 downwards.
ATGGGGTGATCGTTGGAGGGTAATAATAACATCCAATGCACACCCAAACATGGGTGTGCATTGGGATTAGTAAACATCCCCTCTAGAGGGGATGATTACCTCCATCCAAAGGGATGGTTAGTAGATAAATAGGCCAAAGAACTGGGACTGAACACAGCAGTGCCTTACTAATGATGTTGGTGAACCGATGAGCTTGGAAACAGTGTATCTCTCCATGAACTCACTCATGTCAAGCAGTGTATCTCTCCATGAACTCACTCATTCATGTCAAGCTGGATCATGGCTTCCTCTGAACCAAAATAGTAAGCAGCCAAAGCCTTGGCCAATTCAGATTTCCCTACACCAGTTGGACCAAAGAATATGAAGCATGCAATTGGCCGATTAGGATTCTTAAGACCAACCCGGGCTATGCAGGTACATAAATAATGTGATTAATATCAAAGTACAACAACAATATCTATAGGAGTTATTGCTAGCTAGCTCCAATTTAATTTTCCATCTCCAATAACACACAATATATATATACACTACACCATTTTTAGGCTTTAGAGACAATCAAATAGAGGGGTTTTAAAAAACCACCTCTATAATAAAATAGGTTTTTCTTTTTCATGTTTTTAGAGCCGGTTTAATTAAACCCTTCTACATAAAATTTGTTTTAAAAAATAAAAAATAATTAAACCACTCTTTTCTCTCTTTCTTTCTCTCTCTCTCTCTCTCTCTCTCTCTCACGCTCTTGCCCTAATTCTTCCGCCCTCTCCTCATGCCCACCTCCCCAAACCTCCTCCGTTGCTGCCGCGGGTACTCTTCTCCTCCTCGCCGCCTCGTCAGCCGACCTCTCAAGCCCGACCCTGTGGTCAGTCCCTATCTCTCAGTCCAAGACCTTCCCGGAATCCCTCATCGAGGATGAGAAAGTCCGCGCACTCGAAGACCACCTCACCTCTGATCCAGATGACATCAAAGCCCTCCGATCACTACTTGAGCTCAAAGTGAAGACCAATCTACTCCCCGACGCTATTGCCATCATCGATGCACCTCATTGCTCCCGAACTTGATGACAAGGACCTCCCCTCCTCGGTCTCTTCTCTCTTCTCCTCCCTCTTCTTCTTACAAAGATATTCAATGTCCAGGTAGATAATCTTATGATTTTTGGTGGTGTGTGCAGGTCAAAATCATATGATGTTGGAGGTGGGAATTTGTTAATCCTTTTGCTTTGGAATATCAAAGTCTGCCATCCCTTTTTGGCTATAAACGAGTAAATAATATTGTACCCCTTTGTTATGTAATATTTGTCTTGTGCTTCAAGTTTGGAATCTGCTGGGAATAGTAGGAGTTATAACAGACTTTTTAATTTTCCATGTGCTCGTTCTTGGTAAGTTAACATTACTTTCTTCCGATCACTAATCGCTGCAGTTTAAGAGATGCTTTGTTCTTATAGGATGGAATGCCCCGCATTGCACTTGTCTATGGAAACCGTGTTGTTTGGTAAAGCAAATCCTCTTCTTTTTTTGGTAGAAATAAGTTGATCCGAGAAATTGATGGTGTTATTAATTTCGAGTTGAATTTATATATACATATGTCTATTTGGTAAGATTTCTTATGACTAGCCCTTATCTACATATTGCAATATAATTATCCTTCATGAAACTTAAAATTTCATACATAAAGTGTTGATGGTAATATTTTAGATGTTTCTGGGTTCTAGGGAGCTCAACCATTTCTAGGCTTTCTTTCCATCTACATGCAGTATCACTTGAAAATCATTCCCATGAAGATCAGAAGGTTGATCCTATTTGTTGTTTTTACAACGGCTTGTCTTTATCTCCATTATAGATTAGTTATCATTCCCTTAAATCGTTTAGAATCATATTTTTTTCTTTGTTGGTATTAAGATTCTTAGACTCTTTTCTCGTGCAAAAAATATTTTTAATCCTGTTGTACACATTTAATATCATTCACGTGTATTATCATACGAAAGGTTGGGCGAGATGGTTCAACAGATAGTCAATGAGCAGCTTGGAAAAATGCTTACTTGAACTTAGTGGAAATCATGCTATAATTGTCATGGATGATGCTAACATTCAACTTTCATGACGGTTGGAAAATAATCCATTTATTGGCCATACTCGGGTTTGCCTCATTACAAAAACTAGTTTTGAATAATCTCTTTTTCTTTTGATGCGACTTCTTCATGAGAGCATCTATCAAACGCAGTATTTGATCAATTGATTGGTGTTTATAAGCAAGTGAAGATTGGTGATCCTTTAGAAAAAGTACCTCATAGGGACCATTACACAATCCTGCTTCAAAAGAAAACTACGTCAAGGGTATTGAAGTTATTAAATCTCAGGTATAGCGGATATCTTGATACTAAAAATGCATCTTTTATTTTCTTTCATTTGGATTATTATTATTGTTGTTGTCAATATGTTCATAAACAAACTCCGAATGTTGCATTGTATACTCTCTTTATATATACTAATTTTTTATGACCTACAAGTATCATATGCTTGCTGATAGTAAAATAGTCGTTTACTTGTAAGGATAGGTATCTTCTTCTAGAAGTCTGCTGTGGATTTTAAGATTTTTATCAATACCAGTATTTATTCATCTTCACCATTACTTTGTTTGTAATTTTTTTTTGTTTAAAAGTATGACCATGCTACTCAACCCATTTTTGTGCGGGGAGGGAAGATCCCATTTGGCGGATCCGTTATAGAGGGAGAGAGTAACTTTGTTCAATCCACAATTGTGGAGATTTCTTCGATGCACTCGTTGTTATGGAGGAATAATTTGCTCCGGTCCTCTATGTCATGAAATTTAAGGCAATGAACCCGACTTGTGGGTGCTCTTCTTTTCTATGATTTTCATTCATATTTGTCCTCCTTTTATTTGTCTATCATAATCATTGCTTGTACCTATGCTTGTCATTAATAATCCTGTATGATAAATGAATTAATATCACTTGATCTCTTTCTTCTATAGACTTTAAAAAGAATCAATTGAGATAAACAACTCGAGTACCACAAGGGTTAAGTCGCTCCATATTTACACGCAAAACCGGAAAATAATATTCAAGTGGATTGGGCATAAGTACAAGCGTGGGTCTTTGTCTTTTGGCCATCACTTATGAGACATAGCACATATGAATGAACTTGTATTGTCTTGTCTTTTCATCTTTTGTTGTAAGCTTTTCATTGTCTTGGATTCTAGTTTTAAGGTGTATGTTAAAAAAACAAGTGGGGACGGAAAAAGGAAAAAGAAATTTTTTAACTTGAAAAAGAAATCTTTATTTTTTTCTTAGTATAAAAAGATTATCTTTGTTGCTTTTGTATGTATGCAAGTATGCTATCATTATCATTAGCAAGAGTATCTGTTATTTATATTTTGGAATCTAAAATCTAAATTTGTTTTTGTCCTTGGAAAAGAATAAAGTGGTATAGTTTTCATCTTAATTGAACAGGTCCATTAGAAAGCTTGCCATTTTTCTCCTCTCCACTGATTCTATTGTGTTTTTGTGTGATATGCGAATCACTTGGAAGTGATTGCACCATTGTGAATGTAAATATTCCTACAAATGGTGCTAAAATTGGTGGTGCTTTTGGTGGTGAAAAGGGCTGGCGATGGCCAAGAAGCGTAAAGTGACTCATGGAAATAGTACATGTGACGTGCGACGTTCTAAATGGTACAATCAATTAGGGGAGTGAACTTCCTTTGGCACAAGGAATAAACCTCGGCTAAATTTTGCCTCAAGTAATATTCAGCTTCCTTGTTCACACATAATTTACTATTTATCATCCTCAGCATTTCTCCCCTCTGAATCATTACATGCTACTCTTGCATGCACCTACATTTTTTCATTTTTGTTTTCAGGTGCTGCGCCATGCATCATTTGTCTAGATGAAGATAATGTTCCTCCTATACACCCTTTATGGACTGCACAACCTAGTCCCATGGTAAGTTAGTAATGTGTAATATTTATAAACATGGCGAACTCTAAAATTAGTGTCAAATATAATAAAGGTTGTCTTATACCTCATTGGTACTCATTTGGAGACAAATTTTTCTTTTCTATATTTTTTTAAAGAAGAGTTGCGGAGCCGGATAATCATCTACCTAAATCCATTAGAAGCTAGGCTTTTATGTAGTTTTTCATATATTCTTTTTATCCATTAGCTGCAAACGAAAAGAATGCTTTAAAGTTTTTAGATAATAAAAAGTCTAAGAAAACTTCACGTAATTTTGCGAGGGATCTTATATGCAAACACAAGACACAATAAGAAATCAGAGTTTGTTTCGATGAATTAAAAATTCAATACCAAAAATGAGATAAATTAGGGAACCAAACTATTGAATCGGTTATTGTAAAAACTAATTTTAGTGAGACATCAACATCTTGCTTGTCAATTGCACTTTCTCTTATTCAGAAATTCAAAAGTAACTTGAAACAATTGTCTTGTTGTCCATGTGCATGTATATAAATGCATGAGAGTGAGAATCTTCAAATAAACAACAATAATTCCAATAATTATACACATAAGAAAATATCACTATAAGATTGCAAATTACCTCATGAATTGATTTGTCTGCGAAATGACATCCATTGTGATCGGTTAAACAACTTGTGTAGGGTAGATATATAATCATGTGGGTGTCTATATATATATATATATATATATATATATATATATATATATATATTTAGATTGATGATATTTGAAAAAGTTTTAATATTAACTTTGAGATAGAAAGACATTCATGCATATATTTAAAGTAATTACTCAAAGGCTAAAAACTTTTTCAGGTTTTCATTTATTAGCCAACACTTCAAATTATTTGATTCAAGGGGTAATTGATTGACTCATCAACTTCTATTTAATAACATGCATATTTAAACAGGAAAGCTGGAAATGCTCAACAAGTTGCTATATCCACTATTGCAGTCACACTTATGATCAAAAGCCCATGTTTTTCTGCAGTCACCTCCTCCACAGGTACTCCACAAACATGAATTAGAGATTGATAATGTTGCTAAACAAATAAACCCCACATTGTTCCTGCTATCAATACCCCACATTGTTAAAAAGAAAAATGAGAATGATAATGCTTTTTAAACTAACTATGATGTGCTTGTTATCAAAATAGATCCTCATTTGTTTTTTTATTCTCAAGTTTCTCGTTTGTTGTTGGTTGATTATTGTATTTGGTATTCATAATATGGTCAAAATGTGATCTTTGTGCTCTTATTTGTTGTTGTTCTTCATTGCCAAGTTTCTATTGCGATCAAAAATATTATCTTTGAACTTGTTGATATGTGTTCTTGATTTTAACTCTCTCTTTGTTTGTCAACATGGTTTTCTGATTTGGCATTGTTAATGGTAGTGAAAATGTAATCTTTTGTGTTTTATAAATTGTTAATTCTTTAGTGTCAAGTTCCTATTCCAGTGGAAATATATCTTTGAACTTGTTGATATGTGTTCTGGTTTTCAACTTTTTTTCTTTATCAACTTGGTTTTTCCGATTTGGTATTGTTATTGCGATCAGAATGTAATCTTTTGAACCGATTGATTTATGGTCGTGATATTGTTCTTATTGATTCCCCAATTTCTATGGCAGTCCAAATTTTATCTTGTATTGATGTTTGCACACAATTGTTATTCCAAAGCCTATCAACTGAACATTATATTTATTGGCAACCATTTAACTTCTTGTTACTGACTTTTATGATGAAGTAATGATCAAAAACAAGTAGCTACTCTGAATTTGTTACCTGGAATAAGTAAGCATCATTTTGCATAAATTTTGCAGAGTGGGATGATTAGGATGATGATGATGTGAATGATGAAGTCTCATTGCAGTTGAAGAATAAGCTTGATGGCAACTATGAGAAGAAATAGACTATTGAGGCATGGAGCTTGAGAACTAATGAATCAATTGGTTGTTTTTTTTAGCAATTCTCTCTTAAAATATCAGTTGTCGTGCTAAACTAAGAAATATTTTTATGTGAACCATAATCTAATTGGTTGTTTTTTTAGCAATTCTCTCTTAAAATATCAGTTGTTGTGCTAAACTAAGCAATATTTTTATGTGAACCATAATCTATAACATGTTTTAGGTTTCTAATCTAGAGTTTCCAAACACTTGGGCTATGGTTTAATAGAGTTTGTTTATCAAAGAATTCAGAGTTCGTATTTTATTTTTCTTTTTAAGCTAGTGAGTTGAATTGCTAGTTTATTTTGACAAAAAAAACCCTGAATTTATGTGTATTTCAATATTTTATTTTGTAAAAAAAAAATAAAATGTGAGTTTTTAATTAATTAAAAGCAGGTTCTTTTAATTGATTAAATAATATATATTTAATTTAAAACTAATTATTAGGCATGTTTTTTAGGGGGTTATAACCGCCTCTCAAACAATAATTATAATTTTAAAATTTTAATTGTAGAGGCGGTTATAACCGCCTCTAAAAGTATAAGTGTTGTTATTTTTAAAATTTTAATTGTAGAGGCGGTTATAACCGCTTCTAAAACTATTACTATAATTTTAAAGTTTTAATTGTAGAGGCGGTTATAACCGTCTCTAAAACTATATGAAATAGTTGGTCTTATTAATTGTAGAGGCGGTTATAACCGCCTCTATAGATAAAATATATTTTGAGGCGGTTATAACCGCCTCTAAAAACCACTTCCTTAGCTGTTAATTTACCCCAACGGTTGTATCAAACCAGCTTTAAACTCTAGAGCCGGCTTAATACGAGACGGTTTAGAGGCGGGTGAAAAATTCACCGCTACAGCTATAGAGGCGGTTTTAACAGCCTCTATAGGTCTTGAAAACTGTCTCCAAAGCTATTTTTTAGTGTAGTGATATATATATATCACTGAATGGCTTCTTTTTCAAAATGAAAAACATGCGTGCATGTTTGTAAAATCCAAGAAGAAACTTGTGGAAATTAAATTATACATAGCTTCCCTTTTCTTCATGGTTGACTGCATAACTAAACCAAAAGGTCATGAAAAGTAAGAAACATGAGTCCTTTTTTTTTTTTTCTAATTATAGCCTAACTTAAACCTTGTTGTTATTCTTCAAATCAGTTTAATTTCCCATCTTAAGCATCACAAGTCCACTCTTTTTAATTCAATACTTTATAGCAGCTCAATAGAAGTAGAGAAGTTAACTAATGGCCCACCTAAATTGACATAGATGAAGAAGTTTCAAGTTAGCCTTTTCTTGTAGATAATCTCAATCTTCTATATAAAACAATGTTCTTGTTTTTATATTTATTAATTTATTTATTTTCATCTAAACTGTGTGTCTCTTTCCTCACGTTATCAATGATTTGTGATTGTTCATATATATATAGCTATTTAATTAGCTAGATTGAGATCATGAAAACAATAGAGGAATCTTTGTCTTGGTAAATAGTCTTTGGTTTGCGTCATCACATGGGAAAACCATTTAAATTAATTCACATATTTAATTCGTGTAGGAATAAACTAATATTTGGATAAGGATTAATAATTAGTGGAATAGGATTAAGTTTAAACATGTCTTAATCTTTCTTATCTTTGGATAGGATTTGAGGAATAATAATAATAATAATAATAATAATAATAATAATAATAATAAATAACTTGGAGACCCTCCTATGCATGAAAATCAATACTAAAGACAAGTCTCATTTAGTGCAAGAAGTACAATAATAATAATCAATACTCTGCATAATTGCAAGAAGTATAATTATGTACCTGCATCCACCAGCAAGCTATGGCCATGGGAACAAACAAAAGCAGAACCTGCCAAGTGACCTTCGTCATTACACCAACTATGCCGAGAAGTTGTATTGTTGTATGAGAGCGATATCAAGATCCACAACACTTTGATCAACAGAGACCTGATAATTCATAAATACAAAGTGATACAACATCCTTCCAAAAGCACTGAGAATTAAGCAGTTAAAGGAGCTAAATACTTACCTGATTCAAGATCCTCCCCAAAAAAAGGATCTTGAATCGGTGCTCCAAACACAGTTCTAAGCATCTTGACGAATAACTTATGTCCATCTTCAAGAGACGGTCAGACTCATTAGTCGAAACTTTCTCAATTAGATATACAATGTGTTGAATATCTACTTCTGTAATAACTGGGCCAGAATCACCAGCCTCAATTTCTTTATCCTTATCAATTAAAGCTGTAATATGAGCCTTCAATTCCATCCCTAGACAAGCAGGAGTGTAATGCCTTGTATCATTGTCACGTCCCGAACTTGGTGCGCTGACAAACGGCCGCAGACCCACAGGGTGGGGCCCAGTGAACCTGCAAAGCCTCAAAACCTAAACACAGACTAAGAGAAGAAAAATAACTGACAAAATACCAAATAAGAGTACAACTTAAGGTTTACAACCAAACCCAAATACAAGGCAAATGAAATACAGCATGACCTACAAGGAGGTTCTTAAACAATAATACAACAGATGCAAAGACATAAGCCATAAGACATAAAACACAATTCCAAAGAAGACATCTACTAGAAGCCTTCTAAGATCCCTGGGTCTACTGCTCCTGATCTGAAAAGGATTTAAAGAAAATCCATGAGCTCACTAGCCCAGTAAGTAATCCAAAACAAACTGAAAACAAAAGTTTAATTATCAAAATTGTACAAAAATCAATAGCACCAATAAGTATCATCAAAACCAAAGGATGAAACGTAGATAACAAAATCTAGAGTATGTCTCCAAATTCACTGTAAGTGCCAAATGTCATTTGTTTATCCTCGGTGACAGACTCGAGCCAAAATAACAGAAATCATTTATTTACCCTCGGTGACCCGAGACTGAATACCAGGTGGTCGTTGATTATTTCACCGAACGGACACGGTGCGAAACTGCAGTCTCATTTTCCCAAAATTACTTGTCGACAAGGTCAGGGTTTAACCCCCCATTGACAGGGTTGCATATTGTTCATTTGGAGTCCAAAAATTTCAGACACATTTCCAAGCCAAAAATACATAATATTCACAAGTATTTAAAAAAAAAATCCAACTGATAAAATAAGTAAATAAATAAATAAATAAATAAATAAATAAACAAAAGTAAAAATTATACTCATTTTTTCCAAGCCTTAGCCTGGTCTCCACATTGAAGAAATAATCACCATATTTCACAAATATTTTTACAAAATTCAAGATAATAAATGAATTACCAATAAAATAAAATACCCCAAGTATAAATAATAGTGAAACCAATAAATAATGAATCAACCAATCTCAAGGATGAAATGCATAATTATTAATACGATAAAATACTAAAATTTGTAAAAATACAAGGTCTAATGTATCTCATCAATTGAAGAAAAAGAATAATTACTTTGTCAAATAATTAGCAAGGTTGTCAAACCCGGCCCGGACAATGACCCGGCTAAGCCCAGGGGTCAGGGGTCAATGGGTTCGACCGGGTCGAACCGGGGTTGAACCGGGGTCAATAATTAAATATAAAAAATATTATAATAATTAATAATAAGCAAATATAATATTAAACCCATAATTATATTATAAAAACCTACTCAAATTTGATATTTAAATTGATAAATGACATTATATACAGTAGAGTTTTCTAATTATGTCATTTATTTTTACATTTTTTAAATATTTACAAATTTAATATATTAATATATAATTATCGAACTTCTCTCGATGTTATTTATTTATTTGTTTATTGGTTGATTTTGTTAAAATAAATAAGAAATTTAATTCACTAATTTTTATATCTCAATTGAGTTTTTATTTTGTTTTAAATTTTCTTATATTTTTTATTTAATTAGAATACTTTAATTTTATATTTTTATAATAAAATTACACTCATTTATTGTTTTATTTTTTTAATAAATTAAATTTTTAGAAAGTATTTACATAACACATTAATATATTTTATTTTTAAATATTAATTTTTGTTGGTATGTTTATGATATATATATATATTGTAATTCTATTTATTGATTATAAATTATAAATTAATATTAATAAATATACACGATTTTGTGATTTTTAATGAGAAAATAATAATAAATTATTAAATAATGTAAAAAAAAATTAAACATTGTGACCCGATTGACCCGGCCGGGTCACTGGGTTAACACCGGGTTTTTTAATACCCGGGTCAATGGGGTATACCCGGGCCGGCCACATGGCCGGTTCCCGGTTGAACCGGCCGGGCCGGTCCGGGTTTGACAACCTTGATAATTAGAAGTAACAAGAGAAATGACCTATATAAGTTTTGGCAAGTAATAACACTATGGTTCCAACTAAGTATAGAAACTTCTCTTCATCTATAAACAAACATAAGTCAAGAATAAAATGGCATTCCCACAAAAATTTTCAAAGAATAATTGCAATAAATTTTCAGAATTTTACATGAGAAATAAAAAAAAAACACAAAATTTTTAAACACAATAGTTCAAGGGATCACTTACTTGGTGATCCTCTAATTCAAAAGAAATCCAAGATGATGCTCAAGGTGGTCCTCTAGGTTGTTGGTGAGTGGAAGAGCTTCTCCCCGGTTTGATCGTCGCCGCTACAGTGCTCCGGTAAGGTTCTTCACTTTTCAGGCTTCAATGGAGAGGAGAATGAGGTTAAATGTGGAAGGAAGCAAAGAAGGGGTAGAGATAAGGTAAAGGGATGAGGAAATATGGCCAGCTGACAAGGATGAGACTAAATCCGGGAATCCCTCCATATTTTCCTCGCTTGCAAGCTTTTCAAAGCAAGAAGCCAAAACAAAAAATGGATTAAGGGAAAGGTAAGCAAGTTTAGCAACTTAAGCAAGTTCTAATTAAGGGTGGGGCCCACAATCATCAAGTAGGCAAATCACTTGATTTGATGTATAACAAGTAAGCCTAGAGCAATCAAATAAAATATTACACACTCTGTCCTTCAAATCCATCCCCACTCTACAATGTCAAATCCGCTCTGCCATTAGAATACAAACCAGTACTCATATTTTTCTGCAAATTAACCAATTTTTGTTCATCTAAGAATTTGAGTTGGGCTTCTTTAGTAAAATTATTATAAAATAATCACATCTTCTCGTATTTAATTCTTTTTCATAAATTATTAACTCAACAATTATGTAGACCGGAAAGAAGACATACCTGGAAATATACTCAATAATTTAATAAAATTATTTCTTTTTCAAAACTCAACCCCAGCATTATAAATGACATTTACATTTCTCACAGTATTTTATTTATACATGTTTGAAATTTGATAAAATCTAGTTTTATTGATTAAAAAACACATGCATAATTATAGCACATATCTTGTAATTTCAAGCTATAATTTAGAGAGAATAACTATGAGTTATTATAATTTCATTAAAATAACTAATATATGAAAACTACACGACTAATATTTCTATATAAAAAACTTATTTGTTTATAACTTTCCTACAAATAGTTTCCAATTTAAATTTCAAAAAAAATTTCATTAAATAAAAAATGTATCAAACAAACAAATAAAATTTCAAAAAAAAAATTTAATAAACAACATTATTATTTTCAATAAATGGGCCCAATTTGGGCAACAAGGAAGGCCCACAAAGCCCAGTTCTTGGCCTTCATTCTTGAGCTCCAAGAAACCCACTCAAGCTCTTCATCACTCTCCAAGAAACCCTCGGAGCTATACTTGGTATTCCTCTTCCTCTCGTTTCTAAAGCCATGCTTAGTTCTTCGCCTCCTTGGGTTGCGCCGCTTCTCCAGAGCTTCTTCGATTTCGCGGTAATGAGCTTTTCTCCGCTTCTTCTTCATATATTTATCTTCATGGATTGAATGACTGCGTTCTTGAATCAAGTCTCAGTTGTTGCATGAATTTTGGACTGATTCTTGTGAGTTTGAATGTATATAAGTTTAAATTAGCATTTCAAATGTGTAGATTGTTGGTACTGGGTGGTTTTGTTGAATGCCCTAGTTCTTAAATCAGTGTTTTGTGATTCCATGAATGTGATTGATTGTTGCTAAGTTTTATTTGCGGATTGTTGCTAAGTTTTATATGCTAATGTCTGTGAGGAAAATGTCTGTATGACAGTTGTTTGTGTATATTCCCTAGTGAAGTATTTGGGTTGTAGATTTTAATGTCTGGAAAATTTTTAGCATTTCAAGTTTTTATGTTGCCAGTGCACTGAAAATTGACGAATTTGGACTGGAAATGTTGAATTTTATAGGTGAAAAAGATAAACCTATTACTAAGTTGATTAATGCTATAAGACATCAGGTTCATATACTTATGATGAATGCGTATTAAAACCTTGTTTTCCTATACAAATAAGATATGTTAAGATATTGAGACAAGATTATTGTTTGGATAATTAATTTTGGATAACAAAATTTTTATATAGATACTCAACTAGCTTGATGTTTGTATTGATTGGAGGACTCAACTAGTTTGCCTTCTTGTATGTTCACCCATGTTGAACATGAGACTAATTTGATTAGTCATGCAGTAATATTTTTTGGACCACTCATAATGGTTCTATTACTTTGTTTCATTTGCACGGCGTTTACCTATTTGCAAATTAATCAATGTAAGATTATTACTTACTTTAATAATTTCTAGTATGTGAAAGTAGTATTTTTTGGAAGAGTGAATGTACTTTAAACCACTTTGTTGGTGATTAGTGACTAGCTGAATGAGAGGTTTTGAGAGAAAGTCAGTTTAGCTATATCATTATCCACTGGATCCCACACACTAAACCTTATCATTTCTATTGTTTTTTATTTCTTTTTAGTGATCATCACACAATTAATTGGGTTATGTTATTGTCCACTATCAAAATTTGCATTTGAAGAACAAGCTTTTCCTTGCTCTTTTCCCTTTTACTGCTTATGTGGATGGTGGAAACATCTTCAGCAAGTCATTGTCTGCTAAAGGTCATCACATGGGGAAATGCAAGGAAATTTCATCAGATATTTATTTATTTATTAATTTTTTCTTTTTTTTTAAAGTTTTTCAATCACAATGCTCAAAAGACCAGAATCAGAGATAAGAGCAGGATGAACTTTTTGACCACTTTGGGCTTCTTGTGCCAATGTAAAAGTACCTTATGCATGGTCTGTATTAAACAAATGAATGGTGGGAATAGAGAAAGCATAAGTTTAGGGGTAGTCCCACACAAATAGAATCAAGTATTGAGGAAATGCCTAACAGCTAGTGTTGGGTGGTCTAGCCTTTTGCCATGTGTGTGGTGAGTAACACTACTTGCAGTATATTGTGACAGATTCAAATGAGGTGTTAAACAGTTACATTCTCTCTGTTTTTGCACTTTATTTGTGAAATGTTTATAAATCATTCTTCCATTTCATTAGCATGTGAATCATGGTTTAACCTTAAAAAACAGAAATTATAAAAAAATGTCAACTTTTTTAAACCAAAGTTTTTCTCTCTTTTCTATCCATAGTGAGTAATGACAATGTTACATGATATTTTATGGATTTGATTGTGTTTATTTGTAGGGAAATGGGGCGAAAGTGTGTTGCATCATTTATTTATTCTGATTCTCGGCGAAATACTGCTTCTCTAACTCCATCATCTTCCCGTCCATTTACTGGGAAAGTACCTCTAAATCCCCAGTGAACTACAAGCTCAGGGTCTCATTCTTCAGCTGCTCATGTGCATACAGGTTCTCGAGGCTCCTCGCAACGGGTTGATACACAAGCCTTTATTCCAAAATATGTCCCACCTCCGAACAATGTTGTTCCATCTACTGACGAGGCCCTTGATGGTGTTCAAATGAATCCTGAAGATGATTCTGACTCAGAAACAAATGAATCTCCTCAGGAGGATACAAGGGCACATGATGGGCCACGATGCAGAAAACCTTCATCATCCCGTCCAACCTAAAGTAAGATCATTTATTTATTATTTTATTATTATATAGCCATTATTGATATATTTTAACCTTTTGGATTTTTTTGTGTCGCAAAAATATGTCGCAAATTACGTTTTTTTGTTGTAGTGTCTGTAAGTTTACCAATTGGACAAAGCATGTTTAGAAGAGTTTACCTTTCTTTCTCAGGTTACATCAGACTTTACCTTTATTTCTTGCATGATTTTGATAATGCTAATATTTAGAAGAGTTTTGCTTGAGCTGCAATAAGTGAAGCGGACGCTGCTTGATTCTTAGTGTACATTTGTTTTAGAATTGGTGCCTCATATATTGCTTTTTTATTTGTGTTATGGTTTTTCACAGTCCAATCTATTTATTAGTTAGACTATTGTCACCGGAGAAAGTTTAATTTTAGATCAATTGCATAATTGGATCACCATAGAAGCTTATCTCGTACTCTATAAGGTTATTAAAATATGAAATCACACATTCTTGCATAAGCTCCTTCCTGAGTAGCGGTTCTATTTGGATTGTAGTCTTAAGTGGAAGAAAGTCCCTCCTTTATCAGGAAAATGACTAATTGAACTACACTGAGCTGACAAAATTTTTATCCATCAAGCTAGTAGAGCTGTTGGACTTGGTTACCTTCTTTTTCTTGGCAAGTGGTGTGTCTTGCCATTAAGAGTGGGGCAATAATAAAGATTAGTCCAGTAAGGCCTCGAAGAAGATACATAGGAGCAAATGCTGAGGAACTCATGCCTCTTCTTACCTGTTCAATCCTTCATGATGTGTTTATTTACTTTAAACTTTTTGATGGGCCTATTTTCATGTATCTTGTTTAGGTTGAAGAAATGCTGCAATTTCATCCTATACCATCTTGCCATTATTTTTTAATTATATAATGATAGATGTTGGAGCTCCTTTAACAAGAAAAACTTTGCGTTGCAGCAAAATTTGAAGATAAAAATGTATTCATCAGGAGAATTTCTCTTATATTGTCATTGATGCATTTCATTTTCTGTCTTAAGCTATAATCAGGAACTATTACACAAAAACCTTGGAGGATTTAGATGCCAAACTACAGGAACAACAGTCAACAGGTTGGGGTGTTCTCCAATTTTATAACCTCTTGACTTATTTGCACTAAATGAAAAATCATATGGGTAGTTTTGGATGCAAGGCTGGCCCAATAATCATAAACTTTCAATTACCCAATAGGTAAGCTTGCAGTGCATGTTGCAGCTTTGAGCATTTTATAAGCATGTTGCTTCCAAATGGTGAATGTGTGCCACTTATTTGACAAAATTTGGAGTGAATTGTATTTCTTGAAGTAATTTATAGCTTTCATGCATATGCTTTGATTAATACATGTTGTATTAAAGTAGGCAAAAAGTCATAATTTAATGGTCCACTCATGGTGTTTTATAATGGTCCATTCATATATATCACGTTTCAATTATTAAATTTTATTTTTGTTGTGTTGTTTTACCGACCAATGTCCTTTTCTTCGATTGGGAGTGTTATAGATAACTGTGATTTTTAGCTTAGGTGTGATCATCTTTAATTTGATGCTACCTCATTCCTTTCATTGGTTGCTTATATGTGATAACCATTTTGTTATGACGCCCAACAACAATTCAGACAGTACAAACATCAAGAGAGTGCTTTCAAGTTTTATACAAATGACTGATAGAATAATAGTCTTTAGATGAATTTGGTCAGTTATTGTTGACGGATCTCAAATTCAAATAGTGATATTTTGGATGGGAATCTTTTATTGGACGTTTATTACTTATTTTTAAGAACATTAATATTTTGAGATCGTTAGTATTTCAATTACTGATTCTAACACTAGGAATGAAACCTATATATTGAAGGAACAGGAACCTGATTAATTAGAATAATCGGTTTAAGATCTATAATGTTATGGGTTAATTCTTGTTATATCCACTTACCTAATTAGGTATGAAGAAATAAGTTGGCTTATAAAAAGATAGATTTATCTAACTAATTAGGAAAAGAGAGTCTGTGTTTGATAAGAGTTTTTCATATTTTTTGCTGTGTAAGTAATTATAGTGCAATGCTCTCTAAGAAATAAGTTGGAATCCTATTTTATATATAAATGCTTCACTGATTTGGTTATATCTTTCTTGTAATTTAGTTTCTCTTCTAAGTGTTTTCATTTATGAACATTGGATATACACCTAAAACCAATTGCTTAGGCCTAGCTATTGGAATTTTTGTTCAGTTCATGGTTGATTTTAAATGGAACTTTTTTTTCAGATAATTTTTTTTATGAAGAAGGATGTTCTAGTGCAACCATATCTCTTTCATCTTCATATTAATAGTTGAAATAGAATGGACTAGTTATAGTTATGTTTTGTTTGAATACTATCTATACTACCTTTTGATTTCACTTTGTAGGTTAGGCTTATCTTATTGTCCATTTTGATAATTTGATATTGGATTGAAAAAATTTCATTATCTAGAAGAGGGTGATGATAGCTCTGTCTTGTGATTGGCTGGTGGACTTAGAAATGTTGAAATATATTTACCATTTATCTTATAAAAGCATCAAATGAAACATGCATGTTTCATCTGTTTTCAAGCATTCCATTTTAATATTTTCAATTGTTTTCATCGGGGCACACACATCTTCGGACCTTGCAGTGAAAATCACCTTATGGTTGTGAATTCCAAGATCTCAATGATCTCCTTCATCCCATATTATCATCCGATTCATCCCAGAGAAAAACAAAGTTCTTTGTTTTCAAAGTATGAAAGTTGCGTTCTTTTCACTCTCTATGGTGCGAAAGTTGCAACTTGCAACCAGAAATCTCACTCATGTTTGGATGTCATGTGGTCTTACTGGCACTTTCCATGTCACATATGGCCATCATTCTGATTGCTTTGTCTACTAGAATATATCAAGGTTGAAGCCAATTCATTTTACCATTGTTCTATAAGAAACAGGGACTAGTTTAGGGGTTGTACCTCCATGAGTGAGATTTCTAGCTGTTTTCCTTTCAATTGAGTTATCTTCTTTAAAAATTTCATTGCCCTGCTAATCTTATAACTTGACGTACAATTTGGAAAACAAGAGCCTAGTACAGGACAACCTCTACCTATGTTCATCTGACAATTGTTTCACCTGCTCATCTTTTTCGCCAACCTGTTCAAACCCAATTTAAATGGTGTTGAAAATCTTGATTTAGAAGTAAAAGAAAAAGTAAATAACAAAAAAAATATCTTTATATATATATATATATATATATCTTTTGGTGTAGCCGGTTCACTAAAAACATGTGTCTGTGTTTAATTTCCACACAGATTCTAAGCACTAGTGGTGTTATAAGAAAAGAAGAAAGTGGCTTAGTGGGTAAATTAAACAATGGCAACTCCTCTTCTATATTAATTTGTATGATTTAGAATTTTAATAATTTTCTATTCACTTGCTTCTTTTATGCATTTTGATTAGTCCAATTAAATATATGACTACATTGAATTTACTAATTAATTCATCATTTGTATGTAGAAGGATATTCAACATATATTATTGAGTAGGTATCCTTTAATATCAATCCAAAGACTTATTTTGTTCTTAAACATCAAGGTATTATTCTCTTTTATTACCTTTCCTCTCTACGCAAAACACACACAAAGATAATTAATGAATAAATAAATAGATAGATAAAGGGTGGAAATTCGATTCATATTTATTTTATTTAATTTTGATTTCCTTATACCTTATGTTAGTTATTGCTTATATACTTTAAAATTTACGTTGCACGAACCATCTTGAAAATCTTTTTCTTTTGTTAGTATATATATACCTCGCCTAATCAATTCCTGATCCTTTTTTATTATTTTTAATAAAACCTATATATATATATATATATATATTAAATTCCCTATGCTAGTTAACAATATCAGTTAAATTGACTTAAGAATTGACTGTAGAATTGAACAAAAATGGTTCCATATTACGTTGACTTAAGAATATCAGTTAGGAGCTTAATGAAGAGTTTGTGGAAAATAGTTTAAAGTGTAAAAAACAGGAGGAATGTGCGGCTTTCTTTAATTGTCGTCCCATTAATTATTGATGGGGCAGGTGCTATATATATGCATTTATGTAAAAATTATTTTTAAAGATATATGGATATTTTACCACGTGGTAATGACATATTACTACGTAACGAGATTACCATGGTAATATGAGTGAGAATGTTATATGGGTGGTAATATTGTGGTAATTTAATATAACCATGTTTGGTCTGGAACTCATATTACTTTGGTTTTCATGGTAATCAATTTGTTAAATATAAAAAGTTATAAGATTACCACGGTAATCCAAGATAGACACCAAATTTGGTGGTAATAGAATTACCACTTTCTTGGTAATATTTATAAGTTGGTAATGTGATATTACCATACAGATTACCACTGATACAATGCCAAACGTGGTAATATTTTCATATTACCACGTAACACATGGTAATCTTTCTACATTACCGCAAACCAAACGGCCCCTAGGATTTACATATACGTATAAAATTATTTTTATATATCAATTAATATTTGATAATTTGATTCGCATATATCATTTTACTATCAGGATATAATAAATATCATGAAGCTCTTCTGTTATTTTCCATTATCAGTGATTGGTTGTTTCACATTGTTTTACTGAAAAGGAGAAGATGAGACCATTGTTCTAGCAATATTTGTCTTTTAGCGTGCAACATATTTTGCTTGAGTATTTATTACATGTTTTTGTTTCATTGAGTAGGTTCTCATGGGGAAGTGTATCGTGCAGATTGGAATGGCATGGTGAGTTAGTTGCAATGTCACTTGCACTCTTTGTTAATAGAAACTTTTCGAGTTAAATAACTATTTGA
The DNA here is from genome assembly GCF_009730915.1 of Dioscorea cayenensis subsp. rotundata. Taxonomy (NCBI): domain Eukaryota; kingdom Viridiplantae; phylum Streptophyta; class Magnoliopsida; order Dioscoreales; family Dioscoreaceae; genus Dioscorea; species Dioscorea cayenensis. Next base: position 3,181,909 of record NC_052472.1, on the reverse strand, counting down.
CTTTTTCCAATCATGTTTTTAGAGTTATTTCCTGCTTTTTTTTTGCCCCAATACTTAATTGGTTTTGTGACTTTTGTCTTATGGTTGACTATCTTCCAACTTTATTGTATAATAGATTTCTGACATTTTATAAGCTACTTTCGGGAAAGAAAAAAAATGCACAGTGGTTTGCAATTGAACATGTAGTAGATGTGCAATATGAGGAATTTCATAATAGGGCTTGATGTTCAAGTTGAGGATATTGATCACCAAACTATGCAACATGACTAACAAATAATTTTTGTTGTTATTTTTTTTATATATATTGATTGATTGATCGTGTTATGTTCCTTTTTATTTTCCATGTCGTTTTACATATTAGGGATAGAGTCCTATTGTTTGAGAGTATCAGTCATGAAAGTTTGTTTGATTATAGCTTGTAAAGCGAGGAAGTACTACCTAACCTGACTTATTTAGAGATGAGAGAGAAATATATAGGTTTGAATCTTCTAGTGTCGCATCTATCTGAAAGGAATATTTTGCTCTAGTATAAAAATTGATGCAAGAGATTGATACTAGTGATGATATGGGTTGTGGGCAAATGTTCATTCGAGGTTTTGGCATATGTTGGTTTATCTGACTTGTAATGGAGTACACTTGATGTAATCATTAAAATAGGATGGAGGCTTCGATTATGATTATTTTAATGAGTTCAATTCTTGCATACTCCTATGATGTTGTTCTTGGTCCGATATTCTTCATAGTGTATGTCCTTTGGCACTGATCACAAGTGATGCCATAAAACAAGAGAGCTTGTCATAGTGAGAAGAGGTCACTTAATAGGTCATAGAAACAACTATCTATAGAATACCGTTTTGTTATTCATGTTATCCATTGCATAGCTGCTTTACGAAATGTTTGGGCTTTGTGTTTAAAAGATGTTCTAGGTGATCCGGCTAAGTTTTATGTGAAGGATCTTTGCTTTATTATGCTGATTTGATATATCTATAGTGTTCTTATCTTGTTTGCTTTGTAAATCGGACATAGGACTAGGAGTTGGTTCCACTCTCCAAACTTGCCTCATCACTGGTTTTTCTAATCTCCTTCCCTTTGCTATGGCGAGTAGGGGACAAACTTCCCATCCCAGCTTACTCATCCCTCCTCCTTCTTGGGCTCGGTAGCTTCCTTAGCCACTCGCTTCTTTGAATTTCTTCGCTCCATAATCGCAGCACTGCTGGACTAGTTGAAAAGTTCATCTTCCCTCTTTCATCAAACTTGATGCTAAGTCTCTTTCTCTTACTCATCAAAAGTTTCGTAATGCCTTGTTTGGTAAGTTCTTTGGTAAACCTTCCCTATTTAACCAGATGAAGAAGTATCTGATGGAAAAATGGGTGATGATTCATGATCTTCAAATTTTGGACCTTCCTAATGGATTTCAGTTAATCCGATGTGCCTCCCATGATGATTTGCAACATCTTCTCACTCGAGGGGCGTGGACTCTTAATGGTTTAACCCTTCGAGCTTGACCCGCAACCATTCTTTGAGCCGGTGTTTGCCAAACTCTCCATAGTCTATTGTTTGGGTGCAATCTGCAGACAACTCTCTGGCCGAACTGTGGGATGGCGAATCCCTCGACACTATCACTTTCGCTCACTTGGGTAATCTTTGAAAGTCGATGAGCTTACTATATCTTTATCTAGATCTAAGTTCACACGGTTTGTATTGAAACCGACCTCTCTAAACCTCTTTTGCCGAGGTTTTTAGGCGTCGCATGCATACTCACTCGTTGTTTGTTGTGGTTACAGTAACTAAGAGGCTGCCTATGTTCTGTTACACTTGTGGGATCATCGATCATGGAACCAATTCTTGTTCCCATGCGACAATAACCGGGGAGGATCGGACTTCTCCACCTCTCCCGTGTTCCATGGAGACCGCATGGTACGTCCGATCTGAGGCGAGGATGTTGCTGCTATGAGAATGGAGATGGATTCCACTGTTGTTGATCCCCAAGAATTGATTAATCCTGTTAATTCTACTCCAGATCCTGAGTTCGGTTCTTGGATGCTAGTCTCTCGTTGGCGCGGTCATGCCCGGGGCCGTGGAGTTGTCCCTCGCCTTGATCCGGCATCCATTGGTGCTACAGACGAGGAGAACAGTGTTCTTTCCATTCACAAGGCGTTCTATCCTGAGGTACTTGGGTAGGTGTGAAAAGTCATAGTAAAGGTGGAATTCTCTTTTCTCGGGCTTCTCATTTTCAATATTATAATCATCCGACCAAACTTCGATGGAGGATACTCCGGTCCCTCGAGACCCGAACGTTGAGCTCTCTAATTCCCTGACTCCTCGAAGCAATAGCCTCGATGTTTCCCCTGAGAAATGGGCTCATGTTCCTCATGCAAGCTAAAAGTTCCTAGTGCCCTGTAGTTCTAAAGTCTTCTTCTTTCTCTAGCACACCTGTCGCTCTTGATTTCCTAAATACAACCCCTCCTATTACCCGCTCATGGTCTCCTCCACCTATCATTACTGCTTTCGATCTCGAATCCATCTAATTTGGACTCTTTCTTCTCGAAGAACCTTCATTCCATGGCTATAGATCAAGTTATCTCGGCCCTTGATGGAGGTAACTCGGAAGGAAGTGGTCAAGAAGAGCGATGACTTAGATGACTTTCGACGGATGCTATGATTGATGATGAAGGTCTAGATGACTCCATGACGCATGTTCAATATCGGGGAAGAAGTTTTGCAAAGAAAACCCTTGGTTAGAAAAGGTTCACAGCGTGATGGGTTCTTCCTTGAAGAAAAGGAAGAATGGACATCGGAGATTTTTGTTCTTGAATCTTGATCTTTACAACTTCATCTTCTCTATTTTCCCTTACTATGGAAGTGCTCCTTCTTAAGTTCTTTTGCTACCTTTTATTTTTAATCTATTATATGGCTAGCCCTAAGATTTTTATGTTGGAATTGTGAGGGGATTTCCTCCAAAGAAACTTTTGATCGTGTTCTTAACTTGATAAAGACTCACCATCCTAAGATTATCTTCCTGGTAGAAACGAGAGCTAATGTGGATAGAAGCGGATCATTTTTGTTCAAAAATTTCTAGAAAGCGGGAGTGGGCTACTTTTGCTAGCGGAAAGGATTTTTCTGGAGGTATCATTGTCCTTTGGGCTAAGGCCCTTGGTCAGGTTACCCTCATCGCAGTTTCTCGTCGTGCGTTTCATCTTGTCATTTCTTTGAATAACTCTTCTAATTGGGTTCTTTCAGTGATCTATAATTCTAATCGAGCTACTTCTCAGCGCCCCCTTGGATGGAGCTTTCCAGAATGACAACTTTAGGTCTCCCTTGGATCCTTTTGTGTGACTTCAACTCCATTGTCAACAGTTCTGAGCATTGTGGAGGGTCTTTTTACTACTACTCACGCATAGGGCCACTGTGGTTTTCTGATTTCATTGATAAAAATAATCTTTTTATCTTAATTTTTTAGGTTTCCATTTTACCTGGTGCGATAACTAGTCCGGGTCTTCCCGACGTTGGGCTCGTTTGGACCGATGCTTGGTAAACCTTGCTTGGTTATCGGCCTTCTCTTCTTACTCTTTAATTCACTTACCCGGTATCTTTTTAGACCAAGCCCCTCTTCTTCTTTACGGTTCTCCTAATCCTCATTGTGGTAAATATATTTTCTGTTTTAATAACTTTTGCCTTGATTACATTGGGTGCCCTGATGCAGTCAGAGATGCCTGTTCTGTTTCCCTTCATGGAAATCCCATACACACTTTTGCCCACCTTTTATTCCATGCTCGATTTAAAGTTATTTCTTGGAGTAATGCAAGTTTGACTCCTTTAGATATCACTATCAATGAGATTGAGGTTGCTATTAAGACTCTTAAAGAAGTTGATGATTTTGACCCAGACAAAACCTCCTCGCTCTTGGAGTGTTATTCCAGGTTTGCTTCTCTTTAACACCAGAATCCCATTAAATGGGCTCAGAGAGCACATTTACTTTGGCTCAAGGATGGTGATCACAATTCCACATTCTTTCATAATACTGTTCATATTTGTTCCCATTACAATGCTATTTCTCAAATTTATGATTCGAATGGTTCTTCTGTTACTAACCAAGCCGATATTTAGTGCAGGTTTATTAGCTTTTATACCAATTTGTGGACTGATAATTCTAATATTAATTTTCTAGATGCTTTTAATGCTCTTCCTCATGACTTTCCAGCTCTCTTTGATTCGAATGGTTCTGGCCTTACTCGGGATGTTTCTCTGGATGAGGTTTGTGTTGCTCTTCAGGAGCTTCCTTCTGGTAAGTCTCTTGGACTAGATGGTTTTAATGTAGAATTTTACAGGTTTTTCTAGTTTGATTTAGGTGATCGCCTCTTTGAAGCCATTCGTTATTTTTTTGACCATTCTACTATGTTGATCTCCTAGGGTAGGGCTTATGTTGCCCTTATTCCGAAAAAAGATAATCCCAGGTTTGTTACTGATTAACACCCTATTTCGTTATGCAATGTCTGCTATAAAATTGTTTCCAAAATCCTTGTGAATCGGCTTAAGAGTGTTCTTCCTAAACTTATTAGTCGTGAGCAAGTTGATTTGGTTTCTAGTCGTTGCACTTTTGATAACATTATTGCCTTACAAGAGATTGTTCATTCACTTGAGCACGTCATTAATGACCCCCCTAGGATGTTAACTAAAATTGATATAGAAAAAGCATATGATACGCTTAGTTGGAGTGCAATTCTTGCCACTTTAGCTAAAATGAATTTTCCTAACACTTGGATTTCTTGGATTGCTGCTTGTCTTAAGTCTAGTTTTTTCTCTATTCTCATTAATGGATCCCCTTCTGCCTGGATTTCCTCTTCCTGAGGTGTTTGCCGAGGAGATCCTATCTCCTCTTATCTTTTTATTTTGGTGTCTCAAAACCTCTCCTCTTTACTTAATTGGGCTATGAATTCTGGCATGCCTCCAGGTTTTGATTTAAATCTGTCTTATAAGTTTAATCATCTTATGTATGCTGACGATTTGGTCATTATCACTAAAGCTTCTAGATCAGCTGCTAGAAACATCAAACTTTGTTTGGAAATTTATACCTCCTTAACTGGTCAAAATGCCAATTCTTCTAAATCTACTATCTATTTACCTTCTTGGTTTAATTCGAGAGTGACTAGAAGTATTATTGCTATTCTGAACTTCCCTCTAGCCTCTTTCCCCCTCACTTACCTTGGTGTTCTGATATCCCCTTATAAGTTGAACGCCTCATATTTCAAGCCTATGGTTGATCGGATCAATCGTACCTTTTCTAGGTAAAAAATTTTCAAACTTTCTTTGGCAGCAAAATCTACCTTGATTAATTCCTCCCTTCTAGCTATTCCTATTTATTATCTGTTTGTCTATCCTATTCCCGATTACATCCTTAAGGAAATCACTAAAATTGTTAGGAACTTTTTTTGGCACAAAGTGGCAATGGAAAGGGCATCCATGTAGTTTCTTGGAGACGTATAACTGAACAAAAAGTTGAGGAAGGTCTTGCTCTTCACAATCTTTTGATTGTCAAACATTCTCTTAAGGCTAAACATGTATTCAACTATCTGAATTCAGTTGATACCATTTGGGTAAGTATTGCTCATCTTAAATATGGGCGGCTTAATTTCGGGAAGGATGCTATTCCTCGAAATTGCTCTTGGTTTTTTAAAGGCCTGTATCAAACTACTGCTGTTATTAAGCCTTTTTGCTGGATTAAAACTGTTAACCCTTCTATTACTTCTTTGTTATATGATCCTTGGTGTGATGAGATTTCTCTCGCATTTAAACCTACTTTTATTAACATGCATCTTAATTATGTTTCTCCTGTTAGATACATGTATCTATGTGTATGTATATCTTGAGTATAGATCATGTACACTATACGTATTGTACACTTCATTATCTATTTATACATGAGCTTGTCCACTTGGATTGGTGGTTCAAGCATTCTCTCTCCTCTCTTTCTCTAACATGGTATCGAGACGTCTAGTTTCCTCCCGGCCACCGTCGGCCTTTCCTCCGACCCGCAGTACGGCGCCACCACCTCCCTCTCTTTCTCTCGGCGGCGGTTTCTCCTCTTGGGCAATCGTTTCTACCGAGCCCGCGCCCGTCTCTGCATCAAAGCCGGCTACCTCCGGCTCGTCGCGAGACTGCGCCGCACAGCTGCGCCCACTGCTGCCGCGGGCGCCCAGCGCTGCGCTGCACTGACCTCACTCGCACTGTGCCCACAACCGCGCTGCGCCTCCAGCGCCAGCGCTCGTGCAGCCACACTGCGCTCATGCTGAGCCTGCCTCCCTGCTCAGCCCTCGGTAGGCGAGCTCACCCGCAGCGTCGGTCTCCGGCTAGCCCGCCGAACCCTGCCTCCGAGATAGCCCCCGCTGCGTTCGTCTCGGCTTGCCCCGGTGACAGCCTCGCCTACGCCCTCGGCCCTCACCCTCACCATGACCGGAAATCCGGATCTGGTGACATGGGCAGATCCCCTATTTTATGCTTGGTGATATTCTCTTGTTTGAGAATATCTTATCTTGATATTATTATTATTTATTTTATTTTGATTTTTACAGCTGTGATTTGTAACTTAATACATGCATATGGACATGCGGACTCGAGTGGAGTTCTTCCTGATGTCCGTCACCGCAGTATCTCCCACTCTGATGTGGTGCTTGATGGCACCAATTATATTCCATGGTGGCTTACTCTCAAAGCCCGATTCTTGATGGCATTTCGTGTTCTTTCCCATGTTGATGGTACTTCTACTACTCCTGCAGCTCCGACGTATCCGATCACGCCCTTCTCAAAGCTTATGAACAACGACTTGAGAAGTGGATTGTAGATGACTCTCGGCTCGGATGATTATTTGTCAGACTGTTACCATTGATATTCGCACTCATATTGCAGACCTACCCACTGCTCGTGCGATGTGGAGCTACGCGGGCGTGCGTTTGCGTGGTTCGATCGAGCGCGGGATCTATACCTTATATCGGACCCTTGACACTCTGCATCGAGGGAGGATACCGTGGATCGACTACTATGAGTCGATTACGTGGGTTATGGCGCGGTTGATGCTCTTACACCTTCCCACGTGCCCCTACCCATGCTTTTCGGCTCCTTACTTGTCTCGATGAGGGCATGCGCTGGTCGCGCGTCGCCATGAGAGTCAGCGGCGTATGCAGCGTTCATTATGCGTCTCGTCACGAGTTTGAGTCGACCGGGCCCGGTGTTACATGCCCCTACCACACACACCTTAGATGAGGCATTCACTATTGTTCGTCTTTCGAGGAGACTCGTCTCGGGGCTTCCTTTCCGAGGCGATTGCGCTTGCTGCTACTCGTCCTCCCGCTCCTTCACCGGCTACTCCGTCCTCTTCCTTTGCTGTCGCTTCTCGGCCTTCTCGTGCCGAAGAAGGCGTGACTTGCTACTATTATGGCAATGTGGGACACTTTAAGCGTGATGCCGGGAAGAAGCGGCGAGGCCTTCCCGCGTGACTTCATCACGGACTCCTCCGCTCCTTCCCACACCTCCTCCTCAGAGCGCTTTTCGGCATCGACTTCCACTATCTCTCTCTCTCTCCTATTGATCGGCGGCTATTGGCGATGCTTCGTCGATTCGCATGATCGCATCCGGGCGACATCTCTCTGAGTCGAGCACGTTCAGCTCAGGTTACTCCACCCACTCCAGGTAGTTCCTGTCCTCTTTGGCTTCTTGACTCTGGTGCTAGCTTTCACATGACACATGATGCCACTTATCTTCACCATTCTCATCATCCTTCCCTTCATACTCAGTGTTACGCATTCTTGATGGCACACTTTTTACTGTCTCTTCCACTCGGTCATCTCTCCACTAGTGCTTTCTCTGTCCCCTACGTATCTCATGTTCCTCATCTATCCATGAACCTTATATGCATTAGTCAACTCACTGATTATAGTTTGTCGAGATCATTTTTGACGAACCTCATGTCGTGTGCGGGGATCACGGTGGGCGGTGATTGGGCGGCGCCGCTCATAGTGGAGTATATGCGCTGGATTCCCTTCGTCTTCCCTCTTCCAGACAGTCTGCATTTCTCGTTGTTATCTTTGCTACTATATCTACATCATCTGTGGCATCATCGTCTTGGTCATTTGTGATCGGTCTCGTATGTCTTCTCTTATCGAGACGAGGGCGTCCCTAGGAGGCGGTCTCTCCTCCTTCGATGTTGTTTTGTTTTGGGTCGTAAACTTGGCAAAGCGATTCTACAGTCCTATCCGTGAGTCGGTCTCAAACTAGTGCCCATCTTCGACCTTATTCACTCGATGTTTGGGGTCATGCTCCTTTTTGTATCTAAAGGTGGCGATCGATATTATGTTATTTTTTTATTGATGATCACACAGCATTTTACAGGTTTATCTTTATGCCATCATCGTGAGTCGACTTTTTATCTATATATCGCTCTTTTACTACTATGGTGCACTCTCAGTTCTCTGCCTCTATCAAGACCTTTAGGTGCGATTACGCGGAGAATACACCTCTCATGCTTTTTAGTACCTATTTGTCTTAGAGGGCACCTTGCCTCGACTATCACATCACTGGGGCTCATCCTCGAGAATGGGGTCGTTGGCGCTAAAGCACCGCCACATTTTAGGGACGACTTGAGCTCTCACTGCTTGGTGCCTCTCTTCCTCCTCACTTACGGGGCTGATCTTTGTTCACCTGCTTTAGTCTACCTTATTAATATGCAACCCATCATCCCATCTTGAGTCGTAGTCCCGGGTGAGTCCCTACATGGAACTCCCCCTCGCTTTGATCATCTTCGTGCTTTTGGTTGTCGTTGTTTTGTCTTACTCTCACCTCGGGAGCGAACAAAACTCACCACTCAATCGGTTCTTTGTGTTTTGTACAGGGGATATAGTCTTGAACACAAAGGATATCGTTATTATGACCCAGATCACTCAGTCGCTTTCGCATCTCTCGAGATGTTATGTTTGATAGAGACCACTCCTTTTTTATGCTTCCCCTTTCTACTACATCTACTTCTCCCACTGTTCCTCTTCCTTTCCTTTTTCCTCTCTCATCCACTGAGGAAACTCCCCCAGCTTCCACTACTTCCCTCCCATGTCCTCCCTCTCCAGAGATTCCATCTCCCTTCCCTTATCTGTCGATTCCTCCTCACTTCCTTGATCCCACGTCCTCCTATTCGTTACACTTATCATCGTCGGGAACCCTCGAGCATCTTCACCTCGGCGGTCCTCTCGACACTCCTTCTCACTTGCGATCACGATCACAGGTACCCTCTCACACCCACATTCTCGTGATCGATCCACTTTACATCCTCCTGACCGTTGTACTCTTTGCTAGCACTAGTGTCTCGCATGTCCATGAGCCGGTACCTCACGGAGGCGGTGCGGTCACTGCAGTGGCGTCTTGCCATGGGTCGAGGAGCTTGATGCCTTGTCCCAGACTCATTCTTGGGATTTAGTTCCCCTCCCTTCTCATGCTACTCCGATTACATGCAGTGGATTTCTGGGGTTGAAGACTCGTTACGATGGGTCTCTCGGCGCTATAAAGCGCGCGCAGTTTGCTCGTGGTTTCCGGTGGGAGCATGGTCGTGACTATGAGGGAGACCTTTTGCCCTGTAGCCCACATGCATCTTTTGTGCGTACGTTGATTGATGTTGCAGCTGCTCGAGAGTGGACTCTACATCAGCTTGATGTGAAGAATGCGTTTCTTCACGGTGACTTAAAGGAGGAAGTTTATATGACTCCTCCTCACGGTCTTGAGTGCCTCCGAGGGGCTGATTTGTCGACTTCGCCAGTGCTCTTTATGGTCTTAAGCAGGCTCCACGGGCTGGTTTGAGCGATTTGATCTTATTATTGAGGCGGTTTGGTTTCGCTTCGAGCATCCATGATTCGGCGGTCTTTGTTCATTCTTCACCTCAGTGGCGCACTATTCTTCTCCTCTATGTGGATGACATGATTCTTCTCGGAGATGATCACTGCTCACATTGCCTTTGTGAGGCGGAAACTACGTGAGACATTCTTGATGACCGATTTGGGTCCGCTTCGTTACTTCTTGGGTATTGAGATCACTTCTCGGTCGATGGCTCCAGTCTTACTTAGCGACGATATACTCTTGACCTTCTTGCTCGCTCCGGCTTGGCGATACTACGCCTGCTTTGCTACACCCATGGAGCTTCACTTGCGACTCGAGCTTACGATGGGACTCCTTTTACGATCCTCTCGATATCGACATCTTGTTGGCGACTTTGGTTTTACTTAGGCATCGCGCGTCTGACATTTCTCATGCGGTCCATATTACGAGTCGGTTTGTTGCGGCTCCCTACTTACATTCATTATGCACATCTTCTCCATGTCTTGCGCTATCTTAGGTGATGCTTGCATCTACGTGGTCTATTCTACTCACGTCATTCTACTCTTGATCTACGAGGCCTATTACGATGCTACTTGGGCTAGTTCCACGATGATCGGTTCTACATTCTTTGATTCTGGTATCTTTCTTGGATCTTCTCTCATTGTTTGGAAGACTAAGCTTGACATCTGATGCTAAGTCGATCTTGAGGGCGAGGTTCGTGCTTTAGCTTCTCTTTGTTCGAGGAGGTGCTTTGGCTTCGCTCGATCCTCTGAGGACTTTGGGATCTTTGCATACCTCACCTATTCCTCTTCACTTTGTGATAGCCTTGGGGCCCTTGATTGCTGCTGACCCGGTCAAGCATGGTGACCAAACACATTGGGTGGATGCCCATTTCACTCGATGTCGTGTTCGTTCTCGAGGCGTGTCTCTTCATTACCTTCCAGAGAGGTTCGGGTGGCTGACTTCTTCACCCAAAGCGAGACTCGCGATCGGCATCTTTTCATGTTATCAAACTCCGGACGTATGATCCGTCTTGAGTTTGAGGAGTGATATTAGATACATGTATATATGTGTATGTATATCTCGAGTATAGACCATGTACACTATACGTACTGTACACTTCATCATCTATTTATACATGAGCTTGTCCATTGAGATCAATGGTTCAAGCATTTCTCTCTTCCTCTCACTCTCTAACAAAATCATGCTGTTGATACCCATTTTCTGATGATCCATGTATCGTAAATATTGTAATATATTAAATTTTGTATGATGATAGAGTATTACTAATATATAAACCATGTTGTTGTTTTATACTAGGTTTACGCTCATGAACAATCTGCGGTGTTGCATGAAGTTTTTAATTACGTGATGAAATTCTATTGAATATGGTTAGCTCAATAATCTCTAAGTTTGTCGTACCATATTCTACTTTGAAAATTTTTCCACAGAAATAAATTTTTATAATTCTACTGTGTGTGCGAAGGCGACCGGTAGCCGCCTGAAAGGGGTGTCAAAAGCAGAATAGAGTGCGGTTGATACATTTCTAATTCTTTCTATTTTGAGAGCATCATTGAGTCACCGTGGATGAGAAAAAAACCATCACAATTGCAAGTTGGTGCAAATTAAAAGAGCTAAGGTTGAAATTTGGGAAAAACTAGAGCGAAGCCATACATCGACTCATTAATATTGCTTTTTCGGTATTCACGAGATCCGCTTTTAGTGAACCTTTCCATAATTTATACGCTTACATGGGCAGGGGGAATTATATATTAGTTTTTAGTATTCACGACCAAGCCATACTTACGCCTAATTTAGTTGCTTTTCATTATATTGGCTATTTTGTGTTCTTGAGATTTTAAAAAACACATTTTCTTTCCATCACTATAAGCGTCTTTGTTAGCATAGTTACGGTACTTGCGGTATTATTGCCTCGAGCAATGAGAATGTGCTAACGAGGTTTTTGTTTTCTAGATTGATATGTCACCTTGTTGGATCTAAGAAACTAGATGAGTTGCCCTTGAGGTTGAACAAAGAGCAAAAGGCTCAAAAGAAAATTTAAAAACAAAGTGTCTTCTTAGGGCAACAATCACTACATTGTTATATAGTGACGGTTAAAAATTCAGTCACTAAAACCTCAATATTTGTCACTATAGCCATTTTTCATGCTATCTGAAGCGACCATGAACCCTATTGCAACAATGAAATTTTCATCAAATTATCTTTCGGCACTATAGACTTATATTGACAAAAATTACATTTGTTGCAATATCCCATCGAAATGTCTGCAGGCGACGTGAGTATGTAACTATAACCTATATTGGCGGAGATGCCGTCACTTTATCCTTTTTAAAATCAATTGTTAAATTTTTTGCGTGACCGGATAATACCGATCGGGTATATCTACGATTGATGAAATTTTTGAAAAAAGTTTTTCTTGACGGATATCTTTGCATCGGTATATCTATAGTGATGAAATTTTGAAATGTTTTTACTAACGGATAATCTGGTCAATATATCTATAATGATTAAATTTCTTAAAGTTTTTCTTGACACATAATACCATCGGTATATCTATAGTGATTATTAAATTTCTAAAAGTTTTCTTGACGGATAATACTGGTCGGTATGTCTATAATCATTAAATTTCTAAAAGTTTTTCTTGACGAATAATATAGTCGGGTTTATCTATATGATAATTTCTAAAAAGTTTTTTTCTTGAGGTAATATCCAGTCGGTATATCTATAGTGATGAAATTTTTTGATAATATCATCATTATACCTATACATTTTTTGCATATTATATAATTTATAATATTTTTCACCTGGTAATAAATAAAAACAAAAATGATAAATAACAATATAAAAAACAATTTTATTGATTAAATCAAAAGACACATAAATAAATCCTTCATTGATCGCGCTGATAAATTTCCAATCGGAGATAAATTTTCCAACAACAGCAAGCTCATAGTGCTTGAGAAAGCCAAAGCAGATTCTTTGTTAAACTAAAAAAATAATGTACACAAAAAAACATAAACCAATCAAACACCTAAATAGTATTCGCACACTATGCTCTTTCCACACTCCTTCCTCAAGTACTTCTCATAGAAACATGTTTCTCCATCATGTTTTCCTTTTGCCAATACCCTTGTACTCTTTTGATCCCAAACACTCCACATTTCCCATCAAAAATGCTAAATTAAAAGACCAATAACAAGTTTCATCAAAATAATATATATATATATATATAATAACCGAGTTCGGTGTCCGTTTCAACATAGTTTGAACTCGATCATGTGTTCCCAGATCGAGTCACACCCAGGTGTTTGGCAACCTATCATTCTCAACCTTCACTCTTTTTCCCATCAACTTCTCCACCATCTCCTTTGCGACAATTTCTTTATCTCGAGTACTCCTCAACATCTCCTTCAAACTCTCACCAAGTACTTGTGCACTGCAAACATTATTATAAACACATATTCCTAAACATATGATAATAGCAATATATTATTACTTTTATGCCATGGAGTATCCGGTCTAGCATAAGTAAAAACATGAAGTCTGGACTTACAACTTGAACACCACGAGGCTCACCTTTACGCTTTGTTGAAACATACACCATAATTTTCGAACAAACATAAAAAGAGAGTAGTAAAAATTAGTACAACCATGCAATTTATTCACAACAATTAATATATATATATATATATATTCAACGATAAGAAACAACAAAGCTATAAAATTCAAATATTTTAAAGAGTTGTATATGTTTATAGTTATATATGTGATATGATTATGAAGAACACGGTTATAACTAATAATTAATCAATCAATGATTAGTACAAATGAAGCTCAAAGTTGTCAAAGCACAAACAGTTAGTTCCGTTGAGTTAACAAATCATAAATCATCCTTCATTTTCGGGTTAATTTAAAAAAATAATAAAGTTAAGAAAGAGCCTATTCACATATAAGTCACTCATAATTTGATCAATATAATCAATGGATTAAAAAGAACTCAAGATTACACATGCGCACACATATTTTTCATGATCAATACCATTAATTAGAAGTATCATTAAGCATCTAAATAATGTTGAAAAATTTATGACAACATAAAATTTGGTGTATACAAAGCGAGAAAAGGAGATCATATATAAGAAAAAAATAACTAGTGGGCATTATTCCAGATTAAAACTATACCTTAATTTGGGTTGGTGGCCAATATATGTTTGACAATAAGCCATACAAAATATAATCAATAGTATGGACATCAAATTCCACAAAATAAATAAACCTAACTAGAGTAACAAATTAAGCCAAAAAATCTTGAAGATCCAATCTTTAATTTTTATTAGTAAAAAACCCATAATCTACATCATTAAGCATCAATAATTACTTTGATCAAACAAGAAATGGCAAATATTATGGCTGAAATTTCCACAGAAAACTATGAACCAAATAACCCAGAAAGATAATAGCGCCATCAAGTTTCATACACTAATCCCCCAAGATCCATTCAAATCCAATGTTTTGCACAAACAAATAAACCTAGAAATAACAACTCAAGAAAACCCTAATCCACACACACGCACACACGCGCGCGCACACACACACACACAAGACGCACCAAAATCACCATTCCTGCAAAAAAACCTATCGATATATGATGAGATTCATGAAAATCCATAGAAACCAGGAAGCTGATATATAGCAACCATAAATGGAGTTTTGAAGATCCAAACAAATAAGATATATATATTAAAAAGTAAAAGTAATTCCATTTCGATAAAAAAATTCCAAGACATCCAATCAAACACAACCTCACTTAATTAAATGAATTTATTAATTGATTATCCACTCTAATACATAAGAAACTACTACCATATGGGCTGTGCCAGCAACTTTATTAATGGAAAAATAGAGACACAATGCATTACACATGACATTAAATAAGCTGCTTCATCATCATATTATTCTTACGTGATCCTCAATATGTGATCACTTTGTAGCTGCTAAAGTCAATGATGGCCAAATAACATGAAGAACAAGTTTTTTTAAGTGGGAAAAACTAATAGTAACTTCTTTGCGAGAATATAGAACAAAAATAAGCGGTAGAAAAGCGCCAAAGAGAGTGAAGCAAGCAATAGTAATCTCTAGAGTTGAGAAAAAATTGTGGACAAAGAGATGAATAGGGACGAGAAAGTGTGCAATGAGGAAAAGGAAACAACGCCATCTCCATGTCCCCACGTTTGATCATTAATCTTCATGATCCAAGTAAAAACTTCTCATTGTTCGTTGGAGAAGCATAGCTTTTTCGGTTTTCTTTTGTTTGTTACTCTTTTTTTCCTTTTTTCTTCTCTATGTTTTAGCAAGCCACTTGTGCTTTAAGAATATGGTGTGTACACGTGATGATCTTTGTGCATCCAGTTATCAGTGATTTATCAACTACTTTATATGATAAATGAATGATAAATAGAGGCTAAAAGGTCATTATTGAGACGGGTAAACAATGATCAAAGAGATTGTACAAATAGTATTACACGCTAGTGATATCAAGTGATCAAAACCCTCACTGAGCTTCCAAAAAGCCTCACTCGAGATGAAATCGAGGATTCAATTTGTTATTTATCTTTGTACACACATGAGACAAGTGTTAGCTTTGCAAGTAAACATATCATTGAGCATACATGTAAACATCATCGAAACTACTTGAATCATTGAAAACATAAGAAGAATATTATCTCTCCAATTAGTTTTTAGTAGAACAGGAATAATAATCTTTGCTAGTAAATATCGGTTGTCTTGGACAAAAGATATGCCAAGAAGCTTCATAGTATTACTCTTGATTATGCAAGACAAAAATAACTGTCATAAATTTAAATGTGAATTCTCATTTTAGCACTTGCCTATAAAGATAATCTCTTGTTATTTCAGTGTTCTTGCTAATCGAATCTGGAACCAATTCTTCTAACAAGCTCAGCTGCTTTTCTACTTCACTTGAAATTGAAGACACAATATACAGATATTAACAATTAACATAAATGCAGAACTGACACAATAAGAAAAACATGCACAACAAGGTGTTGATTAGGAATATATAATTTTACTTGAATTCTCAATCTCGAGGTCAATTGTGATTATCTTGTGGATGATAATCACAAGAAGAAATTATCATTGTAATCCAAATTGCCTATTTCTTCGACTTCTCTATCAGAAAGTAATATTTGAGTGTGCAAGGGAAAACCAAGTCATTGACTAACATCTTACATGTACAAAAGATCTAAATTGAAGAATGAAGAATGAAGGGAAAAAAATAGTAGAAATGTTTTTTTTTTCCTTCAATTGTAAAATTATAAAATCCAGAAGTATGTCTTGAAAAATGTTTTTGGCTTATTCCATGTTCATCAACGCCAGAAGACCAATAAATATCCTTTATCAGCTCTATATCAAGTATATATTCATTAAAAACAATATGCAGGCAACCACAAAAAAGGTGACAAAATCATCTATGATTTAGGTGTAGCAAAAAATCATTGCAACCCAATGGTCAATAATACAATCATAATGTAAATTAACATTTTGAGATTGAATGGCAATAATATCTTGATATTTCTAATTAGGCAAAAATATCGTCACATGGTAAAAAATGTTTCTACAAAAAACAAGAGTAAATTGGAAAGATAAAAAGTTAACTCTTTTTGCTCATTTCTACATAGTGGCGCAAAAGAAAGGAAGGAAATGAAAAGCCGCAACCAAGCTTCCACTAAAAAAATCCTAAGTGAATTCTCCATGTAGAGAATTCTCAAAACAAAAAAATAATAGATGTACATAAAAGGGAGATAACTAACAAGAGCGCAACATATCAGGAGTTTTTCTTCTAACACATGAAACTAAACATGCATGAAACTATGTAAGTACAGATTACCCATCAAGCAAAAGAAGCACACCTCATTCTCACATCATCCATATTTATTCTTTTGTGGAGTTCATCCATATAGGGGATTTTTATAAGATCATTGTAATAAAGGATCACCTGAATATAGAAGATAAGAATCAACAGTACATTCATATTCTAAACTCAAGATAGAGATTTTAAAATTTCTCCTCTAACTGTTGCACCATTTATTTTGGAACTTCAACTCAAACCAGAGCTACAGAGAGACCTTTTAAGTGTTTTAGGGTAAGACTCAAACAAAATATATTTTATTGTATTTGAAAAGAACTTAAAGATTTTCATATCCTTTGTATATCACAGACAAAAGTCATGCTTGCAATAGTTTTTCCTTGCATTAAACCGGTACAAATTATTTTTTTGCAAGGATATAGTTTTTTTGCTAGATTTTTGGTCATATTAGATTGTCTCTATCTTCCTGTTCTACATCATTGATCAGTTTTTTGCTTTAACAAATATTGGATCATAAGCATTTATACTAACATTTAATATCCTATCAAAAATAATCAATACACTTAAAAATGATTGCGAATAAGAGTTCTCTGAGAAAGTGTTATATGCTATTATTACTTGATTTAGCGGTGTTATATGTCTTACAATTTATAGATATAAATAGTAACAATAACATTGAAATGGATGCATGGAAATTAAGACCACTGTATGGCAAGTATTCCAAGCATCACTATAACAGTAACAAATAACAATAAGACATCAACCAGAGAGTAAATCTCTGGTTGAATCTCTCAGCCTATGTAAGACATCAACAAGTCATCAACTAGACAAATAACAAGCATCACTGTATACACATATTGTATGCATATATTTTTGCTCACTTTCTTTCAGAGTTATGATGATTCCAACAACCTTATCATGGGAAACAATTTGATAATACTTTGTAGAGATGTGAAATTAGTGACTATATTTTTGTCTTTGAGGAGCGATTTTTACTTCCAAATATAAATTCTACGAGCGTTTGGATTAGCTATGTTTTTAAGGGAGTAAATAAATAAGCATTCGAACTAGAGATTAAGCATCAAAACTCAAAATAAATAAAATATCATAGCAGTACCTTCGCCAAATCTCTAGCCAATTTCCTCGAAGTCAGAGCAAGTGAATCCCGCTCCTTGGATAGCTTAATCTTCAAAAACCAAAAACAAGGGCAAAAATCAGAATATCAATCAATGAAAAACTCAAAGAAATCAAATAAGCATCCCACACTCTAAATCAACAACACTCTCCCACTCATCACTCATTAATCGTCACTCTCCTACTACTGCTCATCACTCTTCCTCTTCACTCTCCCACTCATCACTCTTCTCCTCTCGGGATTCCGGCCGGTGAGCTAGCGGAATCTCCGTCGAGCATGAGCATGGAGATGAAGATGGGGGCGTGGGGGAATGGAAGAGGTATTTCGTGAGGGAGGAGTGGGAGATCGGCGTCATGGAGGTCCGATGAGGCTGGCGACAAGGAGGCGTTGCGTTGGGCGGCGATCGAGAAGCTTCATACCTACGATCGCCTCCGGGACTAGGGTTATTGAAGCGGGTGTGGAGGATGAGGAGGAGGAGGAGGAGGAGGAGGTATGAGCCAAAGAAGGTGGGTGTTCGGAAGTTGGGAGAGGAAGACACGGAGTTCATTGATAGGGTTTTCAAGGTCACTGAGATGGATAACCTTCGCTTCTTGAACAAGCTTCTTTCTCCTCTTTCTTTTCATCTCTCTCTCTTCGCTTCTTGAACAAGCTTCTTTCTCCTCTCTCTCTCTCTCTCTCTCTCTCTCTCTCTCTCTCTCTCTCTCCTTTGTTTCTTATTTTTGGAGATTTTTTTTCTGTATTTATTTTCATATTTTAACATTTATTTTTAGTGTGTTTATATATATTATGTTATACACTTAAACAAATGTAACTATATTTACTCAAACAAAAAAAAAGTGTAAATATTAATAATAAGCTGCATTTAAAAAGTGTAAATATTAATAATAAGCTGCATTTAGTTTATATTTCTTTTTTGTTTTATGACTTATCATTATTTTTTAAGAGGCAGGGGTTTAAGCCATTCCGGATTAAAATATTTAGAGCAAGCTTTATGGAGGAGGAGACCAGTCTTATTCTGAGTAGATTCAAAATTACTTGTTTAAATAATTTGAATTTTTATCACTAGTAAAAATTTTTACAAAATTTTATAATTTTATTTTATTACTAGGGTGGTGGTTTTTAATATATATATATATATATAATCTTAAATATTTATTTATTTATTTATTTTTGTAAGTTTACTAGAAATTATGGTTGTTGATAATATATTTTTTTTTTTCAATTTGTGTTTATTTTTCTAGTAAACTTCTTCAATTTGATATTAAGAAGACTTCTTCAATTTGTGTTTATTTTAATTCAATTTTGATGCTTACAATGTCAACTAGTTTTATCCAGTGAGGTTGGATCATTTTAATAATTAAATATAATATATATATATATAACATTTTATTAAAATATATTTTGTATATTTATACCAACGAAAGCATAAACATCAGCAAATGTCCAATTTATTCTAATAATTATAAAATTTCATTAGTATAAACCATTTGTAGTTACACAATTTGACCGTCACTATAGATAAGAATCAATATATAGTAATATTTATACCAATAGAAAAATAGGTGTCATTAAATGCTTGATTTATTCTTAAAATTTTGTTAGTATAAATAGTCTATACCTACAAAATTTTACCGTCACTATAGATAAGCATCGGTATATGACAATAACTATACTAACGGAAGAATATGCATCAATAAATATTTAATTTCTTCTGACAGTCATAGAGGTGTGTTGGTATGAAATCCGTCAATAAATATCTTGTCTATTCTGACAATTTTAATGTACTGTTGGTAAAAACAATCTACAGCTACAGAATTTGACTATCACTATAGATAAAAGTCAGAATAAAATAATAGCTATACTAACGGTATAAAATCCATCAGTAAATATTTTGTCTTTTCTAACAATTTTAAAGTATTGTTGGTAAAAATAGTCTATAGCTGCGGAATTTGACT
Source organism: Dioscorea cayenensis subsp. rotundata (assembly GCF_009730915.1). NCBI lineage: Eukaryota > Viridiplantae > Streptophyta > Magnoliopsida > Dioscoreales > Dioscoreaceae > Dioscorea > Dioscorea cayenensis. The sequence goes on along the minus strand of NC_052472.1, from coordinate 3,162,063 downwards.
GTCACTATAGATAAAAGTCAAAATACAATAATAGCTATACTGACGAAATGAAGTTCGTCAGTAAATACCTTGTCTATTCTAACAGTTTTAAAGTATTGTTGGTAAAAATAGTCTATAGCAACGAAATTTGACCGTCACTATAGATACAAGTCAGAATAAAATAATAGCTATACTAACGGAATAAAATCCATCAGTAAATATCTTGTCTATTCTAACAATTTTAAAGTATTGTTGGTAAAAATAGTCTATAGCAACGGAATTTGACCGTCACTATAGATAAAAGTCAGAATACAATAATAGCTATACTGACGAAACGAAATTTGTCAGTAAATATCTTGTCTGTTCTGACAATTTTAAAGTACTGTTGGTAAAAACAGTTTATAGCTACGAAATTTGGCCGTCACTATAGATAAGTGTAGCTATATGGCAATTTTTTTGTAGTGAATCTTCAAGCCAAGAAGGACGATCAAGCCCTTAGTAAAAAAGAGAAAGTTGATGATTATGTCATCCAAAATTTGCAAGGGCATCAGCTATATCATTGTCTTCCCTTGGAATACAATCAACACTAGTATGAGGGAAGAAATCTAGGTTTCTCTTCAAATTGGAGAATTCTTCAGTGATGTGCCAAGCCATACAAATGTTGAAGTTTTTTAGAAGATTCACAACCCCTGGACAATCACAATAGATACTATTAGGTAACTAACCATTTGAGTGACAGAAATGAAGGGCAAAATTAATAGTTGCTAATTCTGCTATGATGGGAGAATCAGAAGTAACTCCCTCTCCCTCACCTCCTACAAGCAAAATAAGATTTAAGTTAGATATGATGATTAATCCAAGACTAGAAGGGCTAGACTTTAAGACCCAAGAGGCATCAATGAAAATTTTTATAGAATGGTTTGAGAGACTTTGACAACGAATCTCTCTGAAATGAGCATTGTTGAAGCTCAAACACAAAGACCAAGCTCCGGCAACAATTTTGTTGTAATTGATTGGACAACCTTGGAAAACCAGGTTGCGTCTATTTTTCCCAATGAGCCAAGCAACAATAGCAATCAAAGCTTTTGCCTGAAGATCCACATCTTTGGAATGCATAGATATCAAAAACCAGAAACCAAAGCTGAGAAGGGGAATATCATTTTGATTCTAGCCAATTCGGGTAAAAACTTCATACCAACAATGCAGAATCTTATTGCAATTCCAAAACAAATGAACCGTAGTTTCATCCACTAGACCACAAAGGGGACAAGAAATTTTTGGGCCAATATTTAGATGATTAAGGTAATCTCTAACTGAAAGTCTCCCATGAGCAAGCTTCCAAAGTAAAAATTTTATACGAGGCATCATAAGGGAGTTTCCAAATAATTGCCCATACCCAACCATGGCTCATCAAAGGACTTGAATTTAAGAGCATGATCATAAACTATTGAGACAATGGAAGCCCTGTAAGAATGATGTCTCTAAACCCCAAAGGTTGCTTTCCACCTCATTAATTATGATTTTCTCATTCCAATTCCAATCTAAGGTGTTGCCAAACACATTCTCAAGAGCCTCAGTGCATAAACCATTCGAGTTTTTAAAATCAGAGAAAGAAAGCTCCTCCAAATTTTCAAGAGACATATTAAGAAAAGTTGGTTTTTTAGCAATTGGAAGATCTAAAAAACAGGGATCATACCAAATATCAACCTTTGAAGGATTGCAAGACAGCAAATTAATGTTGGGTCTAATAAAATTAGCTGTATTACAAATCGACTTATAGAACCATGAAGGTTTAAAAACATGAGCAGGGTTCCAAAGATGCCAACCTTTATATTTAAAATTAAAAATATCAACCTATATCTTATTTTCAGAATTAAGGATGGAAAAAACATTTCTGGCCATGAGCGAGTGCTTAACTATCCAAAGATCCCAAAGACCCAAGCCCCCCTCAGACTTTTTAAGTGTAGTAACTGTCCAACCCACAGAATGAAGGCCATGATTGCTGTTATTCTTTCCCCAGAGAAAGGACCTAGCAAAGTTTAGAAATATTATCTAGAATTAAATTGGGAATATTCATTTCTGAGAGGATATAATTGGGAATTGAGAAAATGGTGCTATTGAGAAGGATTACTTTGCTAGCATCGGTGAGATTGCTATTGTTCCAAGAATGTAAGGCACTCTTAACTCTAATGGGAAGATGGCCAAGCTTATTCAAGAGAAACCTCTTAGGCGAAATAGGAACACCGAGATAGTTGAAAGGAAAGTTACCTAATCTAATCCCCAGAATTCTAGAGACACACTTGGCTCGTCTCCTATTACACCAAGAAGGAACATAAATGGCAAACTTATGCAAATTAGGTTTTTGCCTGAGATGTCTTGATAAATTTTAAGGCATTTCGGGCATTGTTCCTAGAAACTTTGGTGATAAGAAGGAGATCATTAGCAAACATCAAATGATTGAAGTTTCTAGGCAGATTAGAATTTAAACATGGAATTAAATCTATAGATATAGCTTTATTGAAAATAGACAAAAGATTTTGGGAAACCAGAAGGAAAAGCAAAGGAGATAAATGATCCCCCCGCCTAACACCTCTGCTACTATTAATCCAGATGGGTGTGACAACCATTAATGATAAAAGAAAAAGAAGCAGAGAAAAAGCAAAACTGGACCCAATTAACCCAAATGTCAGGAAACACATTCTCTGAATGGTAGCAATGATGGCCGATTATTCAGCAGTATCAAATTCCTTTTCAATATCAATTTTGCACAGCTTCCTAGGGGGAACCTGGGTTTCAGAATCTAAGTGTGGGCAATTTCCTAGGCTATGATAATGTTGTCAATAGTGCCACACCCAAGAAGAACCCCATTTTGCTCTTGGCCTATAAGAGAAGGAATGGAAAGCTTAAGAGGATTTGCAAGAATTTTAGAAATCAATTTATAGCAAACATTACAAAGTGAAATGGGACGAAAATCTTTTATAGAAACAAGTTGGGGAATTTTGGGAATCAATCCAACATAATTTTTCCCCCAAGAATGAGGAAGGGAACCAGTGTTAAAAAAATAAGAAATTGCAAAAAAAAAAAAAGTTGATCCCCAAGCAAGTTCAAATAAAAAAGATAGAATTCAACATTCAAGCCATCAGGACCGGGATTTTTCTCCCGGGACATAGATCTAAGAGTGCAATGGACCTCTCGCTTGGAAATTGGTTGAATGAGAGACTCTCGATCTATGTCAAAAAGGGTAGGAAGATCATCTGGTAAAACATGAATGTAGAAATCATGGGAATGAGAGGAGGAGGGAGCCCAGAGAGTTTTGTAAAATTCAAGAAGACAATTTTCAATATCTTTTTGCTCGAAATAAATATTACCCAAAAGGTCTTTGATAGCTCCAATTTTGATTCTGTGTTAACGAACTTTGACTAAATTGTGATAGTATCTAGTATTAAAATCATCCTAACTCATCCATTGGGTCTTGGCTCTCTGACCCCAAAAAAATATTTTGCTGCCTAAACAACGCATTTTGATGATTGTAGAGGGCGTTAAGCCAAGTGGAATGCGAATTACTTAGCGAAGAGTCAACAACCTCCTTCTCTTCAATTTTTTTTTATCTTTGCTTGAATATTGAGCAATTCCCCATTGATATAGCTAAGACCAGAGTGCTTCCACTAGAGAATATTACTTTTAGTTCAAGAAACACATTGCATAAAGGAGTTCATAGGGGAATTAGAGGGTTAAGAGGACCAAGCGTTGATGACGCTGTTATGACAACTTTCATACTCCATCCAGTAGTTATCAACCCTAAAAATTTTGTTGGAAAAATTAGAATAGCTGTAGGATTTTAAAAATAATAAAGCATGATCAGAATTGGTAAAATGAAGATTAGGGTTAGTAATATTTTTGAACTTTAGAAGCCAATTGGTGCTAGCTAAGAAGCGATCCAGTCTTGCCCATATGCGGGCAAGATCCATCCGATCATTACACCAAGTGAACGTAGGACCAGAGAAACCCAAGTCATGCAAATTGTTATATATAATGAAATTTGAAAATAAATTCGATTTTGAAGCATAACATCTATAATCACCTCACTTATGCGCATAAGATCTAGTGATAGCATTGAAATCACCATTAAGAAGCTAAGGAAAGTTTAGCATAGACATTTTTAAAAGAGAGCACCAAAGATGCTTATGTTCAAAAATCACATGCGAGTTATACACTGTGGTTAGAATCCATGTTTCATCACTAGACGAAATCACCAGGTGAAATCACCATGATTCCACCAGTGAAACCATTGGAGGGAATGGCCGCCCATTCCCATTTCTGTCTCAATCTAGAACAGAATCTATGAATTCGAGAGATATCAGTCTTGCTTTCAAACAAGAAAATGAAATTCGGGTTTTATCTTTTCATCAATTATTGAATCCTATTCATGGTATTGGTATTGGAGAAACCCCTGCAATTCCACGAAAAAACTCTTAAATCTGTAACACTAAATAAAGAGAAAGAAAGAACACAAAGAAACAGAGAAATGATCAATTGCTCAGGGATTTTCTCCTTTTTTTTTGGCTTTGTGTTCCTTTTGGAAGGAGCTCTTCAAGCCAGAGCTTCTAATTTAGCATCTTTCTGATAATGACTGAGAGTCATATCATCATCCACCTCATGAGAAGAACCAAGGTCTTCAAAGGAAGAGTCTTCCATAATCTAATCACTATGAGAAGAATCCGCTAAAGCTTCTGTCATTTTGCCCACCACTATAAGATGTCTATTCTCAAGAGCTTCAAGAAAGGTTGAGGATTGGATGGAAACCGAAGAGATGAGTATAGGTTAAAGCGAAAGGATTAGGGTCTTTGGATTGAGGCGAAGGGATAAGCATAAGTTCAGATGACGGCGTTATTTTCTTGAGGGAGTTGTAAAGAATCATCAGGCAAAAAGACCCTCTGGTGACATTTTATCTTTCCAAAATCAAAAGAGGTATGGGAAGCTAGCGAAGTGGCCCTGTTTGACAAGACATGATGATTGATAGGCTAGTGGATGGGTGAGTCTGCTTTTTACCAAATGACAACAGCTCCTCTATCATAAGAAGAAACTCAAGGCATCTTCTCAAGACCAGAAGATCCTCCATCAATCAACATGTGTCTTGCAATGGCAGAAAAAACCTTAGAATTGGGATTCGACGCAATAAGGTTAGAGTGGATAGGACGAGAATGGCCCTCTCTTTTCTCCTAAGTGCCACGTGACTCTTTCCTGTGAGAAGATTCCACCACTTGGTGACCAGAAGCCCATATAGGAGGCCACGTGTCATCTCCACGATCATCATCTACGAACTGTCTATTGGAGTTAGGGTTTCACGAAACTCCACGGCCACCACCCCTACCTCTAGTTATAGTGTGACGACGTTTAGGTTTAAGCCAAGGCCCAAACTCACTGCCATCCAATTCTTATGAAGGTGGGGTCAGATCAGGAGCATCAGTGATGCCATCCTGCATTTGGTCTGCCTCATCACCCTGCATCTCAGGAACATATTGCACCATCTTTATCTCAACAAGAACAAAGGGCACATGTTACCCCAAGTATCGGCGACTGCTGACAAAATAGCAGTGTGCTTCACCATGTTCCACTCTATCGCACCTGTAACAAAAAACTGGGATAATTTCATAAAGAACTAAAATAAAAACTGAATACCCTCTATACTTAACCCAAGTTCCTTGCTAGAGTGGTTACTCCAGATCAAACTCAATGCAAACCCGAGCAAACTTCGCTCTGGTTCGGTCCAATGTATGCTTATCAATTTTGACTACATGACCGAACTGGGAAGCAATCACCTCAAGGATCTCGCTGCTCTACAACTCCATAGGAAGATGATAAAGTTGAACCTAGACAATTGCCAACAAAAGCTTTTTGAAGGTGGGTTGGAAGCTCTTAGACCACAGTGATAACTAGAGGATTCTTTTGGCAACCATCCATGGTTCTTTATAGAGGAAACAACGCTGCGTTTTTGCAGACTCACAGTTGATAAAGTAAAACCCATTTGGTAGATCAACGACTGTGAAGGAGCCCAAGCCTTTCCAAGCGTTAGCCAGGGCCAGTTTGGCCTGATCTAGAGGTAAGGCCTTTCCTAAGAATTTTGCATAAATAGCAGATTACATAGAATATCTTGCTTTAAGCCATAACTCTTGATCGATTGAGACCGAGGAACAAGAAGAGTTTTTTATTTTGCTAAAGTGGTCTCTTTGCAAATGAGGAGGGCTCGCAAAGATATTTTTCAAAGGACCAAAACTAGCAATGTTCGCTCAAGGCTTAGAAACAGGACTAGGGAGGAAGGAAAGGATGGAGGTTGAAGGCCCCGGGGGAGCTATCTTGGAGAGCAGTGGAAGATATAAAATGAGAAGACGAAGGTGCTTGTTGAGCACAATGCGATGCAGATTGAGCAAGCTTGTCACAAGTGACTTAAAACTACATTGACGTCTTCGATATGCATGCTGTTACTTTCACATGATTTGTCCTTCAAGCACCAACGACGGAGGTGCAATCGCATGTTGGTGAGCTTCTCCAACGCCAAAAAGACCTCACACTACCCTTGCTCTGGTAACCCTCCTGAAGGTCAGAATGATGATGAAGTTGGTAAATTTGTGATTTTAATAATATTTTTGTTCATTTTGCAGGAAAATTAATAGGAAATACATAATATATTTTAATAAAATTAACTTTATATAAATTTATTTGTTATTCTGATTTTTGACCTCGGGCCTCTTCCGATTTCTGTGCATGCATTAGTGGTAAAATTGACGTTTTGCATTAGTAGCATTTTTACTTGATTGCATAGTGGGTTATGTGTGAAATCCTGTCAAAAACTAGGGGCAATTCGGTCATTTGGATCCTTGTTTCCATTCTTTTGTTAGAGGGGCGAAAAAGTAATTTAGGAAAAAAAAGAAAACATTGTAGCAACCCGATACTGTAGCAGATCAACACTGTAGCAGCCCAAAGCTGTAGCAAACCAAGAGTTATCATTTAATCCATTCTTTCCCTTCTTTTTTTTTCCTTCTCCTTCTTTGCTTCTTCATGCCGGCCTAGCATCCAAACCCTAGAAAAATTTCCCGATGAGCTTTTTCTTCGAATCAAAGCCTCAAAGTCCTTCCTCTCAAGCTCTTGAGTGCGGTAAGGCCTTGACTCATATTTTTCCCTTGTTTTCAAAATCTTTGAAACACTAGAAATAAACCATGGTTTGAGTTGTTTTTAGGGTTAAATCGAAGCTCTCGATCTTGTGATTTGTTTGTGTGTATGTTTGTCAAAAAATTTTGTGTTTTGGTGTTGTGAATCGGCAAGAAACCATTGTTTTAGGGTTGGCCTTACTGTAGCAAATCCGAAGTTATTGTAGCACTACAAAACTTTGGCCTTTTCTTGTATTTCTTAGATCCAAATTGAAGCCCTTCATTAATTGAACTTATTAGAACTAGGTTTCCTCTAGTTTGAGTTTGTTTGAATCCAAAATGATGTCGTTTTGCCCTAAAGCCCTAGTGTACATGTCTGACATGTAACATCGCATATGCATGCATATTGATTCTGAGTTTTGGTTTTTATTGCTTCTTGGGTTCCCTGCTTGTGTCTAGATGAGCGAAACATCTTTGAAGAGGAAGAAAATCGCCGACCAGTGTACGCATCTCCATGCGAGACGACATGTTCTGTGAGTGGGTTATGTTGAGTGCACAATTCTAATTCGAGTATCGAATATATTTTATTTGTTTTCTGAAAGGATCTCCATGGCTTTATCATATTTTAAATTACTATTTCATGGGTTAAAATAAAGTGAGGATGACAACTAGAGACTATGGGTTATTTGAATGACTTGTGGTTTATTCTCTGAAAAATCATGAGAAAGCTTACTGAGGATGTAGTTGTGTTAGTTGAGATTAAACTTGAGGACATACATGCTTGGTGGATGAATGGAAATTGTTGATTATTATAACGAGTTCATTGAGCTTAAGTGTCATAAGTGAAATTGATTATGTATGTTCCATGGATGATTTAATCTACCTAGTGATGTATAATTTCTAAAGTTTTGAAGCATGATGTGATAAATATGGTACATGGAACTTGATGGAGCTTTGTATGCTAAGGTATATAACTACACTAGTACATTGGAATTGGAACGACTTGTGGAATCTTATGCATGATTTTGGGTAGTCAGTGAGGTTGAAGCTAATATTTTCTTTGCAATATTTGAGAACCATGGGTGACATAATTTCACTTATGTTGTAGGGTTATCAAAGTTGATGAGGTTTGTTCTTGTGAGCATAATGTAGGGTGCTTAATTATATTTCAATCATATTGTGATATCTATTAGGTGGATGTCAATGATTGTGAGTATTATTGTAAATGGAATTTCTTTAGAAGGTTGGTGATGAATAGCTTGAGTTATATGTGACAAGTGTTGGATTGCAAAACTGAATATTCTTGGGAATTACTAATCATAGTTTGATTTAATGCTCCTAAGAGGAGATAGTCAACTTTTGAGTATTTTGACAATGGGATTATTATAGATGAAGTAAATATTGATGTTGAGGTAATGACACCATGATAAGGATCTAAGATATGATTAAGTATAAGAAAGGGTTGAATAGTAAAGGCTTGTAGAAGTAAATGCCTGATGATGTGTAAAGTAGGATTTGAATATATTGGCATGTGTAAATATATGTGATGAGATGAACACATTTTCATGACTTTTAAAGGACTTAGATATTGTGGTTGACTAGACTTTGGGAATTAATATTGTACTTGGAGGAAAATTAGTGAGCTGCGGAAGGAGAAAGCTAGAATGATCCTAAGTAAGTTGAGGTTTAACTAGACCAAAAGCCATGTTTGTTTTGATGACTTTTTACACTATTGGCTTCTGCTTCTAAAAATGATTTGTAAAACCTTTCGCTTTTATAAGTATACTTTTGTTATTTATGGTTATGAACGAAAAGGGGTTTCATTTCTGAATGCCATGTTCATCTGAATTATGGATATTATAGTGTATTTAATATTAGTTGGTTTTATTGTCTAAAGCAATGTTTCAATCAACTTGAAAAGCTTCACATGTTATTGAGTTATTCTTGGCATTTGGACAGAAAATGTTTTTGAACATATTGGCATATCATGATTGGAATACTTTATGAAAGTATATATGCATTGTTATGCCTTTGGCATTGGCTTTGTGGAACTAATGTTTAATTCCGATATGTGAATGCTTGTCCTGGATAAGGATACTGTGTTATGATTTTTACATATTGTATTATTGCTACATCTACATGATGGTTTGGATGGTGACAGCGGGCAAAGGCCCGACTACTGCAGTAGTGGGTCCCCACGGGCCACCCTTTAGAGGTAGCGTGGTGGACCTGAGTGTTGATTGGTCCTGTTCAGGTGGGAGTGTAGAGCCCTGACTGGATGTTCATCGGGATTCGGAGGTCACCACACGGGACTGGTGAGCCAACGTTAAGGGTGCGAAGATCTTGACGACTCTCAACTTAGTCGCGACAGAGGCTAATGTTGGAGAGTATTTTTAGGCCATTGCTTACTTGATCGAGACGGAATTTCAATACTTGAGAAACCATATTTTTGTGCAATTGGTATATTCAAAGTGTGATCGCTTGCATAGCATGTTTTATAATTTAGTGCTTTTCAAACTTGTATCATGCAGAGTTGAGGATTTGTGAATGTCGAGGATTTTATTTGTTTAAGTTGGTGTTTCTACTCATTTTGAGAACTTATGTCCATGCATTTGTTTTATACATGTTGATGCTTTGTCTATACTTGCGAGAAACCTATGTCTCGGTTTTTAAATACCAAGGTTTCATATCTTCCACTTAGAGTGTGTTGCAAATGTGAAACGTTTCCAGTTCATTTATGTTATTGTAAAACGTGTTTATTGGAATGCATCAATTTGGTTTGATATTCTTTTAGATTTGTGCTTACCCATTCACTGAGTGACTTTGGTTACTCACTCCTCCTCTCCCTTCCAGGTTTTAGTGGTTTGGGGGCGTCGTAGCGAGGCGAAGTGCTTGGTAATTTGCACCTCAAGTCAGGTTTTTGTTTATTGCATGGTGTAATTACAGGGGATCCACTAGTGTCCTTAACTTTATGGTTTGCAACTTGTATGTCTTTTGTAACTCGGTTGCCTTTTTTAGTAAAAGTTTTCCTTCCTTGTATCTTCGTTGTGATTTTGTTGTTGAGCAGGAATTTGTGAGCCTTGTGAGGACTCGAGGGTTGAGTGGTGGGTGTCCCTCCTCAGGTTGTCACATCGGTTGTCACGTGGTGGCCACGCTGATTGGGGCGTGGGACAAGTAATGAATGTGAAGACTTGGAAATAGAATGCGCTTTTAATTATGACAAACATGGCATGGATCATATATATATATATATATATCTTAGTTGATATTTTTCATGTTTATGTTTTGATTTGTGGAGATTTGAACAAGTTAATGTTTGTGTTATTTTGTGAATATTTATATGTTTGTTAATTATGGATATTTTAGTTGTTTATTTCATGTTTAAGTATTATCATGCGGTGTACTTGAATATGTAGCTTTAATTGCTTAAAGCTTTAAAAATCATGTTTTTATTTTTTATTTTCTAATATTTAAATTTTTTAATCATATATAATTGAAATATAATTTATTCTTTAATAAAATTATTGACCCTTTCAACCCCAGTTCAACCCGGTTGAATCTCTCGACCCATGACCTCTAATCTTTTTTGAATCAAAGTTCAGTATAGTTATGAAAACCTTGATCTTTGGTAGACTTCTATGACTATAAGCAAACATTGCATACGGTCTTGTTCTGGCAGGATGCATGCATCTGCAGTTCATGATTTATTTCCATATTTGCATGTTTATTCCCCCAAAAACTAGATTGGTTTTGACACCCATATCTTGTGCTTCTCTCCATTTTCTGTGGGCACATGACTTTGCCAACATCCCCATGAGTTTTGGTCCATTTGTCTCTTTATAGATGATAATATTTGCGAAAATGAATATAAAAAATTGCAAATATTACTTAACTCGTTAATAAAATTGGCTGCCAAACGACATTATTTCCTTCAAAAATTGTTTAACCAATGTCACTCATCTTGGTCTATTGATTTTACGGGGAGTTTTAGAAAACCTCCAATTTAAATTCCCACAAACAATAAGATGTTTTAATTGATTAAAACTAATTTTTTTTAATTAAAACCAATCTAACATAAACTTTCAAAAGAAAAATTACAAAAAGATTTGGAGGGACACTAAAATGATTTTTGTCCCCCGTTAAGAAAAAGTATGTGATAGAGAGATAGAGATAAACTAATAGTTTGGTTGTTGATTAGTATTTATAAATTCTATGCATAGGTGCTAGTAGAAATCGAATTGGACAGCTGACATTGATTGAGTTACCATTAGGATCAAGATCTGTATAAGAACGTCCGTAGTTGGGAGATCAAAATCTAATGGTTCAGATCAAAACACTGTGGGTGGATCCCACTTTTTACAACTATTGATAAGCACAGTATATAATGTAAATCTTGTAGCGGATCAATTCCAATGAGCCTTTCAATCTAGTACTTTTTGTAATCAAACTCTATTGCCTCTTCAATAAACGATGGTTCTTCGATAAAGTTTTGAATGACTTTCTAGTCAAATTGTTCCAGCGTTTCAGATATTCAGTGTCGGCTCCCTTGTTGTGGGTAAACAGGAAACCCAACTCTGTGAACCTAAGAAAAGGCTGCACAACAGTGGTAAGGGTGTTAAGATGGAGTTTTTTTTTGTAGTGCTGGCAGGAATGCAAGAGAATGAATCCCATCCCCTAGCGAGCTTTAAAGTTAGCAAGGGCCCCTTATTCTTATGGTACTACTATTCATTTGTATAGTGCAGAATAGATGAGGATTCTTCTACACTTTATAGAGGCCATTCTGACGACTATTGGATTCAATGTATCTGCTGGCTATTAAATCCATCCCCTAGCGAGCTTTAAAGTCAGTAAGGGCCCCTTATTCTTATGGTACTACTATTCATTTGTATAGTGCAGAATAGATGAGGATTCTTCTACACTTTATAGAGGCCATTCTGACGACTATTGGATTCAATCTATCTGCTGGCTATTAAATTTACGAACTTTCTTAGATGACTATATATATATATAAAAAATAAAAAAATTTAAAAATAAAAATAATAAAATAATAAAATAAAATGAAAGAAAAAAAACTTTAAAAATAATAATAATAATAATAATAATAATAATAATAATAATAATAAAGTCTCCTCATCCGTAAGCCCTCCCCCCATTGTCTTCCGATTCAAATGGCCTTCACCATCTCCACCGTCTCTCTTCCCAAAATGCCCCCTCTCCTTCCCAAATTCCATTCCCCGCTCCGTTCCCTCTCTGTCCACTGCTCCTCTTCCTCCTCCTCCTCCTCCTCTGCCTCTCCCTCGCCGGCGTTCGATCTCCGCCATTACTGGACCTCCCTCATCTCCACCATTGACTCCCGCCTCGACGCCGCCGTCCCTCTCCGCTACCCTTTCCGCGTTCATGAAGCTATGCGATACTCTGTCCTTTCCGGCGGCGCCAAGCGCGCGCCCTCCGTTATGTGCATCGCCACCTTCGATCTCATCGCCGGTCATGATCGCCGGGACGCTGCTTTCCCCACTGCCTGCGCGCTCGAGATGGTCCACGCCGCTTCTCTCGTCCACGATGACCTCCCTTGCATGGACGCCGCTGCTCTCCGCCGTGGCCGGCCCTCCAACCACGCCCTTTTCGGCGTCGACATGGCGATCCTCGCCGGTGATGCTCTCTTCCCCCTTGCCTACGAGCACGTTACATCTGCCACTCCGTTGGATCTTGTCTCTGAGAACGCCGTGCTCCAGGTCCTCACTGAGATCGCCCGCACTGTTGGGTCTACTGGGATGACGGCGGGGCAGTTCCTAGATCTGGAGGGTAGTTACCGATCCGAAGCCGAGGTGTTGAACGTGCTGGAGAGAAAGTTTGGGGAGATGGCCGAGTGTTCCGCTGTTTGTGGAGGGCTTCTTGGAGGCGCCGGCGAGGAAGAGGTAAGGAAGCTGAGGAGGTATGGGAGGGCTGTGGGAGTGTTGTACCAGTTGGTTGATGATATATTGATGGAGGAGAAGGAAGGTATTGGGTCAAATGGGAGGTCTTTAGGGAAGATGAAGAGCAATGCAAGTGTTGTGAATGTTGTAGGCATGGATAGGGCTTTGCAGATTGCAGAGGATTTGATCGGCAAGGCGAAGAATGAGCTGCAAGGTTTTGAGGAGAAGTATGGGGAGAGAGTGCAACCTTTGTATAGCTTTGTTGATTATGCTGTGGATAGATGGTTTGTGATAGAAGAAGCCATTCCTGCCAGTGCTGTGTGATTCTAGTGAGTGTTTATTCCTTTGTTTCTTTGCTGAATACTTTGGTTTATTTCTTATGTGACTGTGATTTTTGAATATTTCCTTGGTGCTATTGTGTTGAATATATTTGTGACTATTGATTGATATCTTCATGATTAAGTGTGCTTTTTTTATATTTACAGATTGTTTGGATATCATGAGTTGCTATGCTATTTGCCTAGGTATGTTTTATCAAAAATTCAAGTTTAGCTTCATTTATATTTTTTTGGTGTGATAGAAGATTTTGATTTTGGTTATTATGTGCATTTCTGACGATAGATATTGCCACTGCAATATATATTCCTTGTTCACGTGCTTGGTTTCTTGAAATCCAAACTGATTTACTTCTTCATGTGACACTGTATTTTCAATTTCATTAGATTTTATCAATTTTAAGAGGTGGAAAAGATGCATTGAAATATAAAACTGAAAGAAAAAAGGAAAGAGTTAGTATTTTACACTGTATTTCTTACCTTTGCTGAATTCTTGGTCTTATTGCTTACTTGATTGTGACTCCTGGCAATATTCTTGGTTTTTTTGTGTTGAGTATTTTTTTGATATCGAGAGAACTACATCGTTGTGATGGATTGTGTTGTTGCTTTATATTTACTGATTGTATGAATATCATGGATTGGTATGCTACATATATCTATCAAAAATTGAAGAAAACTTGGTTGGTTTAATTTATGCATTTTGTTGATGATGAGATTGAGGAATTCAATTGTAGGTATTATGTGCTTTTCTGATGATATACTTGACCACTGAAATGCACATCTCTTGTTCACAGGCATGATTTCTTGGAATCCAATCTGATTTATGTTTTGAAGTAACACTTTGTATTTTTCAATCTCATTAGATTTCATCAACTTTAGGCATTGAAATATAATAGGGAAGGCACTAGTTCTAATATAGAGATTTGATTTGCTACTATAACCATGGATTTTTTTTTCATACAACGAGATATATGGGACTATTCTTTCACCCCAGATCTAGCTAACACTTGTGATATCTATTTCCCTTCAAATTTTGGTTAGAAGATGCTAGGTTGGAAAATGCTGCAGCCATTTAATAATAGACTAATCTGAAAGACTAAGAACAAAAATTCAAGATCTAAATGAAAATTAAAAGCAGATATTGCATCACCTTGGCAAATGTGGTGGCTGAATAAAAGTGCATGGTGGTAAAAAGCTTATCTCACTGTTATTTTCTGGAAGTTGAGCAATGAATGCCTGCAAGTCTATATATTTGGCAAAATTTGTGCCGATTAGTGAAAGGTAAATAAGAATTGTTGTAACACATTTATAATCACTAAGAACTGATTGTTTATAATTAATTTTAGCTTTTTAAATGAAAATAAGTAAAAAAAGAAAAAAAAAAAGAAAGAAAGACCCACAGGGACATTAGATTTCCAACACTCTTTTTCGTTGTGTTTGCCCTTCTAATTTGAGTTAGATCTTGCCATGAACAATATTTTAACACCCTGCCTATTAGAGAATTACCATAGATTCCAATGTATTAGATCTCGTAGCACTTGTCAAGAAGGTCCTATCTATTAGTATTATGTGGAAGATAGTAGTCATAAAAACTAATAGAATTAGATAAGCTCTTGATGCTTTGCAAGAGAAAATTCAATAATGAAGACATTGTTAAATCTTATCTAGAGAAATATTATAATAGGTTATCTTAAATTCAACCCTCACTTTAAGGAAGAAGAGATGTGAAAGGATATAGGTAGGGGGTTCAATTTGAGTTTGAGCTGGGTTCATTAATTATGT
The DNA here is from genome assembly GCF_009730915.1 of Dioscorea cayenensis subsp. rotundata. NCBI lineage: Eukaryota > Viridiplantae > Streptophyta > Magnoliopsida > Dioscoreales > Dioscoreaceae > Dioscorea > Dioscorea cayenensis. The sequence goes on along the minus strand of NC_052472.1, from coordinate 3,146,910 downwards.
TCTAAGTTACACCTCCACCACCAGTAAGGTGAGGATACATGTATTTGAAATGGTGATTAGTCAGCAGCAGGCTGGATGGGCTTACGTATGAGAATGATCAGATGAAAATTTTGTATTGAACCCCTGTAAAAACTATATTTCTCATGAGTGGTTTAACTTTAATGAACAAATTTTTAATTCGACTCTGGTACAAATCAAATCTAAATCTAACTCATCTATTATAAATTATAATATAATATGATCTACTATAAATGATTTACCTGTATTTATATACTTAAAGTTTTATTGGGCCATTTATTAAAATAGGACCTGCAAACAAATCCTTTTGGAATGAACTAAACATTACCAATCTCCCTGCTGAAATAAAAATTACAATTAATTGTTTGTATTAATAAATTATTAACAAATATAATTATTTTTTAATTATTACACAACATATTATACTAGATCCGTATATGTGTCTGCAGTTCTGTGTGTGTCGTGCATTGAGCCTTATTGAACGAGCTCACAAATGTTTGAGTTCAGCTTGCTTGCTCATCGAACCTAAAATCTCAGCTCATTTATAATTAAATGAGCTTGAGCAAGCCAACACTCGAGCTAAACATGAATAGCTTGGCTCATATGATAGCCCAAGATATAGGATCTTTTTCATAAACTAAGAAGATTGTTAGCTTGGGATAACTTTATTTATGTTAAGGGTTCAATGAGGAGAGTGTTATCGTGGCTAGCTTTATTTATGTTGACAGTTCGAGTCTTACTATAATTGCTAATTTTATTTGTGTTGAAAGTTCGAGTCTTACCACAAGGGGTTTTTAAGTTTGCAATCTGCTATATTAGGATTTTTCTTAGGTCTATAAAATGGACTAAGTACTATTGTAGAAGGAGGATTTCGTTAATATTCTGAGGCCTATTTTCTCGACTTTTTGGTATTGTTCTTCTCTTTGGAGGATCTTTGTGAGATGATTATTGGAAGTCAATCTAAGGGTGGACTCATGTCGCTGCGTTGATTTGAGCATTGATGTTAGGTTTTAATTCAGAATTTTTATCAAGTTACAAGTTTGATATTTTGAAATCCTACCCACAGATTTTCTTAGATAAAAGCTGCAATCCATAGTAAGATTTGTTCAGTATCATAGTTTCCTTTCTGTCAGACTGGAGACCTTAAAGAAAACCACTGAGCCTACTTCTACAGTATGCCTAACATCAGTTGTTGCATATAGATTTGAAAGAATTATAGATGTTAATACTAAATTTAGCATTATTATATGCTACACTAAAAAATGAAAGTAGAGTGTTGCTTGCATACTTATGTTAAAGGTCGTTTGGATTCACCTATTTCAAGTCCAGAAGTTTTTTTTTGGTTTGTAGGTTAGTACTTTTGAGTCCAACTGTTCATGTTTGGATTCATTTGTTGAAAAAAAGCTGAAGCACAAAAAAAAGTAGTCTTTCTCTCTCTCTATATATATTACACGAAAAGGCACTTTTAAAAAACACAAGTTAAGCATTATGTTTCATAAGCGAATTCAAATGGATCGATTAGAAGTTCTGGTCAATATATTTTTCATGTATGGGCATTATCATATCTGACACAAAATTACAGGGGTAATTTTTTTCTGTTTCATTATTTTCGGATGGGCTTAATAGTCCTGCTTGCCAACTGCCAGTTAAATTTGACAATTCAATCTAGGAAATTGATGCATTGTCATTGTCCAGGACCACAAGAATGTTATATCAGAATGGTGAAGTATGAACAAACCTTTTGCACATCTTCTCGGCCGTATATGAATGGTTAAATTGCATTAGATTTAGTAAAATTCCAGCAGAAATGAGTGCAATTGGATTCAGTTGGGTTTTTCTACTCCTGATTATAGATCATTTTGTTTGGTATAATGTATTAATTAGTCTGGTTTGGTTGATTGACTGGTAGATTTAATTCAAAATAAAAAAAAAGGGAAGCACTAAAATTGAGTAATTTGTTTAATTTATGATTTCTTCAATTTGATTTTTTGGTTTCAGTTTTGTTTTGTGGCTTTCTGTGTCCGCCCCTAGTCTTGGTAAGGTTGATAAGGTTATAGTTGTGGATCTTTGATGGTGAGGTGGAAGGTGATAATATTTGAATGGGGAGACTATGAAGAATTCTAAGAAAAAATTGATGTGAATTCAGTAATAATTTTTTTAATAAATTTTACACCATTGTGAATAAGTATGGTGCATCCATATATTTCAGGTTATTTTGGTGAGGATATTCTATTCCCGGAATATGATAATTTGATCGATATCGGGATGTGATTCAGGTCGTAATTTTGGGATGTGATTTTTGGGTATCTAAGCCCCCTCCAATATAATTCCTAAAATATCAATTTTTAAAAAATTTGAAAATAAAAAAATTTAAATATTTTGTTGGAGATAAAAAAAACATTTGGGATTAAAATTTTCTTAAACATTAAAGTAATGTAAAAATATAATTAATTTTATGTAATTATTTTTTAAAAAAATTAATTATTTAAACTTTATATATAATGAAAATTAAATATTTTAATATTAAATTTTCTTTATAACAACAAATATTTATCATTAAACAACTATAGATGTTAAATTTTATTTTATTTGCAACCTAATAAAAGTGATAATTGTTACTAATCAAATTGAAATTCGGTATACTACCATTAATATGAGTCAGGAATTATATTCATTTTATTTTGGACAGTAACATGAGAATCTCTAAACGGCTTTAAAGATATATTGCATTGGAAATAAAATCATCCAAATTCAAAAAAGTAATGTGCATATTACTTGATTGTAATAATTGATAAATATGATTGCTATCATAAATATATACACTTATATATGTATACATATGTATGAATACACAAACAAACGCCTTGATAAACAGAGCTTTTATTCATCTTAAACCTTAGTAATGACACCTTAATTATTTAGTAGATTAGATGATATGAGATGATAGACATCCATATCATCTCATATCACAAGGCAAACAAGACAAGCACACCAGAAAACAAACATAAAAGAGTACACAAACACATAATGCAGTAGCAGACAGTATATAACCAGCTTAGCCATGCAGTACCATCCATGCAAGCAAGCAAAGCAAACAAACAAACATCCTTCCCAATAACTTGAGAAGATTTAGAACATCAGAGATGGGTGGTGCTGCTGCATCTCCACCACCTTCCTCCACGACGACCTCCCCGATATCCTGTCCCACCAATTGCTCACCCTCTTCCTCGACCTAAAAAGATTTCCGCATTTTGTCGCGGCCATGAGATATTGTGCATTTGGAAGGTGAGAAAGATCGGCGAGAGTGAACTTGTCCCCAGCAAGATAGTTTGTTTCCTCGAGCCTTTGCTCGTAAACATCGAGCAAATTGGCTAGTTTTGCTTTGCTCTTTGGTGATAACCTCTTGGTCTGGTTCAAGGTCTAATATTTGAGCAAAAGCCAAGTTAAACACTAACGCCGATGTCGGTGGATCGAAACTCTGCATCTCTGTTTGTAGCCATTGTTCTATGGATGCCCTCTCCAGTGTTCCCTTTCCAAGAAGATCTTTGTTCCCTTGGCCTGCAAATTCTACTGCTATATATCTGCATATCTCTCTTGACTCTGTTTATGAACAAGTTAATGAGTAAATGAAATACTTAATAATAAATGAAATATTTATGGGGATTGCATTATAAAAATAAGTAAAAGAGGGAAGAAGGTATGTATATATATATATACATATTTAATTACCTTTAATCTTTCTTAATAAAAGTTAAATTGAAATATAATCATGAAAGAGGGATATAAACTTGGTTGGAGGAGATGCCTATATTCCAAATAAACTTTTTAAACTTTGCCACTGAAATAAGGTTATAGAAGAGTAAAAGAGTATATAATGTTTGGATGGGGGATAAAAATTGTTAATTAATTAATTAATTATTATTTTTTTAAATTATTGGGTTGGAATGAGAGCTTTTATTTTAATTGATAAAAGTTTAATTTGATTGATATTGCAAAAATTAAATATTATGAAATTTAAAATTAATTTTAAAATTAATGATCGTTGTTAATTAATTTTGATAAATTTTAAAATTTAAATAATGCAATATTTATTTAAATAATTAAATAAATTTGTGAGAGAGAGAGCGAGAGAGAGATTGAAATTAGTCAACTTACCAACCAGAGTTCTACTACCATGTTCAAAAGTGAGTGGTTGACCTGATGGCTGCGTTAAACCCATAATAAAAAAATTATTAATATTGTATAAATATAAAGAGAAAAATGTGACTTGTCTACTTTATTTATGAAAAAAACCCCCTAGAGAACAAACATGCATTTCATTATATAAAACCCATGCAAATCCATGCAAGCTATTCAACTACGTACAACTATTTCATTGCAGTCTCACTTGCTCCTACCCATGCATTCTCTTCAGATATATTTAAAAAACAAAAGGAAAAGCATTAGATCATCTTTCCAACTGTAAATCTGAAGCTAATTTTAGAACCAAATAATGAAAAATAATGTATAAAAAAACACATATATATATATATATATACTTGGAGCTTGAGATAATCTGGTTTCCTCTCCTTGCCCTTGAAGCCATCAATGCGAATGAGTTCGAAGTCCACGTCCTTCTCAAAGAGGCAAGCTAAAACCCTAGCCACGTCACTTGAAGTTGGTGATCCAAAGACCTTCACACTTGCCATTTTCTAGCACTCAATGAGATCTTAATTCAATTCCTATAATCTCACTGCGTGAACACAAGCAATGAAGTTATGTTTATAGGGGTGGTATTTATACATGAAGGATGAAGAGAGAAAGAAAGAGAGAGAGGAAGAGAACTTAATGCCTTGCTTGTCAAGTAGAAAATCAGAATATCATCAAGATAAAGAAAAAGAGATACCAAGTTAAAGAAAAAGAGAAAGAAGTAAAGAGAAAGGCCTTATTTGTTATTCCGAATTCACATGGAGCTTGTCTTGTTTAATTCATTGTAGAAAAAACTAAATAATGTTTCATGTTAGAGCTTTTTCTGGGGTTTCAAATAAAACATATACAAGAGATTTGAATGAATTATTGTTCAACAAGTGTTCTAGCTAAAACTAATGGTTTATGGTTTTTTCTTTTCTATTTTTTTTAAAGGGAAAGACAAAAAGAAACATTACTTGCAGGTCTTTTGGATTAAATATAACTAATAAAGTTTCGTTAGATTTAATTAATGATTTAATTCAAACTTAGATTATATATATATATATATATATATTCTTTGTTAAATCATGACTATCATGGTTTTTAAATCTGAGTTTGTGATTGGAATTCTATTTGATTCGACTTGAAAATCTCGTACTATGATTTATATGATTTTTTAAATTATGAAAAAATTTGAGAGAGTAATGGTGGTATAGGAGGAATGGGAGTAGTCAGTATAGATTTAATCATGGATTTTAGGCAATTAGATTAGACCTAAGAAGAAGCAAACTGAATCCAAAAAAGATATGATTAATTAGAATGCAGATCAACTAGGTCAATTTTCAACATAGTGGGATTATCTTCTATTCTATTACCTGTAGTTTTTCCTGATTTTGAATTTTTCATATAAATTTGTGTGTAGGATTGGCCATGGGCCAGGTGACTCTTAGGCTGGCTTGAACCCAACTCAAAAAACATAGGATTTGGGCTTAGGAAAATAGTCTAAAGAGCCGAGCTGGGCTCAAAAACATAGGTCCAATTGATTTTTAGTCTAGGTTTGAATCATACGAATTTTAACCCAGCACAAATAACTAAATAAATAAATTATATATATATATATATATATAAAGTAATATTAATATATGGATATATATGTATAAAAGATGATACGATGTAATTGGAGTAGACATCTTTTTAGCTTTGCTTTTGTCCTTTAATATATCCTTTAATATATATACACACACATGATATGAGGATTTGGAGTTTTATTTATTTATATGACAAAATTTAATGGTGTGCAAGTAGTTTTATTTATTTATTTATTTATATTATTTTGTTAAAAAAGAATTATTTATTTATTTTTAGACTAGGATAGGTAGGGCCTGTACCTGGGTCTAATGAAATTCAGCCAGGATCGAGCTTGGGACAAAATAATTTGGCCCAATTATAACCCTCAGCCCAGTCTAGCCCAAATATATACGTTGCTCTTATAAGTCTAGCCCAGCTCAGACCCGGTCTAACCCAGCCCATGTCTACCACAAACTGTGTGTTCATATTTCATATTATTTTACTTATTATTGGTGATTATTCCTTTCAATAGGAATGGACCAATTTAATTTTTTACCAACAAAGATTATGATTAGTTTGGTTTTACATGTATAGCTAGCTTGCAAGTTTGAACTAAATAACAATGTATACATTTTGATTTTTATTTTTTTTTTTATAATAATTAGTTTGCATGATTTATTCCATTTTTAATAGGTCAATAAATAAGGAGTTCCTTATTTTATATGATTTTCTTAAATATTTATTGGAAAATTGTTTTTAAAAAAATCCCTATGGTTTCCCATTTTTGTGGTTTACGGAATTAATTTTTTTTTTTGTTCCGATACCTTGTGGCAGGGGCGGCTTAAAGGTAAAGCCAATCAAGCAACCACTTTAGGCCCCAAAAAATCAAAGGCCTCATATAAGTTTAAGCCAATATAGTTTTTAAAATTTTACACTATGATTATAATAATAACTATATACCGGGTCTATAATAACTTATAAATTTAATTTACAGCCTCAATATCAACTTTAATCTTTTAAAAGTTTTAAAGTCTTATCCTTGTAATTATAATAATTATTTATTGTATAATTAGTTAATGTTTAAAATTTTTATTTAATACTGCACCGATTTCGAATCTTTCCTCAACTAGTTTTTTAAAATAAAAACTAACAAATTAAGTTCTTAATTTATGTAGGCTTAATGGTCATATTTTCTAATTTCTATTAAAAATCAAATTCTAATTATTTTCTACCATTTTTATCTTTGTTAATTGCAATCACTACACAAAAAAAGTGTTTTTGAGGCGGTTATAACCGCCTCTATAAGTATAGCGTTGGTTTTTTTACCCGCCTTTAAACAGCCTTGTATCAAGCCGGCTCTACACTTTAGAACCGGTTTGTACCAACCGTTGGGGTAAGTTTTATCTATGGAAGCGGTTTTTAATAATAAGAGTAGAGGCGGTTATAACCGGCTCTATAGCTACTAAGTTTTCATTACTCTTCAATAGTTTTAGAGATGGTGATAACCGCCTCTATAACTACTAAGTTTTCGTTACCTTCTAATAGTTTTAGAGGTGGTTATAACCACCTCTAAAAATTATAGGTGGTAGAGGCGGTTATAACCGCCTCTATAGCTAACATCACCTCTAAATTTGTTCATTGAATTGAATTAAATTTTAATTTTTTTCTCCTATTAATAATAAATAAATTTGTTAACCTGTAAATTAAAAACATAATTTTTTCATTACATACAAAAATATACTAAATTCAATTTCATTGACCTTTATTGACATGTTATGAGTTAAAGTGTACTGTAGTTTGAGTAATAACAAAATATAAGTGTTTTACACTATTTTGTATACTTTCATTGCAAAATATTTTTTTAGTTAATTACACAAAGTAAAAGAGCTTCATGTATCGTCATCTTCAACCCTCTTGATCTTTAACCATGAATTCTCCAAAATCCGTAAAAACATAAAACAAAATCCAATCTTATTCAATCAAAATCCAATCTTGTATTTAGAATGACCAAATAAAACCTACACACAATACATTAATTTTATAAAAACTTAATTGCAAAAGACTATATTCTACAAATGGATATTCAGGGGAACATATGACTATATTCTACAATGCAGCTGTCAAAAGCAACAATTTATCCAACATTCAAAAGCTGATAAACTAGCAGTTTTAAGAGATTCATCATATGAATTTATACCATGATAAGTATATACTTCATATTAGATTATTTCTTCAAAACATCATAAATACAAAGCACAAAATTGACACCAATGAACAGCTGATGTTAAGTCTCTAGATGCCATGATTCATGCATTGGGCTTCAATAATTAATAACTAAATCAAGAATTAATATCAAATGGTAACAAAAAGATAGTCATCAAACTAGAGATTTAAAAACTTACTTAGTCTTTGCAAAGTTGATAATTCAACTTCCTTTAGTTCATAAGAAAATGGACTCCTTTGAATGCAAGATCTGTACTAATTTCCATGAAAGTAACTAGCAACTAGAATGATACCGAACAATAATTGCATGCAGAGAAAACACAAAGGGGCTGTTTGGTTACCTGCAACTAGCTGTAAGTAGCTGTAATGTAACTGGTTTTACATGTAAAATGCTGTTTGGTTTGCTGTGAAATCAGTTTTACATGTAAACAGTTTTGCAGTTTTGTGTACTTTTGCTAATGCAGCAAAACATTTGGGCTAAAATCACCATTCTTCACTCTCCAAATTATGCATTAAAAGAAAATGAAAGCTTACATGTAATCAATTGTTAAACTTATACTTATTTATATTTTATTAAATTTATTTTTTTATTTAAAATATACCAATTTGTATTTAATTTTAATTAAAAAAAAATTATTTTTTTATATAAAATTAAAGAATTTTATATATTTTTAATTTAATAAAATTATTATTAAGTTAATTAATTAATTAATTTACATTAGTGTTAAGAGTAGATGGGGAGAGTTAAATTAATTATTTAGAGTTAGTATTTAATTATTTAAGTTTCTTATTATTATTTGGCTTAGTTATTTGAGTTTCTGATTATTATTTTTAAATGTAATAAATACTTTATTAAATCATTTAATTTAATTTAAAAATTAAATTAAATTAAATTAAATTAATTATTTTAGTTTAAATTATTTTTATAAAATGCATTAAATAATTAATAATAATACAATATATTGAGGGGTAATCTCTACCCTCTACTTACGTAGTGACCATATCTTCTAACTTACATCAAAACCAAACAAAATTAAAAAGTAATCAGGCATTTTCAGATACAGTAGACCAAAGCAGAGATGATGTAAATGAAATGCGACGATTTTCACTCTACTAGTAATTTCACTTACATGCAATTTCACTTACAGACAACCAAACAGCCCCAAAGTGTAAGCAAAGTTGAATATTAGCGACTGGGAGAGGCCAGCTCTCTCTACAGTGATCTATTTCTTGCCATTTTTCTGATAAAAATACCAAGTGCTCAATGAAAAATCCATATCTGTCTACAATGCAATTTCCACGCCATGGCATACAACTTAGAAAATGATCCCCTTGATGTTTTATTATAGACATCCTTATTCTTTCTTTGGCTCTTCATTTCTTCAACTAATAAAAGAAATATTTATAAGCAACATCCCTTCTATTTCCATAATGACTAGATGTATGCTCAGATTCTCACAAGGAGGCCCTCATCCATGTATTGATAAGAAGCTGGGTGGAGAAGTTTAGAAAAATCCAACATGTGCAGATTCCCATTTTAGCTTGTGACAATATTACATATTCTACTCATTGATCCACAACAGATCAATACTCAAATGGGAATCAAAGCTGTATATCCCTCTCAAGTTTATGGAAACATATAGATAACTCATGTTTCTCATTCATTAATACATGTTTATATATTAGCAGAGATCACACTTCCTTCCCTGCTTTATAGTAATTGTGAAAAAAACATGCCGGCCATGTTCCATGCTTGAATTTATTTATATTTTGATGAGATTTTTTCATCTAAGTTGTTCATCAATTTGTGTATATTTTCTTTTTGGTCTTTCAGCAGTTTACTAAACATTCTGCAAAAGGTTGGAACATATCTGGAAAAAGACTTGTTCAAGAAACATGATGAAGTTATTATTTAGTGTGTATAACGTGGAAGGCAAAAACATTCTTCATGCTGTCCATTTCCATTGGTTTGAGCATTTCTCATCACAACCTGGTTAGTCCTTTGAAATCAATGGCCTTGGGTATATTATTGATAAGCATTGACTCTGAAATTGACACTTGTCCTTGCATGCTAGCTAATCTTGTGAAATAATTAGAGTACCAAAAGTCTCATTTCCTATATTTCTATTCATTAATTTAACACTCAAAGCTCTCTAATAGATTTCTCCAAATTCAAAATTAATGACTATATTTAAAATTTTTTATAATTTATATTACTCAAATCACATGTATAACAAATAACTTTTATGTGTCTACACTTGCATGAACTTTTATTAGAAGCATCAGTCCAAATTTTTCTAGGTAAGTCCACTGAGGTGCTTCTTTGCATTGTGTATAAATATAGTAAATCTCTAATCTTTGGTTAAACTATTTCCTGATAAGAAAATCACAAAGAAAGAATTTATTATTTTCTCTTCTACAATTAACAATTAATAGGAGTGGTTTTCTAGGAATTAAATTGCATTAAATCACTTCACCAAACTCCATTCCAAGAGAACTCATCACTCCCCACCAAAAATAATAAAATTAAAAACCAAACCCCTTTTCTTCTCTAATATATATAAATCAAAAGCATGTTATGTTACAAAACTTCATACATTCTTAAGCCCTCTCTCTCTCTTGAAGAAACAAGTCTGGTTTTATCCACCCAAAAAAAGGACAAAGGTCCATCAACCCATATTATCATTCACATTCGTCGTCTTAGTAACAAGTTTTGAAACCATTGGTAGTTACTATTAGTAACATCCGTTTGAGCCTACTAATAGCATGGTTGCAGACTTGCAGTGAAAACAATGGCATTCAAGAATCATGGCAGTGTTTTGATTTGTAGTATAATAGCACACAAGTATAGTGATGTTGGTGTAGAAAGTGGTATTTCAGTATAATAGTAATAACAGTAAGATCAAAGAAGGGTTTCAATACCTTGGGATCGTGAATGAAGCTTTGGCTGGACTTGGAGGTGGGGAGGGGAGCTCGCTAGTACAAGACAGTTTCAGACACACGATGATGGTCTAAAGCCTACAAAGCAAAAGATATTAAAAAAAAAAAAATTCAGATTTGACGAATAAAAATTTTACAAGAGCGATGTTTCTTACGCCATTACATGTTGCTCGCCATCCTGATCATCAAATAATTTTGGTATTGCAAGAATAAGTAAGGTAAGTTTGCAAGATTTAAAAAGAATAATCAACAAGGAAAAATTATATTTTTTGGCATTTCTAAAATAGCTTGTCATAAAATTTGATAGAATTATAATCTGACATACATTGTAAGAACATGTTCTAATTCACCAAATGAACTTAAATAATTTATGCAAGTAATTCACATGAATATAAACCAATTCATGCATCCGAGACTAAAAAATTCGAGCTAGAGAAATATAACCAGCTCAAAATCAACAAATATATTAAAAAAAGAAAAATACCAATTAAAGATAAAAAAAACAAAGTTTCATTCAAAGATACAAGGAAATTACTAACATCTTTTTCAATGGTCAATATCACCCATATCAAACAAATCCCTAGGCCTAGTCTTGATAACTTTAGACCAATTCTCATTCTTCAGATCTTGCACATAGAACACTTGTTCAACTTGAGATGAGAACACATAGGGATCATGGTCTAATTTTTCACCGGTATGTATTAGGCGAGAAAAATTTACAAGAGTGAACCCAAATTCATCTTGCCTAATACCCATATTATGGTGTACATCAACCCAATCACACTTGAACAACACAACCTTAAAATTACCATAGTAATCTAACTCAATAATGTCTTTAATCTACCATAGTAATTTACACTTCCGATTTCTTAAGTGTTAACCACACCACTATTTTGAGTCATTCTATTTTCATCACAAGATTTGGTATGAAATCTAAATCCATTAATAATGAACCCAGAGTATCTCTTAGCTACTTTGTTAGGTCCCACACCAAGAGCCACAACTTCTTCTGGAATATCCAGATAATCTTTTTCCAAAACCTACATAGCAAAAGATATTATCAAAAATAAAATTTCAGATTTGACAAAGTAAACTATAAAACAATTGTACAACAAGATTACCTTGCTTCGAAACCACAAATGAAAATTTTCATTCATAAACTCTCATGCGAAAAGTGGAGAGTTCATCTCTTTTTAAAAACATGGTTGAGGATTTAAGATACATAAAGGTGCCTTAAAAAAACTCAAACTTAGTGAGTAATACACTCTTATAAGTTTAATAATTAATAATACTTACCAAAAGCCACTTAGCCTATTAATATTGGGTCCCTTGTAAAGGTGTTCATTTAACCTGAAAGTCTACACAAAATGAAGACATAGATATATAGTCATGTTGAGATATTAATTCTACGTGTCCCTGATTTCTCCTAACTAGTGTGAGTTTATCACTTATTTGTAAATTAAAAAAAAAAAAACTTAACTACAACGAGACAAAACAAATGGATGATAGAAATAAAATTATGACGGAAAAATGGAAGAAAAATATATAAAAAAGAAAAATAGTGAACACACTTATAGTATCAACAAGCATGTGCACCATCTCGAAATCACGGCAATACAGGACAGGGTGTGTTAACTTTTAATTTAACACTAGCATAAATAAAAACTCCTGATGCTCTATAACAAGCTGTAGACATGTAGAGGAATGAAGACTTTGACTGATCTTAGCAATTTTTTCTGTCCAAAATCAGCGCATTTCATTTACTCTAATGTGCAGAAAAAATTTTTCTGATAGGGAAAGAAACAAGTTATAATAGTAATACCAAAGCAATATATTCAAACAACATCATCAGCAGATGCCAAGTGATTTGGGAACATAAATACAATTTATCCCATTCTACAAATTGTCTGAAGTTCTCACTGCAAGAAGAAATGGTCTTCCCTTTTTATTCTGGACTCTTATGATAGGGAGAGACAATGCTTCTTAACCTTAATTTCTTCATTTGCATCATACCAAACTTAACTGATTTTCTGAACTAAATTTCATGTGCTGCAATAGGGTGCTATGAGAATTATTTTCTTTCAAATTTTGTTGTTAAGCAATGGTGTGCCATAGAAACAGTCCTAAAAATCCTGCTAAATGCTACAACCCTCACAACTCATTACTAGTTGGATAATAACCATTTAAAATGGATTGGAGATAATTAATTGTTATATGTTAGCACTGATACATCTGCATCAAATCAAGTACACAGATGCCACCAAAATACAACACAAACTTTGAAGTCAATGAGTACAGATAGTTCTCAAATTGTGAATCAAAGTTTCTTGTTGCGCTTGTGTTACTACAAAATTTCTTGATTTGTCGAACTATAAAATTTATATTCCATCTGAGTGTCCTACTGGAATCTAAACATTGTAGTAATTAAAAATTCAGATCAGATGAACATGAAAATGGAGTTTTAAGACATAGCCAAAAACATGATAATGAGCTACACATGGAAGGTGCAACTTTGTCAATTGCAGCTGACTTAGTGACATACCTCTAAGAAAACCACATTGGATCAACAATAGGAAGGGTATAGGTTGCAGATCAATTCAAACTAGTACACCACATAGATCTAAGGAACGTGTAACATATTTTTGTCAGAAACCCAAATAGAGCATTTGATTATTGATATAAATGAAGAATTTATGTTGAGAGATTGTTAATCAAAAGTGAAATTTTATGTGAAAACTTTCTACAAAACGAAACTTAACAAAGAAAAATGCATGTGAAAACACAAATAGACAAAAATAAAAAAACTTAACAAAGAAAAATGCATGTGAAAACACAAATAAATTTTTTTAACATAAATACTTAATTAAAGTGACTTTAAAAATACAGAATCCTGGAGAATAAATAAAAAAATACAAACTCAATTAAAATAAAGTTGATAAAATTCAAACTCAAATAATTATCTCCTATAAATAAAAAATACAGAATCCTGGAGAATCCTTATAGCTGCTAGTCTGAAGTATGAGATTCACAATCATGTGAAAGCTTAGAAAAAAGGCTCCCTAACAATCAACATCCTATAAATAAAGAAAAGAAGAACATTGGGCAATTGGAAAAATATGTTGGTTGAGAGGCTGAAAACCACTTAAGAACAAAATCACTAGCAAAAGAAAAAAAAATTATTGAACAAAAAATTTGAATAGAAAAATATATGAACCAAGTCAACCATTGGATAGCCCAATGGTATGACATCAAAGTGTAAGGGGGAGGTCATGGGTTCAAATCTCTCCCCCAACAGTACTGTTTCCCGTACTGTTCATACACTGTTCATCCGGGATTCCTATACTATTCTCATACTGTACATATACTGTACATCCGGGTTCCAGTATTGTTTAGTACTATTTATATTCATAAAAAATGGCGTTTGTCGTCTATTATTCAAAAACAAAAAAAATATATGAACCAAATCCAGAACAAGGACAAAGTTCATAGCCTTCCATCAGATGCATCAAGGCACATCAACTAGTTAAGTAAGACACTTATAACTGAAACTTTCTCAGTAAAAACGGTAAAAAAAAAAAAAATCTAATCTTCCTGAGTTCTCTCAAAAACAACTATAATTAATTGCTTCCAAGTACAACCACTCATTTGAAAATGGCTTGTGCAAGCTCACACAAAATTTTCAAATAAGAAAAGAAGGCCTTTGTTACCAGGACCCATTAGGAAAATATATACACCAGATAACCAAAGAATATAAATGACATGTTCTGATAGGAATATTGTTGATCCAAGTTTCATATTTGAGCTATATAGCAAATTGTCTGAAACAGGGGAAGGAACTAACCTGGAGGTGAATGTTAGCTAATGTTAGTGATGAAACATGAATTAAGTTTCAAGTTGATCTCTTCCGGTTTGTGTTGTCTATGTGAGAGACCTGCAAATTTGGAGACCTTATAAGAACTTTTAAAGATAATTGACCACTTCAAAATGTTAACATAAATCATAAATCAAACTTGCCGCACTATTTCTCATAAATCAGAAACACCTATATCAGGATAATCTTCACCAACAAATCGAACCTCCTCGTCTACACCTCCTGCACCAAATCAAATCACAATCACCACCATTTTCCACACAAAAAGAACAAAATCGAAGCAAAAACCCACTTGAGCCAGCATAAATGCATCATCAACACCATATCCAGACTCCAAAGAACCAGATGCCTTCATAGAAACATATCTCCGTGCAACAATCTTACCACCACCACCACCAACTGATCAAAATTAATAATCAGAAAACCTACTCAGCGGGAGGGAAGAAGCCGATCAGGGAAAAACCAAGGAGTGAGAACCTGCATCAAAGGATAACCCAAGACAATCAATGGATGGCGAATTGAGAGAAGAGTAAGAAGAAGGGGAAGGAGAAGAGAGAAGAAACCTCCTGGGCGGAGCAACAAGTGGAGAAGTGGGTGATGGGCCTGATGGCTGCGAAGCCGCGCGGGGCTTGCTCTCTCGAGAGAGACCGCGTTGGGAATTAGGGCGTGGTGGCGACAAGAGCAATGGCAGGAGCGGCGTTTGTCATGGGAAAAAAACATGGGATACTCATCGCTGCATTAGCTGTGGAGCGGCGTTTGTCATGGGAAATTAATGTAATGGGGGTTTAAGTAAACTGGTTCTAAAAACATGGGGAAAAAAATATCCTATTTTATTATAGAGGTGGTTTTTTAAACCCCCTCTATTACACTGCCTTTAAAGCCCAAAAGTGATGTAGTGAATTGAGTTCTTGTTTGCGATACTCATCGCTGCATTAGCTGTGGATTTTTTTTCATGCATACAAGCTAAAATGAAACTTTTGTAATTGCTATGAAGCTCAAGCTGTGTTTAGGGGTGTAATCGATCGAGTTCGAGCCGAGTAATAGAGAGCTCGAGCTCGAGCTCGACTGAAAATTCGATACTCGATACTCGGCTCGAACTCGACCGAGTATACATAACCAAGCTCGAGCTCGGCTCGATACACTATTCGAGCTACTCGAGCTCGATCGATTAAGCTCGGAAATGTTGAAAATGATCATAAACAATTATGCTCGAGCTCGAAAATTTTTTCCATTGATTTTCATAAAAAAAAAATCAATTTTTTTCATCCATTCTAAAATGACTACATTCAAAAAAATTTTAAAGGCAACAAACACAATTCAAACTTAACCAAATACAAGAACTTGAATAATAACATTCTATAATTTTTCAAAGATAAACAAATACATTTATATTTGATGAAATGCAACATCAACTAAACAACAACTTTCCAAAATATTGTGAAAAAAAAAAACAAATAGAACTCATACTTAAACAAAATACAACAAATAGTCCAAATAAGTCCATAATTATAAAACAAGTAAGTCCATAGTTAATAAGTCCAAGTAAAACAAATAGAAAATAAACAAGTGCTAATACAATTCATTGACAACAAACAAATAAGTTTATAGATAATAAGAAAACAATCAATCCACCATCAACATCCATTATCTCAAAAAGATATGTTCTTGAAAGTAAGGGTTTGGCCCAATGTTTCCATCAAACCTATACAAAATTACAAATGAGAAATTAGAAAACAAATCATTTTAATCATTGATTGTAAGGATGAATAAACTTAAATGTTACTTACATGCAAACATAATTCTTCATACCATTTTAAACTTGAGCTTCAAGGTATGTCAAGTGAAATCTCAATTGGTTTCTTCTCCTTCTAATATATACAAAGTGAACAAAGAATAGTCAAAAATTACATTAAAACAAGAAAAACCATGAAAAAAATAAAAAAATTATATTAAAAGCAAGAACAATTATAAACTCACTTTTGTTTTTTTCTTCTTCACTCCATGAAGATTTCGACACCAATCTCCTCCACAAAGCAATGATTGCACTGTCTCTGGAGCCAATGAAGAATGATAAGTATCAATCACTCTACCACCTGACCTGAAAGTAGCCTCTGAAAGCCAACTGTAGTAATAGGAATAGCAAGTATGTCACGAGCCATTCTAGACAAGATCGCGATATTTTTAAAAGTACTTCCCTTCCACCATTCTAAGGCATTAAATTGATCAGGATTTCCTTCAAAAATGAAACAACCTTCAGCTAAGTATGCATCCAAATCGATCTTGTGGAGAGGCTTTTTCAATAGATTTCACATAACTTGAAAAATTCGGACCAACCTGACGAGCCTTTGCCACTAGTACCAACATCATCATTATTATGCATTGGAGTTTCACCACTATGCTCATTGCCATATTGATATTCACGAACATATTTTTCATAAATCTCATGTAGAGCTTCTCGAACTTTAGCAATATTTTCTCTTGCTTCTCTATCGGAATACATCCTTGCAAAAGTGAAATCAACAACCCTCATTTTGCATCTTGGATCCAAGACGGCGGCCACGGACATGAGCAAATTGCATTCTCCCCAATATTTATCAAATTTAGCCTTCATTTTGCCAATCATTGCTCGAATAAAGTCATTTTCATCATTCACCCTTTTGTCTAGCAACATTTTCACCCGATAGACTTCATTGAGAAACAAATTAGAAGTTGGATAATCACTACCGGAAATAATTTTTGTGATGGCATTGAACACTTCTAAAATCTCACATATTTTATCCACCTTTTCCCAATCTTCGGGGCATGGGCAACAATGATAAAGGATTTCGCGATCTTTGAACATTGGAAAAATATCTTTAAATTTCATTGCAACTGATAGCATTTCAAATGTTGAATTCCAACGTGTCTTGCAATCAAGAATAAGTTTTCTCTCCGACAATTGTAGTTGTTGCACAATATCAGAAAATGACTTCAATCTTGCTTCACTTTGATTAATAAACTTCACACTTTCATGAATATCTTCAATTATTTCTTCAATTTCAGAAATACCATCTTGCACCATGAGATTAAGAATGTGTGCACAACAACGAACATGAAATAACTTTCCTCCACAAAGCAACCTTTTAGTTCTTGAAAATGTGTCTTTAAGAATCCTGATTGCCACATCATTGCTTGAAGCATTATCAACAGAGATAGTAAAAACCTTGTTCTCAATTCCCCACTCCTTCAAACACTTAAAGATACCATCAGCAATCTCAACACCACGGCGAGGAGGTGGAAGACGAACAAAATTGATAACACGCTTTTGCAATCTCCAATTATGATCAATAAAATGAGCTGTTAAGACCATATACTCGATCTTTTGATTGCTAGACTTCCATAAATCCGTTGTCAAGCTTATCTTGCTAATATTCTTGAGCAATGTTTTCAATTTTTTGGCTTCATAAACTTGCATACAATCTTTCTTGATAGTAACCCGTGACACTTTTTTTCCCATTCGGGCATTCCACATCTTTTGCATCATATTAAAACCTTCCTCTTCCATTCTTGAAAAAGGATGCTCATGCATCAATATCAATGTGCAGCTGCTTCTCTCATTTTTGCCATGTCAAACTTGCATTTGTGAGAGCCGGTTGCATTTCAACATCCCCATTACCTCCTTGTATAGATTCGAAAGAAATTTTTTGTTGTTGATTTTGATAAATTTTTCTCTTCATGCAAGTTGACAAGTGCCTTTTTAAATTGAGTTGTACTCTTGCTAGCATTTATAGCCAACTTCCTCTTGCAATGAATACATTCTCCTTTTTTTAGAACCATCGGGAAGATCAATTTCTTTAAACTCCAACCATACACTTGAAGTCTTGGCCCTTTTTCTCATTACCTTCCTCTTCTTCCCCCTCACCAAGGTCAACAACATCACAACTCTTTTTCAATTGGATCATTACTTTTTATTTGCATTCCCATCATCACCATCAAAAACTTTTTGCTCATTGAAAAAAATCACCTTCCAACATGGCCCGACTAGTTGATGAATTCGTTCCGGGATGAAATGGTGTAGATGAGAAATTTGGTGTGTTTGATGACATATTGCCTATTACAATAAACAACCAAATAAATAAATAAATCAACCTTTTTTTGTATTAGACATGTACTACTAAAAATAAATCAACCTTTTTGATGACATATTGCCTATCACAATAAACAACCAAATAATAGCATGGTTAAGATGTACGACCTTTTTTTGTGCAAATCTCCTATTGTATTAGGCAAGCTCAACACCTTTTTGCAAATCTCCACTTGTTTGTGCACATGAAAGCACCACCACAAAGGATGAAAGCACTACCTTAAATTTTTAAAAAAAACAAGCAAATGGTTTGAATCAAATAAATGCTAAATAAACAATGAACTAGTGATGACATAAAACCAAAAAATACCTTGTTAATTTGTAGCCACTACCTTTATTTAAAAAAAAAAACAAGCAAATGGTTGAATCAAATAAATGCAAAATAAATAAATAAATCATGATCGGGGATGACATAAAAACAAATAAATGCAAAAATAAATCAATAAATAAAAAAATAATAATCAACAAATTATTAATATATATATAACATAACAATTATTTTTAATAAATTTCTATTCTAATACGGTAAGACATCGATAAGTTATCATCTGGTAAGACAGCGATAAGTTATTAATATATATATTAATTATTTTAACAAATTATATATATATATATATAACATAACAATTATTTTAACAATTATTTTTAATTATTTTTAATACACACACACAATGAAGTATTGCCAGGTCTCAATCTTGGTCCTTTGTGTACCAAATACCAATAAGTTATCACATGAGAAGACAAATTTTTAATGATCGAGTTATGGTAAAAGCAAATGGCAACATTATGTTTGATCATGAGGCTTAAATGATCGCATTTACTTTTGCATGATTAACGAAATTAAAAATAATATCGATATGTCAAAGGCATCCCATATATCTTCCTCTCCATCCCATCATATGCTCTCAACATAATAGGACACTCACTTCTCAAGAGTCCAGTTTGTGATTCCTCTTTTTCGAGTCGCTTTTAGGAATATCAAGATACTCACAAACAAATACTCCTCCAGCAACAACACACACATGACCACTCAATAAAAACAAAGTTCCCAACCTAGAAAGCTGTCACATTGCAATGTACTGTTCCACCAAGGTTTCACACATAGAATAAAATTTCATCAAGATAGCCACAATTCACAATCCAAATTTACTTTTCAGTTTCTCCAAATGGATACACCCAACACAAAACTACAATCACAATAAGAAGATGATCTTTCTCAACATGGCACCTCATCAAAAAGCTTTCATCGAGTTGACAATTCAAGTAACAAACAATAAAAACTCAACATCAAAAACACATTAATGGATTATAATGTTCAATTTTTCGATTGCTTTATGATACCATAATTTGTCATTCGAGCAAAAATCACTAGTAGTTTATCACATCCCAATTACTAAAAACATATATCAAATTCCAATTTTAAGCTCCCAAAAAACAAACTAGAAATATCAATCCTTTATAGCAAAATCTAAATCAAACATTAGGTATATCAGATTCAACCTAAAAGTTCAGAAGCCGCAGAGGCAAAAACACAAACAATAAAAAAACTCCGACTTTTTCTCACCCGAATCCATCGAGAGTTCTCAATCTCCATGACGCTGTTGATTTTAGGGGTGTAAAGAGAATAAACCACGGCTTGCCTCTTGGCGATCTCGAGCTGGGACTTCCCCTCCGCAAAGGCCGATGAGATCGATGAAGCATCAACCAGGGCATGAGTCCTGAAGAGGATCACCAGAGACGGCATTGATGGAGATCAAGGGTTTCAAATTTCATCGGAGATGCGAAATGGAGACGAAGAATGAGAAAGAGGAACAGAGTAATGGTGCTGGGAATTTGCAAGCTCACTACTTGGTTTGGCACCTCACCGCCGGTGACGGGCTGACGGCGTTTAGGGTTGAAGGATGGGATGAATCAGGCTAGGATGGGGATGATGGGGCGGCTGAGTCATGGGCTCAATTCTCTTTCTCATTCGTGAGAATGAGAGAAAATTTTGTTTTGTTAAAAAATATTAATATTTTAACTTTAAAAGATATAATGGTAATTATATAATAAATATTATATATATATTATATATGTCACTACTCGATTAGGCTCGCGAGCACTCGAGCCAAGTATCTAACTACTCGAACTCGAGCTCGGCTCGACCATGACCGAGTCGAGTTCGAGTTTTCACCGAGTCGAGCCCGAGTAGCTTGCGAGTAGAGGTGTATCATTTACACCCCTAGCTGTGTTCCCAAAGAATTATTTGATCAACTTGTATTTTGTTAGATTACTTGAGCCTCATTGATCTTTTCCAACATAAAGAAATGAATATGCATTGGAGATACAAAGATGATATCAAGTTAACTAAATAACTTCTAAAGACTTGCTCCAACGTCATGCTGGAGTTCTTTCCCAAACGACAGAATTTAATGACGGATAAACTTGCTTAGTTTGGTAGCATAAATCCCAAATATTTGACCTACCTAATTGAATGACATAGACAGAAGATTTATGTAAAAGAAGACTTTTCTTTTTTAATTAGATTTATTCTATAATAGTTTTTTTTTAATGTCTATCATTTTTTGGTTGGTTGTTTTACATTGTAGTTTTTTTAATATATATATATATATATATATATATATATTTTTTCTTATTAACTAATTAGGGCCCATTTTAATGTTGGGGCTTTAGGTCTTTATAAGCCTTGAGGCACCCCTGCCTTGTGGTTTCCCAGCTAGCAAAAAATAGAGGAAAAGCCATCAACGACATTAACAGCTGCTTTTGTGGCAAGGACAAAGTCATCAAAGTCGTTTGTGATTTGTTCCAAGGTGTTCTCAAATTCCGAAACAATAAACTACTCACTGAACCACCTCCAATGCATCTGCAACTCCCTCATGTCAATATTCCGGCCTTGTCCTTGGACAACAAAGCCGGCCACCATGATGGCGATATCAGTGATACGACAAGCAACAATATTCATATCTCAAACCATCTTTTGATGAATTTTCTCGTACCTTTGATGCTTATGCACTTTGTAGTGATAAGAAAACCAACAGAGTCATATGAAAGCTCAAAGTTTGAGCATTCATCAATACCTGCAAACATAAAGAAGATGTTTAACCTCACATCTGATTTTTTGTCATGCAAAGATGCATGCATGGGCTGGGACATTTGAAAGGGTAGTGCAAGGATTGAGCTCATCCATAATTGATTGCTCGGGCATTATTATAATAAAGTGATCAACATTTACAGCATCCAAAGGGTGGGTATTCTTGGTTCAATGGTTTATTTGTTTTTTGCAAAGGTGTTACCTAAAGTTTGGCCACTGAGAATTGCAGGGCCGGATGGAAACAGATCAATGTCGAAGTTCCAGAGTGATCAGCTAGTTTCCTTGGTGGTCACCATAAATGGCGAGTATATTTGGAGTAATCCCAGTCGTGAATCGAGCAAAAAGATGGCTGTAAAGGAAGCTGACCATACACGCTGCTAGATTGGGTGCCGATGAATCCAACATTGTCTGTTAAAGAAATTTGTAGTTAAGATTTAGAAATAAGGGAAAGATTAAGAAAGGGAAAAAAAGCATGGAAAAAGAGTAGCCTTCAATAAGAGAAGATGAACTCATATTAAAAGACTATTTTTTTTGTCATATTGATCATATTTTATGTGATTTGATGATTATGCCCATGTTACCTGAGTAGCTATGAGATTTGACGACGATTATGGCCATGTCACGTGAGTAGCTGTTAATGGCATTGACGGCATTTCCTTTTTTAGCCCGTTGGGGAAATCACAAGGTATCAAAACAAATTTTTTTTTCTGTCTTTAAACTGCAAAAGTGGAAACTACAAGGGATTTTTTTTTAAAATTTTTCCATATTTATATTATATTATATGAAGTCATGTAAGGTGATCAGGTCAGTGGGTAGTGTTAGACATTATTTAGATTTATTTTAAAATTTTTTATAATTAATTATGTGCTTGATGAGTGATTAAAGCTGGTTAAAAATATTTATGTAATATACAACACCATGATCAGGTCAGTGGGTAGTGTTAGACATTATTTAGATTTATTTTAAAATTTTCTATAGTTAATTATGTGCTTAATGAGTGTTAAAGCGGGTTAAAAATATTTATGCAATTTATAATATATACAACACTATTAAATTACTTTTAGATTGAAACCAATTTTAACAGATAATCATATATCTTCTATTTTATAGTCACACAGACACACACACACACACATACATATATATATATATATATATATATATATGACAATGTGAAACAACCTATGCCAGGAAATACATATGTGAGGAGGTAATATCTCAACCCATTTGTTTTTTCATCCTGCATGAGTGGGTTTGAATACACCTGCTTAGTAAAGACACCAAACAGTAGTGTGTATTGTTGTTTTATATAAATATTTATGAATGTAGTAGGATTCAATATATAAAAAATTATTCCTTTGCCTTTGGAATTTGGTGATTTGTTCTAACATTAGTTTTGAAAATGTTTTCATATGATTTTTCTTTTCTTTCTCATATCTTAATTTCTTTTAAAAATCATCAAAGCTTAAATCAACTAAGTGGAATTTGGTGATTCATTAATGTAGCAAAATATTTGCAATGATATATATATGTAAACGATGGTTTTTCTCCTTCATTTAAACTTTATGAATTAAGACACTTAAGATATTCTAAGGCTTTTCACATGGAATATGTAATATCCCAACTAGTTGGAATTTATCTTCATGGTAAAATATTAAGGTTATAGTAGAGCTGCAAAGATGAGTCATTTCTGTTTTAAAAGCCCAAATGAAAAAAATGCAAAGACTTATATGTGAGAGTTTGCAAAAGATTTTGGGCTCAGGAGCAAATAAAAAGATTTGATCTGAAGTGTTTCCGGAAATCTAGGATGAGAAATAAGTTGACAAAGACCTGTTTGATGATATTATTTTATGACACATGGACCATTATTGATTTTTAGGGACCTTTTTGTAAAAATCTTTCCTAGCAAGGACTGAAAGTGAATTTTTGGGAATAAAGAAAGAAAAGGGTGGAAATTTGGTTAGCTTTAAAGGATGGTTTTGTTTCTCTTCTCTCAATGGAGGTTGCAACATTGCTTAGAGATAAAAAAGTTAAATAAAATAAAATGGTAGAGTTTGAGCTTAGTGTTCGATGGAGAGGAAGATGAGGTGGAGCATCTTTTGGTAAGAGTTTTGATGGTTTATTTGGTTAGATATATTTGGTTTTGTGTGTGTATTTAGAATTGATGTCTCTTGTTTTTCTTGGAGAGGAGGAAGGGTTAGTGATGGAGAATATGAAGTTAAATACAAAACGGGCATTGATTCATCCAAAAATGCATGTTAGAATACAATAAACGTATATATAAATACATACATTTAGACATTTATCATTTGCAGCTATAGTTTGGAGGGTTTTTTCTAAACCATGGATTCAATGATCGAGATGTAAACACAGTATTTGAGAACTCTTGCTTCTTATGTTGAGCTCTTCTTGCATTAATCCCTTGTATACTCTTGAAAAGAAAAGAATGAGTTTTATAATGAGTTTTATGGTTTGATGTTTTAAAACTCGTATTATTCTCAAGGATGATTTCTGAATGTGAAACTCTTATGTGAATCAAATGAATTATTTATAATGTTATGGTTTTTCACCTACATGTTTATGTTATGGAAAAATGTTGTATCATTCATAGTTGATGTATTTCTTTTGTAAAAGCTTAAGGGTTATTATTTCTTCAACTGGTTTTGATATTCTTCTAGAATTGTGCTAACTCACTCACTAAGTGACTTAGGTTACTTGCTTTCTCCCTTCCTTCCAAGCTTCAATAGTTAGGGGCATCGTGGCGAGGTGGAGTGTGGGGTATCTTTTCTGTATTATTATTTTTATTTTTCTCATTTTAGTCCTACGTATGTCTATCTTTGATTATGTTTGCATTTTTTTAAGAGATATGGAACCACTAGTATCTTTGGTTTCTAAAAAAACCTATATGGTTGCACACTTGTCTATCTTCTTGTAAAAATTTTGCCGGATTGTGACTTGTATGATTCCTTGAAACCCCGTATTTTCTTGATGAGGTTTCAGCTTCCTCTATGTTACCATTGTACCCTATACCTTGAGTATTTGTATTTGTGTTCAAGATTGTGGAAATCTAAGATTTGTCAGCCTTGCGGTGACTCAAGGGTTGTGTGGCGAGAGCGCCCCTCCTCTGGTTGTCGCCGAGGTTGTCGGTGTCTGGCTCGCGAGTCATGGTGTGACACTAGATGATTATCAACCTTCTTTGAAAACCACAATATTAGAAGTTTGAAAAAAAGATACTCACAATTTATGGACACATTGAAATAATATAATTAATAAAATCATTGATGATGCACATAGATGCCATGGTCAATCACTTCAATTGCATTTTGATTCTCCAATCAAAATGCAAATGAAGTGATCCTATATAGATTACAAAAACCACCTTGATAAAATTTTTCATTATAAATCAATGATTTTCTTAAATTTTTCCACCTTTTTCTTGAAATATGATTAGTTGGAGTGCCATCTATTATATTTTTGAAGGAATTGTCATCTTCAACTATGAATGAATTAGATCATCTTGTAAGAGTTTTATTTGGTATACTATCCTCATTGTTAGACACATAATTCTATATATAATTCGAAGTTTATTGAGTCATGAATATGGTAAAAAATATTATCATAAAAACACAAATTACAATACTAGAACTACCTTCAATTTAGCAACATTAATTTGTTCAAGTTGAGAAAGCACATTAAATTTCTGAAAATATTATTTTTTGCAATATGAGATCAATTACATACATATTAAACATGATAGATAATTATTTAATAACCAATATTAACTTAGTTTACACTATTCTAATTATTTATGTATGATAAGTGTATAATTGAACATGATTTGATACTATTTTACACACTTAGTTCGCATATATTACGATATTTATTTGGAAGATGATGTTAAACAGGGTGAAAAATATGATTTCATGTGACGGGTAGTGCATAATGAGGAGAGGGAACCAAAAGAAGCACTTTTGAGCCAAAACAAAGAGGATAAAGCTTTCTCGACATCAACAACAAGGGAACAGGTCATACAGAACATCTTACGGTCACCTAACAACTAGAATTACGATTGTAAGCCTTATCCAGAGAATCTTATGGGCATGTTTATGATTGTAAGGAGGAGAATAACAACCAAACAGAAGGATTTACGGGTATGACTTATGGGCATAAGCCGAACTATAAGAGCTATCTAGAGGAGCTAACAGGGAGTAGAACACACCCTTAAGGTTCCAAGTGCCATCCTGAGAAGTTTATGGTCCAACACTTATGGCCGAATGCTAGACTGTAACATCAAGACAGAAGACCTTACAAGCAGAGCTTACAGCCATAAGATGCTCATAAAGCACACAACCCATCATCTCTAACTCCTTACAGCCTTATTCTTATGCCCTTAAGTAGCTCGTAAATGTTTAAGTATAAAAGACTGTAGTGAGAGTTTTTAGGAAAAGATCTTTTGACGGCTAAGTAATGGAAGAAAGGGGGAAAGTTTCATAGAGACTTCTCTAGCAATCCAACAAGGGGGAAAGGCTTATCCATCATCTATGACACCATTGAAGCTTTCGCGAAGCATCCTAGCAGCATTTGTGGAAGATAAGAGGAGAGTTCTTCGGCATCCTAAGGGGCAAAGAGAGAAAGAGGATTTTCATGTTTCCATTTGTTTCTCTTGCACTTATTGGATTGTATGAGTGTTTAGATTTAATGGAGAACTAACTTGTTAGTGTCTAGCCTAGATGAAACCTAGGATTTACATTTTGATTGACATTAGTTGTAGATTTTGAATGCTTTTTTGATTGATTAATTGCAATCTATTAATTTTGTTGAATTTAATTGTGTGTTTCTATTATCTTGGATTCTATTGTAGTGTAAGCCAAGAATTCATGATTGATGTACTTGTGTGACAGATCGAAAGATCTACCTAGTATAAGCAAGCCTTTGAAGGGGATCATGAGTCCGCCCTAGAAATATGGTACTTAAGAGTTGAGATTTCTCCTCCTGTGACCCTTCCGAGTGAGTTAGCAAAGGATTCCATGTCTAATGTAATCACAGGGAGTAGCTTCAAGAAAAGATTCCAATTTTACTTCATATGGAATTAGGGGCAATCGTTTCGGGAGAAGATTTGTCTATCCTTTGAATTTGTGCTTTCTCTAGAAAGAGTTTGTAGAGTGTATTATAGTCATAGGGTAGTGTGTATTAGCGCCATATGCACCAGTTAATATTCAACTTGAGAAAAGAGAGAGGGGGATAGTAGTAGTAAGTTTTGGGAACTCTCTTGGTTCAACTAAATTACAAGATTTCATGCAACCATTATCTAGGACCTAACAGATTCCAGGGGAAGTCTATGCCTGGACACCCTTTCTTTATGCTTTAAAAATATAACAAATTAAAATAGACATTAAAAAAATATAATAAAAAAAGTATGATAGTTAATCCTGAAAATATATGATCAATAGTAAAAATAGTAAAAAATAACAATTGATTTTTTTTTTAACTAAAAAATAGAAGTATGACTACTAAAAGTATACATACATAATTTATTTTTACAACTTTTTACCTCTATAGATTCTATTAATGATTCAACATCTTTTTTATAACTTCTTTCACTTGCTAGGTCACTAGAGATGGAGTGTGTAGATGAATAAGAGATTTGACTTATCTTTTAGAGCTATGATCTCGTAACTCAAAAATCTTCATAAGAATTAATTAATCAATTAAATTAAAAAAATTATTAAAGAAATAGCAATCTCTATATTTATTTATTAAACAAATTTAATTGTGCTTGTTTTGAAATTCAATAACTTCTTTGGTAAGGGCATTCATCAATAGTTAGATATTCTAACTTTACTTGCAATGAAATGGTTTCTAATTTAATCATGTATATTAGACAAATACAAATTTTTCAATAGATTATTTGTACATTTAAAAAAAACTATAAATATAACCTCTAAATCATTTGGCACGACACATTTGGCCTATGATAGTTATAGATTTTGATTTTATTTTTTTTATCTTTTAGATAATTAATCATTAATTTCATCTACAAAGTCAAACAATAAAGTACATGGAAGCTTGTTTTTCTGAAAAAATACACACCAAAGACTATACAATAGTATATGCAAAAAAGATTATAATTTAATATCAAAAATAGATTTTTGACATTGTAAATTAGATTATAAGATTGTATTGAAGTATACTAAAAAAAAATTTGGAAAAACATTATGGCTGAAGCATTCTCTAAGTACGTTGTCAAGCACAATATTACTGAGCTCGCTTATTTTCCCACAATACTCCTAACATTTAGCATTGTTTTTTCCAACAAATTCTCCAAAATTATATATTCAACAAAATTATATTATAAAATATCAATTGTAAGGATATAAATAATAGCATAAACAACTAAATACTTACCAAGCCATTCATTTTCATCAAATTCATTTCAATAAAAATATTAGCAAACCATCTGTATTTTAAAACTGTCTTGGAAAAATTGCATCCATAGTATTTGTAACATTAGTTTTTAAATTAAAATTTTTTTTACAAATGTTAGTATTAAATTTAGCATTATTATATACTACCCTAAGAAATGAACATGGAGTTTTGCTTGCACATGTTTTTTTGACAATAGGTGACAAAAATCCCCACTTGGGGTTTGTTAAGGGAAAGCTAGGTAAGGAGGTGCACTAGTTATGATGGCTTATCGACCTACTAGAGACTTATTAATTCGGGCATGCACTACATGACACAATGCAAGTCCACCATATGTATGCCAAGAAAAATTGCAAAAACCATACCGAGTTAATAACTTCCCCCTGCCATGCAACTCTCTAGGAGAGGAATACAATTGCTTCTATAGGAGTTACACCCGGGACCTATTTAAATAGTATCCTAAAACAATACTGGGGTGACAAATAGTAGATGAATAATACTGGTATAGTACTCAGGTGTGCTGGGTTGAATTCCATTGTGTTGGGCAGCAGATGTCCTTGAATACCTTTGTTAAAGGCCCATTTGGATTCACCTATTTTCTGAGTAGATTTTCACTTTTTGTATTTTTATTTGTAAGTTAAGCACTTTTTTAATAGGAAATCAAATCATTAGAGGTGGTGTTTGATTAGATATAGTTGTACATATAGTGGATCTCAAGTTACAACATAGTTTCAAATTTAGAATCTTGTCTATACTGGATTAGGCTGTAAGTTGAAATATACTAACATATGGGTTTTGGGACAATTTAATTTATACTAGGATTTGCAAATTCATCCAAACAAATAAAGCATTTCTCAAAGGAAGGTAACTCTAGTTACTTGTGATAAGTGTACAATGTTCATATATTTCATATCATTTTGTACACTCATTCAACATGTATTAGAATAATATTGTTGAATTCGATGCTAAATATAATGTGTTTCATGTTCTCAGGCTTAAGGTAGCACTTCAAAATGAGAGAGAGAGAGAGAGAGAGAGAGAGAGAGAGAGAGAGCCAAAAAAAGTATTCTAGACCTTAAATAAAGGAGTTGGAGCTCTCTTGGCATCATTTGAATAAGGACAAGGCAAACTGGGTGGCTTACAGGCAGCTTACGGTCAAACTTACGCCCATAAGTAGATTCCAAAGAACCTTGTTGGTATGCTTATGCCTGTAAGGAGTATTCAGAGCCAAATCAGAGAACCTTATGAGCACAGCTTACGCCTATAAGGATGCCGGTAAGGACCATCCAAATGAGCTTACGACTATAATATATGCTCGTAAGGGCGGTTACAAGAAGAAACACAGAAGACCTTATGGTCCAGTGCTTACAGCCGTAAGCTAGACCGTAACATAAACAAAAGACGTTACGGACGTGAATTATGGCCATAAGTGGCCCCGTAAGGCTCATGACTATCTTATCTAGCTCCCTTACGGCCATGCCCTTACGCTTATTAGCAGCTCGTAAGTAGTCTGATATAAATAGGACTGATGAGGATTTTTAAGCAATTCTTGATTTTTCTTTTGGGTGATTTTTAGAGGCAAAGTTAGGGAAGAAAGGAGACGAATCTCCAGCACTCAAGGGGGATTTGAAGGAAGATTTGGATCCACATTCAAGGGATTTTAGGTTGTAGCCATCAAGCTCGTCTTGGTGGCTACGTGGAAGCTTTCCTAGGGCTTCTTCGGTGATACTCCATCGGCATGATTGAGAAGGAGGTTTTCATGTTTTTCATGTCTCCTCATATTGCTTGTATCTTGAATGCTTGCTCTCTTTTAATGGAGGCAATTTGTAGATGTTTGGGCATAGTTAAACTCTAGGGTTTACTTCATTGATATTGGTTATTGAGTCTTCGATAATTTAATTGTTTTATAATTAATTATACTCATTTCTATTTGAATCTAATTGCGTGTTTTTATCCAATGATTGCTATTGCTGCAAGAGTCCCCTCGTTGTTATACGTCTGGTGTGCTTTGTGACAAAAATTTTTTTTCACCTACATAGACATGCCGTAATTCGAGAGAATAGTGAGTATCGAGTACGCCTCTAGTTAGGTTAGTTTGGAGACTTTGTCTCCCACAATCTTTCTGAGTTAATGTTGATCTTCATGCTCTTTGCAAACATGTGGAGTAGATTTTATGAGAAATCACAACCGTACTCTGTATTCAGATTATGGATAGTGTCTCTCTCTCTACGGGGGAGATTATCTACTTAAGAGATTGTCATTAGCCCATAGTAAGGTTTCACATGAGTGTTAATGCGATTGTGTGGATGTCTGTATCAACTCTGCGCCTATTCAATTACTCTTCGCCTGAAAAATAAGGGTTTAGTATAATTCTGGAAATCTCTTGGTTCAAATAGGATTGCAAACCTAGAGACCCTTTGTCCTATACTTCATAACCCTAGAGGGATGCTATGCCTGGACATCCTTTCTTTCCTTGATTTCCATATTGCTTTATTTCCGTATTTGTCATTCTAGTTTCTTTTGTTCACACACATATCACTTCACTACTTAGGTTATTTTTTCGGAATTAGGGCTATTACTAGTATTCACTTTCTTTCCTGTGGATCGACACTCTGCATTCACACGCACTTTATTACGCGATATACACGTACACTTGCGTCCATATCAACTTGTTACTCCAATTATACTAAAACTAACAAGATATAAGTTAAGAAAAATAATAAGAGATAAATTTGAATATATCTTCCATCATCTCGTGGATTGTAATTGTCATAATTGATTGACGATGATTGTTATTACAATAATATATATATATATAGCACCTTGATAAAGGGAACTTTTGTTTATTTTAGACCTTATTTGGTAGATTAGATAATACGAGATGATAGACATCCATATCACAAGACCAACAAGACAAGCGCACCACAGACAGACATAAAAAAACACAGACGCAAAATGTAGTAATAGTATATAACCAGCTTAGCTATGCAATCACATGCATGCAAGCAACTTCCCCACAAACTTGAGAACATTTAGAGCACTGGAGGTGGCTGCTGCTGCAGCTCCAACACCTTCTTCCACGACGACCTCCCTGATATCTTGTCCCACCAATTGCTCACCCTCTTCTTAGACCTAAAAAGATGCCCACATCTCATGTCAGCAATGAGATAATGTGTGTTTGGAAGGTGAGAAAGATCTGCAAGAGTGAACTTGTCTCCAGCAAGATAGTTTGTTTCCTCAAGCCTTTGCTCGTAAACATCCAGCAAATTGGCTAGTTTTGCTTTGCTCTTGGTGATAACCTCTTGGTCTGGTTCGAGGTCCAATATTGGAGCAAATGCCAAGTTAAACACTAATGCCGATGTCGGTGGATCAAAACTCTGCATCTCTGTTTGTAGCCATTGTTCTATGGATGCCCTCTCCAGTGTTCCTTTTCCGAGAAGATCTTTGTTCCCTTGGTCTGCAAATTTCTCTGCTATATATCTGCATATGTCTCTTGACTCTGTTTATTAACAAGTTAATGAGTAAATGAAATACTTAATAATAAATGACATATTTATGGGGTTTACATTTAAAAAAAATAAGTAGAAGAGAGAAGAGGGTATATATATATATATATATATAATTACCTTTAATCTTTCTTAATAAAAGTTAAATTGAAATATGATCATGAAAGAGAGAGATAGAAGTTGGTTGGAGGAGGTGTCTTTATTCTAAATAAACTTTTAAACTTTGCCACTGAAATAAGGTTATAGAAGAGTAAAGGAGTATGTAAGATGGGGGAAAAATTGCTAATTAATTAATTAATTTAATTACTTATTTTTAAATATTGGGTTGGAATGAGAGCTTTTATTTTAATTGATAAAAGTTTAATTAATTTGATTGATATTACAAAAATTAAATATTATAAAATTTAAAAATTAAATAATGTAATATTTATTTAAATAATTAAAAAAATTGAGAGACAGAGAGATTGAACATACCAACGAGAGTTTTACCACCATGTTCAAAAGTGAGAGCTTGACCTGTTGGCTGCATCAAACCATAATTAAAAAAATCACCAACAATGGCAAATAATAATAATAATAATAATAATAATAATAATAATAATAATAATAAAAAGATTACATCATGAAATATAACGGAAACCGTAGACAACAAACATGCACGTCCATGCAAGCTATTAAACTATTTCAACTATTCCATTAGCATCTCAATTGCTTCTAATTTTCTAGCCATGCCTTCTCTTCGGATATATTAAAAAAGTAAAAAGAAAAGCATTAATTCATCTTCCCAATTGTAAATCCAAAACTAATATTAGAACCAAATAATGAAATATATATATATATATAAATATAATATATATATATATACTTGTAGCCTGAGATAATCTGGTTTCCTCGCCATGCCCTTGAAGCTATCAATGCGAATGAGTTGGAAGTCCACATCCTTCTCAAAGAGGCAAGCTAAAACCCTAGCCACCTCAGTTGAAGTTGGTGATCCAAAGACCTTTACACTTGCCATTTTGATCAGTTAATGGGAGCTTAATTCAATTCCTCTGATCTCACTGCTTGAACACAAGCAATGAAGTCGTGTTTATAGGGGTGGTATTTATACATGAAGGATGAAGAGAGAAAGAAAGAGAGGAAGAGAACTGAATGCCTTACTTGTGATCAAGTGGAAAACTCATAATATCAAGATAAAGAAAAAGAAACTAAGTTAAAGAAAAAGAGAAAGAAGTAAAGGGAAAGGACTTATTTGTTATTCCAAATTCACATGGAGCTTGTCTGGTTTAGTTCATTGTAGAAAAACTAAATGATGCTTCATGTTAGAGCTTTTTCTAGGTTTTCAAATAAATATATACAAAAGATTTGCATAAATTATTGTTCAACAAGTATTCTAGGTAAAACTAATGGTCTATGGGGTTTTTTCTTTTCTTTTCTTTTTTAAAGAAAAGACAAAAAGAAAAGTTGCATGCAAATCTTTTGAATTGAATACAATTAATAAAGTTTCTTAGATATATATGTTGGTTTAATTAATGGTTTAATTAATTATTTAATCTAAACTTAGTTCGTATATATATATATATTTATATTCCTTGCTAAGTAATAACTCTTATGTCGTTTGAGTCAGAATTTGTGACTTGAATTCTATTTGACTTCACATGAAAAGCTACTATTATAATTTATGTGATTTTTTTTGTAATATTAGAAAATTTTGAGGACTAATGGTTGTAAAGGAAGAATTGAGAGCCGTTTGTATAGATCTTATCAGAGAATTTAGACTATTGGATTGACCTAAGAGATGTAGACTAAATCAAGAAGGACAAGATCTAATTTGAGTTTAGGTCAAGTTGATTTGTGATCGAATTAGAGCATATTTAAATATGTTTTAGGGCTTTATTATAATAAAAGAATTTTACCAAACTGATCGCTACCATCGTGCTCAATTTTTAATATAGTGCAATCATATTTTCTCTTCTTGTACCGATGATTTTTTTTCCTGATTTTTAATTTTTCATATAAATTTCTGTGTTCTTATTTAGCTTTATTTTTCTAGTTATTTTGTATTATATCTTTCAATAGGTATAGAGCAATTTATTTTTTTGAATAAAAAATAGGATTAGTTTGGTTATGATTATATGTATAGCTAGCATGTATGCTTCAGCTAAATAACATATTACATTTTATTTTATTTATTATTTATAATAATTAATTTTCATGATTCATTCTATTTTTTATAAGTCATCAATAGATAAGTGGATACTGATTTTCTATGATTTTCTTAAATAATTATATTATATTTATTAAGTGAGGAAAGATGGGTTAGGTTAGTGGGTAGTGCTAGTAATAGGGGAGTAAGTGTATGTGACGATCGTGTAATAAAGTGTGCGTAAATGCAGAGTGTCGGTCCACAGGGAAGAAAGTAAATACTAGTAATAACCATAATTCTGAAAATTAGGCTAACTAATGAAGTGGTGCGTGTGAATAAAAAAAAAAAATAAGAAATACGGAAATAAAACAGGAGAGAAATCAAGGGAAGAGATGATGCCCGGACATAGTATCCGTATAGGGTTATGAAGTACATGACAAAGGTTGTCCAGGTATGCAATCCTATTTGAACCGAAAGGTTTCCAGAATTATACAAAACCCCGATTTCTCAGACGAAGTGTAACTGAATCGGTGCAGAGCTGATTCAGACATCCACACAATCGCATTAACACTCTATGAAACCTTATTGTGGCTAATGACAATCTCTTAAGTAGATAATCTCCCCCAAAAGAGAGAGATTATCCCTAATCCAAATATAGAGCAGAAATGCGATTTCTTTTAAAATCCACTCCACATGATTGCAAAAAGCACGGAGATTATCACTAATCCACTTGGAAGGATTACGGGAGACGTAATCTTTGAAGTACCTTAACCAGAGATGTACCCACTATCCTCTTGAATTGCGGCAAGTCTATGCTAGGTGGGAATTTTTTTCTCGTCATGTAGCAATACCAAGTATGATGGCTAGGCTTTCACCTCGTTAGAAATCAAGATTCAATCACATAATTAGACTAAAATAGATATGATTGCAAATAAGAAATCAATTAAAGCATCAAAGATCCAACAACCAAAGTCAAAGATATAAGCCCTAGATTTCAACTATGCCTAAACACCATGAAAAATAGTTCTCTATTATTGGAGAACGACAATTCAATCCAAAGGAATTAAAATATATAAAGAGAATAACAAAACCCCCTCAAAGCTCGCAATCTCCTTGGATTGATGAAGTTCTTCGAAGATTCCCCAAAATCATTGCTAAGACCTCTCCACAAACGGCTCCCTTGAAGCTTTAAAGCTTGTTCTAATTTCTCTCTCTTGTTTTCTTCCTTCTCTAGCAAGATATTCAAGGAAAAACCCCCAAATCACCGACCAAAGGGCGGCCAAAGAGTGGATAAGAAGATCCACCCCAAAGCCATAATTTCTAGCTTTTATAACTTAGAAATCAGGGGTTCTTATGACTGCTACAGTAACCCTTACAGCTGTAATAGTTGCCCATAAGGTTCTCGGGTTGGAGCTTAAGACCATAACCAACCAGTAATAGTGCCTATGAATAGCGGTTTGCTATAGTAGCCATAAACAGTGAAATATTACAGGAACCCTTACGGCCCAAGTCTTACGATCGTAACAGTGGCCATAAGGTTGAGTTGGGGCTTATGGCCGTAAGTCACTCTAAAAAAGTCTATTCTTCTTACAAAATTAGCTTAAATCGCCTTAAACTTATTTCTCTTGATTAATATGTCCTCATTCTAGCCTGAATATGAAATAGAAGCAAATTAAGCAACAATTCAATCATATATTCAACAATTATATGCAAAGTGTAATGAATAATAATAATAAAATACATTCATTCAAGCACTTATCAGCTAGACATTATTTAGATTTATATAAAATTTTTTCTAGAATTAATTATGTGTTTGATGAATGTTGAAACTTAAAAATAATAAAATAATTTTTAATATATAGAACACCATTTATTTTTACAGTCATACATATAAATCATAACTTAACATCAGCAAACAATTATTTTAATATTCCAAAGGTTCATTTGTTGGGTATGAAAGAATATTGGCGGATAAGATATAAGGACAGGATATGAGTAGGAAAGGATATGGGTATCATAAGCTCATATTCTATTCTATGTTTGATGTGCACCAGATAAGTCATTAGATAACATTTGGTATCCTATTTTACGTTTGAAGTGGAAGAGATAATGATAAGATATGATAAGAATTATATGTAAATAGAGAAAATTACCCTTTATAATAACCTAAAATCGATATATGTAGCAAAATAGATAGATCATATCAAAATAATTAGAAAATAAAAGGAAAAAATCATTCAACTAGAGAAACTAAAGGTAAGACATAATCAAAGAAGAGATTTATATGAAAAACAACTTGTTAATGAACAAGATCGACGGAGAAATTTGTTAGTCGGTTCGGATGTGAAAAGATCTACTTAAAATAGTGAAATTAGTGTCCTATCTAGTTGTGGACAAATTTCTTGTCCCAAGCCTTGGGTTTAAATATCAAAAAGAGGGATACAATGGAAACCCTAGATAAAAGAGAGAAACCAAATAAAAGGGCAAAAGAGTAAATTTAACTTTTTATCTATCCTACCCGTTTCTATCTTGACTTTCCCCATAAGATTAGTTATTATGTCACCGTTAGGATGTAATGGGTCAGTAGGATAATACTATCATATCCTATTGGCTCATCAAATAAAAAATAATAGCAGGGTATGCTAGTCTATTCTTTCCTATCATCTTTATCCTGCCCAAAAATGAGCCATCAAAAGTATACATTTGTATCTTTATTTTGAGAGTATTATAAATTTAATTTTAACATGTTTTCCTCCAGCAATAATGTGTATTGCTGTTTTATATAAATATTTAAGAACTTTATTTTTTAGGATTCAATAAAAGGTAAAAAAAAATCCTGTCTTTGGAATTTGGTGATTGGCTCAAACATTAATATTGAAAATATTTTCATATGTTTGATCCTTTTCTTTCTCTTATATTATTATTATTATTATTATTATTATTATTATTATTATTATTATTATTATTATTTTTAAAGAAAACTATCCAAGCTAAATCGATTACGAAGAATTTAGCGATTCATTATTTAACTATTTATATATTTACAATAATATATTATTTAACTATATATATATTTGCAATAATATATATACATAAACAACAGTTTTTGCCCTTCATTAAAAGTTTGTGAATTAAGACAATTAAGAGATTCTAAGGCTTTTCACATGGAATAAATGAATTGAAGTAAATTTTGGGTAAAATCGATTTATTAATTTGTTCCAGTTATGGAATTAAAATGGACTTACTTCAATTAGAATCACGATGAAAATCATTACTATTATTATATGGCATTAATATAAAAGATAAAAAAAAGGTGGATTTCATGCCTTGGAATCATCTACAAGCAGTGTTAATCCCTTTTCATTTGATAATAATTGCGAGACAAATGCATTGATGTTAATTTATAAATTAGATTATCAAATAAATTTGTGGTTTATCTACATTTAATTTAAAAAAAAAATTTAGATTATCAAATAAAATGTTAATTTATTAATAACCATGAATATCAATATATTTCTTTTGAATTATAGAACTTAAAGAAAAGGTTGTGTAATTTTTGACATGGATTGCACCATTTAAATGTGAGTATGAAAAATCGAAAAAAATATTGATAAACCAAACCAATGGTTCTGGCTGGGCTATTCAAGCAATTAAGTTTAAATTATGTTAAAATATTAGGATTTCGAAAAATCTTTTATATGATTATCAATTTCCTCCAATATCTTGATATTGTTTAAAAAAAAATGGATAAAAGGCAATTCAATTAAATAAAATTTTAAAAATGTTTGAAAGATAAGTTCAATAGAATTTTTCAATAAAATAAGATATAGTTTTGGTCTTTCATTAAAAGTGTATGAATTGAGATAATAATTGAGAGATTCTAAGATATTTTATGTATAACATTTTAATGTCTTTTTTTTTTTAATTTAAAAAATATGGAAAAAGATATGGAGTTACTACCTCAACATCTTGGTATTCTTACTTTATGTAAGTTGAGGTTTGAAACCTCCTTAATATCTCACATGACACTCTAGGCAGGCATTCAATGCCAATAGATCAAGAAGTATTGATACAAGTATGTCATGTTAAAATGAAAATATTATTACAAATAACTGTTATATGGGTATTTAAAAAATTGTGCATAAAACTATACAATTTGATTTATATAAAAATATTAGAATTAATAAAATATCAGAAAAATTAATGTAAACCGGCAAAACCCTAAAATTTTATTAGAATAGATTAAATCATTTTTAAAAATATTTTGTTTTCTTTATTTTATTTTTTAACCTTAAAAAATGATTGGTTTTGAACTTTCTTAAGTTTTAAAATTAATTACTCAATAACTTTTCATATATATATATATATATACACACATTTGGTGTTTATTTTTTCATGTTTAATTTTATTTTAATTTTTATTGAATTTATATTTATCTTTATATATTTTCATGGTTTGAAATTAGTAGGATTAACACCTCTTATCTTATTTGTAACAGCATTATAAAATAAAAATTCCAATTATATAAAGTTATTTATCTATTTTTTCGAAATCACCTTAGCTTTTACCCTTCCAAGATGCTTAAAACGTAAGGTATAACAAAAGCTCACCCATGTTTTAACAAATTACAAGTAACAATTTCTATTATCTCAAAACTTCACTTATATGATTTGGTATTAGGGAGAAGAAATTGGATGCCTAAATAATAAATATATTTTAATATTAAAAAGATTAATAATTGTTCATAAAAAAAGCTTAATATAATTTTTGAAAGTCCAAATCATTTTCACATGTAGGTTGAATGATAGGGGCACAAGTGTTGATAGGGATGCACGCAAGTGCACATGCCGATTGAGTAATAAAGTGTGCTTGAAGTGCAGAGTATCGATCCAGAGGGAAGGAGGTGAATACTAGTAATAACTCTAAATCCGAAAATTATCCTGAAAGGTGAAGTGTTTGTGTATGCACAAGAGTAAAAGAAAATAAGAAAATATGGGAAATGATAAGAGGAAAATCAAGGAAGAAAGCGATGTTCAGGTATAGTGTTCCTCTAGGTTTATTAAGTATACGACAATGGTCGTCTAAATATGCAATCTTATTTGAACCGAGAGGTTTCTAAAATTATACTAAACCCCAATTTCTCAGGCGAAGAGTAACTGTGCAAAACTGATACATACATCCACACAATCGCATTAACACTCTATGAAAGATTACCCATAATCCGAATACAGAGATGCGATTTCTCATAAAATCCACTCCACATAATTGCAAAGAGCAAGGAGATTGTCAAAAACTCACTCGGGAGAATTGAGGGAGACGGAGTCTCCAAAGTATCCTATACCCAGGCTTACTCATAATTCCCTCTAATCAAGGCATGTCTATGCTAGGTGGGTATTTCTACTCGTCACGTAGCACATCAAACATAATAGCTTGGGCTTTCACCTCTTTAGCAACCAAGCATTCAAACACGTAATTAGATTCAAATATATCGGATTGCAAATAAGAAATCAATTAAAGCATCAAAGATCCAACAACCAAAGTCACAAAATATAAACCTTAGAGTTCAACTTTTCCCAAACATCTACAAATTAACCCACCATTAATGGAGGGCAAGCATTCAAGATAAAGAATAGGAGTAGATATAGGATCTATGAAAACCCCCTTGTTAATCCCTAGGATGGAGAGTCATCGAGATAGCTTCCATGCACATGGCTAAGATGAGCTTGATGGCTATGATCTCCAATCCCCTTGAATGCCATGCCAAATCCCTCTCCAAATCTTACCTAAGGTACTGGAGATTCAGCCCTTTTCTTCCTCAATCTCGCCTCTAAGAATTGCCTCCAAAGAATAGAGAGATA
Source organism: Dioscorea cayenensis subsp. rotundata (assembly GCF_009730915.1). Classification (NCBI taxonomy): domain Eukaryota; kingdom Viridiplantae; phylum Streptophyta; class Magnoliopsida; order Dioscoreales; family Dioscoreaceae; genus Dioscorea; species Dioscorea cayenensis. The sequence goes on along the minus strand of NC_052472.1, from coordinate 3,106,978 downwards.
GAATAAATGATACCCTAAAATCCTTTTAAGTTCTATTTATACCCTATTGCTTACAGGTTGCTTACGGGCGTAAGGGCTAAGCAGTAAGGGAGTTGGGGAAGATAGTCGCGAGCCTTATAGGAACGCTTACGGGCATAAGCCTCATCTGTAAGGTCTTCTATATATGTTACAGTCAAGCTTACGACCATAACTGCTGGACCATAAGCTTCTCTATTTGTTTCTTACAACTGTAATTATAGGCATGCATTGTGGTTGTAAGCTCCTCTAGATGGTCCTTACAGGCGTAAGCCTTGCCCGCAAGGTCCTCTAAATTGACTCTGAATCTTCCTTATGGGCATAAGTATGCTCGCAAGGTCTTCTGGACTATACTTACTACCATAAGGCTGACCGTAAGCTACCTGTAAGGCACCCAATTTGCTTTGTCCTTGTTCTAGTGATGCTGAGAGAGCTCTAACTTCATCTTTTTCTGTCTAAATTGCTTATTTTGGATCTTCCTCACTTTTAAGCACTATCCTAAGTCTGTTAATGTAAAACACATGATATTTAGCATCAAATTCCACATTATGGTTCTAATGCATGCCAAATGAGTGTACAAATAGATATGAAATACGTGAACAATATACATTCATCAAGTGCATGTGCTGATCGTGTAATGAAATGTGCATAATGCAAAGTGTCGGTCCACAGGGAAGGAGTTGATTACTAGTAATGACTCTAAACCTAAAAAATAGACTAAACGATCGAGTGATGTGTGTGTGGATAAAAGAAAAAGAACATAAGAAAATACAGGAGGTAATAGGAGAGAAATCAAGAAAGAATTTAAGTGATGTCCAAGCATAGCATCCCTCTAGGGTTATGAGGCACATGACAATGGTTGTCTAAAGATGCAATCCTCTTTGAACCGAAAGGATTCCGAAAATATATAAAACCATGATTTCTCAAGTGAAGTGTAATTGAATAAGTGCAGAGCTAATATAAACATCCACACAATCGCATTAACACTCAATAAAACTGTATTGTGGACTAATGATAATCTCTCCCTTAAGAGAGAGAGAGAGAGAGATTACCCCTAATCCGAATTTAGAGTAGAAGTGCAATTTCTCCTAAAATCCGCTCCACATGATTGCAAAGACACGGAAATTATCATTAATCCACTCTAAAGGATTGTGGGAGACAAAATCTCCTAGATACACTAACAAGAGGTGTACCCACTATTCTCTCGAATTACAGTAATTCTATACTAGGTGGGAATTTCTTCTCAACACGTAGCAATACCAAGAATGTTTGCTAAGGCTTTTCGCCTCGTTAGCTGATAAGTGCTAAATTGATCATATTTTTTATATCATTTCCACTGCATCTAGCATGAAATTGTATTTATTTATCATCTCATTAGGATGAAATTTCATTCTCTTGTTCACAATGACCTTTATTTCTATTTTAGGAAGAAAAAAAGTGAATTCAAGGATGTTTTGAAGCAAAATAAAACAAGTTGCTGAATCAAGGCTATACGATGACTCACAATAAGCGTTATGGGATCTCACAATGCCCGTTGTCTACACTTACCCATGTGGTAATCAAGCTGTGGCAGCATAAGCTCACTGGTAGCAACATAGAAGCCATAACGACCTTACAACGAACATTATAAAGTCTATAATAGCCGTTGTCAAGATGCATAATGCCCAAAGACTGTGTTAAGACGTGACTTAGAGCCCAAGAAACAACTTACTTACAACGGACATCACAACACTAGTGGTGAGGCCGTGGCGTAGCCGATTACTATAAATATCTTAGTTTTCTCAATATTGAGGAGTGATTCTTTAGCCAAAGAGTTAAGGCGGCCAGATTTCTATAGATCAAGAGCATTAAAGGTGATTTTTATCGATATTTCAGCAAATTCTGATGAGTTTCTTAAGAGAAGATCAAAGATCATAATTGAAGGATAACGTGCATGACACACGTTATCTAAACAACCTTGGGATCCACTAATCGCCAACCTTTAGGGAACTATTGGAGGGAGTTAGTCTAGGAACACATTGAACATTTATTTGTTCATTATTTGGTCTTGTGGCTCTCTTTGAACTTTGATGTTTTACTTTCTTTGATCCATATGAACCTAATTTGATGGGAATTGTATATTTAGTTTTCTTAATCATTGCATGCTTTAATTGTTTATCTTTGTTGATGTGGATGAGGAGGATATACTCCTGCATTGATGGCACCCATGCCATGATAGATCTATACATGTTTTAAGAGGTTAGGCATAGCTAGGTTTCTAGATTGAGGATTGATTGATTTCTTCTCGTAGGGTTCCCGTACTTAAGGCAAACATAGGAGGCTGAGGAGGATTAGATTCCATCCAAGTGACGGGGTGGAGGAATTCCATCTTAAGTGCCTAGTGATTTAGACCTAGTTGCCATGACTTATTGGGGCTAGTAGGCCTTTGAATTCTCCCGGTTCGATCCTAGAACATAATTGATACTTAACGCCTATCATAATTAGTAATCAAGATAACCTTCATATATATTACCACTCCTTTCAAGTGTGCTTAACGACATCTCCAATTGTATTGCTTCCATAATTTGTACAATTAGACTAAAGAGAGAACTAAATGTTTACGCTATTGATTAAGTGAAAAGGAAGTAATAGGAGCCTTTAGCTGTTCCTGGGGAAATACGATCTTTGTGTTCATCCATGAGGTATTACTTGATGCTCCGTGTACTTGCGGTATTATGGACTTGATTATGATATTTTATTATGTACTTGCATACTTACATATTCATATTTTCACACACCCAACACTAGTAGGAAAGCGTCTGTTAAGTTTTTGCCGCTGTTGCTGGAGACCCCACAATTGAGATATTCTAAGAAAACATGTAGCTTAGTGTTTTAGCCAATTCTTTTTAATAGTATATATTAATTAATATACTCATACAACATTGAAGACTTATTGCCGTGGCTTTCTTCTGCAGGTGACTGTACATGACTAAATCTAATCCCAGGGATTTAGTAGAAGGAAGCAGCGAATGAGAGATAACCCTAACATTGTTAAGAAGACTCTAGAAGAGGCCAGTCGTGGAAGCCGATAGTGATAGTGATATCACAGAATCTGCAACTATGGCTGAACCGAGAAGAACATTGTCAAAGTATGAAAGGCCACAGTTTACAGAGGAAGAATTCAATGTGTAAGGCCCATTAGTAGTAGCTAACAACTTTGAAATCAAAGCTAGAACTATTGGGATGATTCAGAACTCCTGTCAATTTGATGGCCTAGCAGATGAAGACCTAAATGCCCATCTCTCAAAATTTTTACAGATCTGTTTGACATTCAAGATTGGCACAATGATAGATAACATGATCAGATTGTGACTCTTTCCTTTCAGCCTTGAGAGGTTCGATATATCGGTGTCTTACCTTCCTAGCACCAAGCTCAATCAAGACATGGAATGACTTGGTGGAGAAATTCCTTGGATGCTATTTCCCACCAAGTAAAGCAGCAAAGATAAGATAAAAAATCTCAGCATTCAAGAAAGGAGAGTCTGAAACACTATTTGAAGCACATGAAAGGTTCAAGGACCTTCTTAGGCGGTGCCCACATCATGGGTTTAGTTCATGGATGAGGTTGTAGACTATTTACAACTTATTGAACTACCAAACCAGACAGATTATCGATATCGCTGTAGGAGGATCATTTATCAATAAGTATCCTGAAGAGGCAGAGCAGTTGTTTGAGGACATGCCTAATAATGACTCACATTGGAGTTCAAGAGGCATGCAACCAAAAGTGACCGGGTTACATGAGGTAGACACAGACACCGTTTTGGTAGCCAAGATGGATGCGCTCACATGGAGGTTAGATCTACTCATGGGTAATGGTCAAAGTGTTAACATGAGTTCTAGGGCTATTATGTTTTGCGAGACATGTAGAGGAGGACATGGGGAAACCCAGTGCCCAATTATTAGTCCGGTAGTAGCTCCTATGAAATAGGTCAATTTTATTGGTGGAGGCAGAGGAACCAGAATAACCCATATAATAGTACATACAACCCAGGGTGGAGGAGTCATCTAAACTTCTCTCGTACCCAAGGTAAGTAAAGACTACCTCAACAACAGAACTACCAATACTAGTCACGACAACAATAGTCTGAAAGGAAGTTCTCCACAGAGGATGTTTTAGTAGAATATATGACAAGCAATGATGCTAAAGTGGATGAGTTTGGTGCTATATTGAGAAACGTCCAAGCATTAATCAAGAACTTGGAAAATCAAGTTGGATAGTTGGCAAGAGCAAGTACCAAAAGACCTCAAGGAAGTCTCCCAAGCAACACTGAAGCAAACCCAAGAGAGCAGTTTAAGGCTATCTTACTCTGCAATGGTAAAACCATCACGACAAGGACCGCTCAAGGTCTTAGTGTCACGATAGAAAGGCCAACCATACAGGAAGGCCCTAGCACTTCACAGGAGTCCATGGAGGAGGAAGAGGAAGCAGTTGGGGAAGAACCAAAAGAGCCATTATCAGCTCAACCCACAGTCCAAAAATACAAAATCCAAGTTCTTACCCCTCCAGATTGAAAGCCGATAAGGAGGATGCACAATTTAAGAAGTTCATAACCATTTTCAAGTAACTCCACATAAACATCCCCATTGTTGAAGCATTGTCCCAAATGCCGAAGTATACAAAGTTTTTGAAGGAGTTTCTTACCAACAAAAGGAAATTGGAAGAGGTTGATACAGTGGCTCTAAATAAAAAATGTTCCGCCATTGTGGATAAAAAGCTATCAATGAAACTGAGAGATCCGGGAAGTTTTGTGATTCCATCTTTGTTAAGTGATGGCGTGGAAGAAAATGCACTAGCCAATTCTGGAGCTAGTATCAATGTCATGCCATACACTATCTACATGAAGCTTAGGTTGGGAATGTTGATACCAACAAGGATGACCTTGTAGTTGGCAGATAGATTAGTAAGAAGGCCACGGGGAATTATGGAAGATGTACTTGTAACCATTGAAAAGCTTATCTTCCCTCGTGGATTTTGTGATCTTTGACAAAGATGAGGATGTAGAGATCCCACTCATTCTTGGACAACCCTTCCTAAATACCTCCGGGGATCTCATGAATTGGAGAGATGGAAAGATGACATTAAAAGTGGGAGTTGAGGAAATGGTGTACAAGCTCCCAAAGATCTATGAAACACTCCATGGATCAAGATGATGAATGTTACATTGCACATGACCCTAATTTTTCTATTTTTGATTTCATGCAGGATGTGTTGATGGTGAGCCCCTTTCATGAATACTTCAAGGGCAAGCTTGAGGAAGAGGCGACACAACAAACAGAACCACAACTTCAAAGAAGAAATAAAAGGAGTAAGGTGAGAGTTGCATCAATGAAGTAGGTGTGGAGGAAGGTACAAATAAAAAAAAGAACACACTACAGAGGTAATAAACTCCATTACCTTCAAACAAGGTAATGAAGGCAAAACTTCTCAACCTACTCCAAGTAACCTAAGGCCATCATAAGGTAAGAAGAAGTACATCAGGCTCATGACATAAAACAATGGCTTCTTGGGAGGCAACCCAAGTAGTTTTCTAGGCTTTAGTCCACTTACTCTTAGTTTATCATTCATTAGTTTATAAAATACAGAATGTGGTAATTAATGTGAAAGTGGGAAGTTGGATCAACCCCACTAAATTTCATAAGCAAAACATGTTTGGGGAGTCTAGTACTATTATTAGGAATTATTTTCATGCCATTTTACATAGGGAAAACCTTTAGTTTTTTCATTGTAAGCATCACAACAGGTGTGGTAAACTCATTGTACATGTTGTGATGAGTAGGCAGAGAATTGAGCATTTCTGGAAAAATTGAGTGAGTCTGAAACGGGCTTATAATGCCCGTTGTGATGGCCGTGGTAACCTATCATGGTTGTTCCATAGAGCGTGCCATGACTTTGAATTCTCCAAAGTTTGGCACATCTTTATGACACCCGTTGTCTAGTTATTGTGAACACAACGAGCCCTAGAATGGCTGTTGCCAACACTTAGAGATTTTTGAACCCAAACAAGTTGACAACAGCCCTATAACGGGCTGATAACAGCCATGGTGAATGCATGAACAAGGGCCGTTATTTGGCTATTTTAAATCCCGTTACTAGGAGGTATAGGGTCACCAATGGGTGACCCTATACCTTTCTCACTCAAAAACTCACTCCCTTTTTTGCTATTTTAGCAGAGACCTTCCTTGATCTTTGCTTAGTGATTCTGAGGAGCTTGGGCTTGTTTCTGATCGATCTAGCACTTTATTTACTCGATTCTCACCATGGGAAAACCCTTTCTTTTGGCCATTTTCATAAGAATCAGCACAAATCTTTTAAATATCGAGATGTTATAATATTTAAATGGCATGAAAGTGTTTAATGATGCTTGGGGAATGTTTTTATGTAAACTTCCATCAAAATAAACCAATGTTTAGAAAATTTTCACCATGGTCAAGCATCATAACGGTCGTTCTTGGACAAACAACCACCATTGTGAGGACTGTTGTGTTCAAATGTTGAACAAGGGAGAGATGAGCAACAATGGGCATTGTCCACCTATTGTGAAGCCGTTATGAGATTTTTCCTGCTCATCTGATCTCAACAACACCGAGCAATGGGAGAAAGCCCATTGTCAATTGGCCATTGCTCTACTCGATTACACAATGGATGCACCATAGCTGTTGTGTGGTCGTGTTTGCCTTAGTACAGTGCACAAATGAGTTGCTGAGTTACACAACGGGCCATTGTGTACCCTCTGTAACAATCCACATAAACATCAGGGCCTTGGTAATGGGCGTTGTGAGACCGTCATAGTCATATAACTGCCATGATGTACCCATTGTGCACTTGTTATCCCTTCTTGTATTGTATTTTTCTTATTCTATTGATTAATTTTTTGAATTCTTTCTAAATTGTAGGTTATGGGTCAAAAGAGAATTGCCAGTGATCCCCAAGTAGAGGTCGAGAAGAAGAAGACCGAAGAGTCTTCTCGGCCATCAGTACCACTATTTGGGGATCCAAAGCACAGAGCACGCCACAGGAGGCGCTTTGATTAGAGATTTGTTGAGGGTCGGGTCATCAATTGCCCGACTCTAGAGAGGATTGGTCTCGCTGATGAGGTATGGGACTTAATTTTTGTACAGGGCTAGAAGCAGTTCTTCCATATTCAAGAGCCGACTTTTTGGGAGCTGACATTAGAGGTGATGTGTTCGGGAGAGCTGGATAGGATGATCATCAGCCTCAGCCACTATGAGATCATCAGCTTCCAGATCTTCAGGGTGGAGTACCTGATGTCATACATGGAGTTCTCTGTGGCGATGTGGCTCGTCGAAGTGAGGTACATTTGCACCAAGTTGCACTCCCATCTCCACGTCAACCTGCCGGTCCACCTAAATGCTGATCAAGTTTGAACCCAGACACTTCAAGGCTATGAGACATGTGTGTACAGGACTTCGAAGGCATCTACCCTAGGATGTGCTATTTTCACGTACCTCAATGCCGTTTTAGCTCAGACGTTGACAGGGAGTGAAGACAGCACGGGGATCGTGAACCTCCGTGACTTGTACTTCTTGTGGAGCATGGTACCTTGGGAGCCGATTCACATCGGCCATGCCCTTGCCTGCCAGCAACGTCATCAAGCACAGGACCCCCGCTTGGCGACCATATTCCTTGGTCTCTACATTACTAGGCTTGCAAGGGGCTTAGGTTTGATCGACCGTTGTTCAGGTATGCGGTGAGTTGGAGGCATTCAGTCACTTTGGGTCACCACGCTTTAGGCATTGCGCATGATAGAGCGGTGAGACACACTCCATGGAGTGCAGTTCTAGGTAGTCCACGGTTCTGACTCCGAGTCTTTGAAAGATGAGGGGTCCCTACCGGAGACCACTGTTAAGCTGATCCTCCCCGACTACCACTCTAGTTGCTGCTGCTACTCCTCCTCCTTCGATAACTGCCGCACTGACTACATTAGCTCCATCAGCTCTTGAGAAGTGCTTAACCCATCTCAAGGAGGGTCAAGTGAGGATCGAGGGTCTACTTCAACAAATCCTGGTGCATCTGCAGCTTCGGGACCCCTTAATCACTTCAGCGCCTACATCATCCATTGTTACAACTCCAATGGTGCTAGAGTCTCCTCCGGCTTCACCGACATCACTAGTCTTCCACCGACCATATACAGAGCAGGACTTCCCTGCCGACTTCCACCATTTTGATTTTATTATACCACTTTTATACTTTAATATTTCAATACATTGTGCATTTTATTACTATAAGGGATACTTGCCCTGCTACTTTTGTACCTTCTGATATTAGTGGTTTCTATTTTACAATATTATATAGTTTTTTGTTTACTGTGTATCTAACTTTTACAATTGTATCTCATCAGGGTTTGAGATGATTGGGTGCTATTCTAGCCAGCACAATTTGTTTCTTGGACAAGGGTAACTTCATCGTCCTGGTTGGCCAAACTAAGAATTCAGGGGAGTACTACTGACCATACACTCCATAATTCATTTTCTTACTATATATCACTACACTTGGGCATGCATGTGTACATTGGGGATAATGTACATCCTTAAGTGTGGGGAGGGAGTGTATGTTTGTTTTTCTTTGCGCTACATTAAGAATTTTGTACTATACTATACTATATTATAATATCTTGTGGAAATATTTTTTTGGATGCTTGTACCTTATACACATGCTAGTGTTGATCTTTGAAGGGATTGCACTTACTTGTTGGAGTTTCTTTGGTCTAGGGACATGATTTGCTAGATTAGCAATTCTTTCGTACAATCCCGAGAGTCTGACTGCTCTATGAGTCTCTAAAATACCTTGTGTCCCTCTAAACTTCACCTTGCACCTTATGTTTGTCTAATGTTTTATAATGAAGGGTATCATCAGTACTTAGTTTATTGCTCTAAGTTAAGATATATACACAACAAAAAGAGCTACCTCTTTCGTAGTGCGTAGTCAGTCCCAACAAGTCAGATACAAAGTTTATGCCTTAGTGGGGGAGAGGGCTGCCTCCTGGGAAAGTGTGAAAGCTACTGATTGTGAGAAATTAAAGAGAAAGGGTAATCATGTATAAAAATTATGAAAAATGTAAGAGTGAGACTGAATAAAACCCCAAAAGGTTTTTGTACATGATCTGGACAAGAGACCAATACTTGGGAAAGTACTTTTTGCCGTAGAGTAGACTACTCTTTATAGAGGAATAATCATTCTACCTGGCATTTGATTGTTCACCCCGTACTATTGAAACTCGATACTTAGTTACCTGAGGTCAAGCACTTATCTTGTATTCTATTTTTATCGGTTTTATTTTCTTGAGGACAAGCAAACGCTTAAGTGTGGGGATATTTGATAAGTGCTAAGTTGATCATATTTTCTATATCATTTACACTGCATCTAGCATGAAATTGTACTTGCTTAACATCTCATTAGGAAAAAATTTCATTCTTTTGTTCACAACAACCTTTATTTCTATTTTAGGAAGAAAGAAGTGAATTCGAGGATGTTTTCAAGCAAAATAAGGTAAGTTGCTGAATCAAGGTTGTTCCACGACTCGCAATGGGCGTTGTGGGAACTCACAACGCCATTTGTCTACACTTACCACTGCCGTGATCGAGCCATAATGGCATAAGCTCACTGGTAGCAACATAGAAGCCATAAAGGACATACAACGGATGTTGTAAAGTCCATAACAGTCGTTGTTAAGATGCATAATACCAAAAGACCATGCCATGACACAACAGGGGGCCCAAGCAGCAACTTAATTACTCACAATGGGCATCACAACGCCCATGGTGAGGCAGTGGTGGAACCGATTATTATAAATAACCTAGTTTTCTCAATATTGAGGAGAGAATATTTTACCAAATAGTTAGGGCTGCTAGTTTCTAGAGATCAAGATCATTAAGCAGAGAATCTTTTGCCAAATTCTGATGAGTTTCTCAAGAGAAGATCAATGATCATCATTGGAGGAGGCGTGCGTGACACACGTCATCCGAACAACCTTGGGATCCACTAATCTGCAACCAAAGAGAGCCCTAATGCTATTGAGAAGACTCTGGAAGAGGCTCGTCATGGAAGCAAATAGCAATAGTGACAGTGCAGATTTTGCAACCAGGGGAAGAACATTGTCGGAGTATGAGAGGCTACAGTTTACAGGGGAAGAATTCAGTTTATAAGCCCCAGCAGTAGCAGCTAACCACTTCAAAATCAAAGCTAGCACTATTAGGATGATTCATAACTCCTATCAGTTTGATGGCCTAGCGGATCAAGATTGGTACAGTGATAGATAATGCAAAGAAAAGCAAGAGCAAACCTTTGCTCAAGGAGGTAACACCTTGGCCTGTCAATGTAATTGGTAAGTCCCCAATTTTCTCAAATTTTTAACTTGAGCATTATTTTGGAGACACCCACATTTGGGATGAGAAGTATTTCTATTTTGAACCATCCTAGCATTTACACTAGGTACATTAAGCTAGTGAAGTTAAACAAGTGCTTCTTGGGAGGCAACCCAAGAATTTTTTTTTTGTATTTTGTTGAGTTTGAGTCTTTAGTTGCAGATTCGTAGATTTGTTTGATTTTGTAACAAATTTCTTAGTTTGTCATGAATTTTCATGTGATGGTTGGATGATTGTTTTCTCAGGCACTGGTTTTGTGCTTCCTAAGTTAAGTATGTATTTGAGCTTAATTATAGAAAATAGGGAAAGCTCTGCTTAAATTTTCAGGGCTTTTACGGGATACTTACACTCATAAGCATGACTGTAAACCTCAAACAGAGAGCTTCACGGGCATCTTACACCCTTAAGCCACCATACAAGGGATGTCCAGAGAATATAACAATTGCACTTACAGCTCGTAAGTCCTGATGATCACAATTCAGAGGTTCATTATGGGTGGCTTATGCTCGTAAGTGCGGCCGTAAGGGTCATCCAGAGCACTTTACGGGTATACCTTAAACCTTACTGCTCGTAACCTTCTAGGGCAATTCAACCTAGGTTCTTTACGGGTATCTTAGGCCCATAAGCCAGTTCTTAAGTGCCAGACAAAGAACTTTATGGACTACAGTGTTGAGCCTCTTAAGGTCATAACCTAGGTTGTAAAGAAGGTGTACATTTACGGTGCAGGCCTTGCGGCCACCGTAATTATTCATTCAGAGAGACTTACGATTGAGGCTTACGCTTGTAAACTGCCCTTAAGCATCTAGGGTTTAAGCACCATCGGTGACCTTTGATCTTCATTCCCACATGTTTTTCACCGGATCTTGGTTGACAATGCTCGTTTCTCCTCCTATTCTCTTCCTTTCATCCCCTTATTCTATTTTTGAGTGATATGAACAGGGTTGGACCACTTTCTCATCCCTCCTGCCGTTGATTTTTATTTTTCTCATCTTTGCTTAGAAGGTAAACCTTGTTTTTCATGATTCGTGAGTCAATAGTTTGAATTTGTTGCATAAAAATGAATGGATGTTTGTTTAGTAATGCTTGAATGATAGTTTAGAGTCAGATTTTGTAAATTTTATACCTTTATTATACAGGAAGGTCGTTACAGCCTAAGCTCGTGGCTTACGACCGTAAGGGTTGCCGTAAAGGTGACTTTCCATGAGCCTTATGGTTGTAAGCCTTCCCGTAAGTGGGCCATAAGCAGTCATGGTTTTAGAAAACTCCACATATTTGTTCCTAAACTCTGTTTTTTTATGCAGCATGACTAGAGACCAGAGGGTTGCGTCCAGGCCAGCCAAGGGGGTGGACAGAGGCATCCATCTCAAGTACAGCTATCGTGTAGGACACATCGACTCCACTGACCCCCTCGGCTCTTATTTTTTTTAGGTTGGCTTTAGAGAATAGTTCACCCGCTGGAAGATGAAGCGGTTTGGCCAATCCCATATGGTGGATTATCCTGTTCTTACCCAACTGGGGCTCGCGGAGGAGGTACAGGGGATGGTATGGACCGGTGATTGGCACCGAGCGTTCACGTATGAGGAGCTGGTGTATAGAGATACTACAATGGAGGTTTTGAGCAACTTCTAGCTGGATCGGGCACTGGTTAATTTTAGTCGGGTGGGCTCCATTCGATTTTAGCTATTTGGAGAGCAGTGGAGCCTCTTTTACACCAATTTTGCCTTACTGTAAGGGATTTAGGACATATACTTCACTAGCACATCGCATTATGAGTAGCTGTTGATTGACTTCTCTCCCGAACATCACTGGCAAGGGAGTCTGGCAGTATCTGAGTAGAGGAAGGAGCTATGAGCCAAACCTTATCAAGGCCTCATTCATGACATACTTGGCTCACAGGTATGTACATGCTATCATTGCTCATTCATTTAGCAGGTCAAGTAGACAACACTGGAAAGGTGGGACGACAAGAGCTCATTTTCCTTTACAGCATGGCCGAGCACCGTCACATCCACCTGGGTTACATGCTGGCAGATTTTATTGCACACCAGAGCTAGCATATACACCTGGGTGCGATCTTAGTTGGGCCATATATTAAAGACTGATAAGAGGTATGGGCCTAGCATATCGACTCTAGGGCTAGGAGATTGTGGGCGGTGGTGTGCTACGGCTCCAGATGGGTCCTCACCCCTAGTACGACAAAGCAGGCATAAGAGGGGAGTGAGGCAGAGGATGAGGAGTCAGATTATGAGTCTGACAGTGAGTCATTCTTACCATTGGCCACTGCACCGGTAAGTATAGATATCCCAGCCGCAACACATCTCAGACGCAGATCGAAGATCAGGGAGTCACGTGTTGAGGTTTATTAGCTAAAGGAGGTCCACTGGACTATCTTGGTGACCCAGGCACGGATTGAGGCCGACCTTGGTCATGCCCTGGACTGCTCTCACGTATTGTCCCTCCTCCAGTTCCAGCCCCTCCGGCATTGACCCCTCTATTGTTACTGTATTTGCTGACAGATTCTGTATCCTTGGATGAGGCAGAGCATTGATTTTACTTCATGTTTCATTTTATACTTTCATTTTAGACTTTGTATTCAGTATTTTTGGCAAAGGTTGGCTCTGCCTAGTTTGTACTTATTGAGACTCTTAGTGAAATTTACTTTCTCTTTTGTTATTTTATTTTTTTTTATCTTTAATGATATTTTCTTATACCTCATAGGACTGATTTGCAACATCCACCATCCTCAATTATAAAGGGGATGCTCACTCGGTAAGTTCTTGACCTTAAGTGATCACCAAACTGCTAGGGAACAACCATAGACACACTAGGCCGGTTACAAGCTTCAATGATTTCACATATGTGAACCGGGGAAGTAATCTTATTCCACTACCCCCCTAATATTGTTTACATTGCCTTGCATGCTTCTCTTTTACACACATTGAGGACAATGCTTGATTTAAGTATAAGGGAGGGGTTTAAGTTTCATTGTTAACTCTTTTACATGCCAAGTGTGACTTATGATGGTATAATTGAAATGTAGAGGCGTTTCTTAGTATTAGGGTGAACACTTTCGAGTTTGTTCCATTTTGAGTCTTTTTTTAGTGTGCATTTTATTCTTAGTTATTAACCTAATTAGAGCACACAACTTCTCTATTATAGCAACTTAGACCTTGTTGGACTTCTTTTAGTTTTACTCATTGTACTTCTTGTGGTTGATTTGAATTTTTTTTTGCAAATTTGAAAGAATTTGTTTCAAAATAGAAAAGAGAAACATTGCAAAATGGAAAGAACTACCTTTATTAGAAGTGTGAAGCTACTCTCAACAAGTTGGATACTATATATGCCCTAACAAGAGAAAGAACCACCTCTTTATGTGAGTGAAAGCTATCGTATTTTTAGTAAAAGATGTGGAAAGACCTACCTCTCTTAAGTGTGAAAGCATCTCATTGAGTGTTCACGGGAAAGGGCTACCTTGGGAGATGCGTGAAACCACCGCCCTATGCATAAGAAGTTTTTTGTGTGATTGTTTGCTTTTGAAGGTCCTTTAGGTCAAAGGAAGTGAAGTAGAGAGTTGTAACACACACACAATGATAATCTTGAATAGAATGTTAACTATTTTTTGGGACTTGAAATTTTTAGCATCCTTGTATTGTGAAAACCTGAATTACTTGTGAAACTCCTTAATTCTTGAGCACCCGAGGTCTTGCACTTCCTCCACTTGGTTTGTAATGTTCTATTTTACTTGAGGATAAGAAAAAGCTTAAGTGTGGGGCAATGTGATGAGTGTACAATTTTCATGTATTTCATATCAATTTGTACACTCAATTAGTATGTATTAGAACCATATTGTGGAATTTGATGATAATTATAGTGTGTTGTGCATTAACAAGCTTAGGGCAGTACTTAAAGAGGAGAGAGAGAGAGAGTCAAAGGAAGCATTTCAGACATAAAATGATGAAGTTGGAGCTCTCTCAACATCATTAGAACAAGGACAAGGCAAATTGGGCAGTTTGCAGCATCTTACGCTCATCTTAGAGGCCGTAAGTCAATTACAGAAGACCTTGCGGGCATGCTTATGCCTATAAGGGGAATGAAAAACTAGCTCAGAGGACCTTACATGAAAGGATTACTCCCGTAAGGACCATCCAAAGAAGCTTACAACCACAGCTAATACCCGCAAGGACGGTTGTGATAGGGACGAACGCAAGTTTACTTGTTGATCAGGTAATTAAGTGTGCTTGAAGTGCAAAGTGTCAGTCCATAGGGAAGAAAGTGAATATTAGTAATAACTGTAAATCCAAAAGTTATCCTGATAAAGTACGTGAAGTGTGTTTGAAAATAAAACAAAAAAAATAGCAAATACGGGAAAATCACAAGAGAGAATTCAAGGAAGAGAATGATGTCCACGCATGGTATCCCTTTAGGGCAATAAAGTACAAGACAATGGTTATCTAAATATGCAATCCTATTTGAACGGAGAGGTTTCTAGAATTATACTAAACCCCGATTTCTCAGGTGAAGAGTAATTGAATAGGTGCAAAGCTGATATAAACATCCACACAATCACATTAACATTCTATGAAACCTCACTGTGAGCTAACAACAATCTCTTAAGTAGATAATCTCCCCCAAAGAGAGAAAGATTACACCTAATTTGAATTCAGAGCAGAAATGTGATTTCTCCTCAAATTCACTCCACATGATTGCAAAGAGCACGGAGATTGTCAACAACTCACTCAGGAGAATTGAGGGAGACAGAGTCTCCAAAGTACCCTATACCCAGGCTTACTCATAATTTCCTCTAATCACGGCATGTCTATGATAGGTGGGTATTTCTACTTGATAAGTACTTGAATGAATATATTTTTTTGTATGTTTTACATAAATTGATCATCATTTTTATTATGTTTTATGTCTCATAAATTGTATTTGGCGTCCCTTTGTGCAAATAGGGTTATGAAGGCCATGAGAGAAGAAAAAGAAGCAAAGATAGGTTATGAATGTACCTTTTGGGAGTTTTTGTGCAACATAACACTACAGCATTGTAGTGTTTTAGCGGCATTTTATTGCCTGCGTTTTATTAAAACGCCGGAACATCTACGGCGTTTTCACTGTGAAATGCCACGAATGCGCCTTCTAGGATTGAGTAATTGGACATTGGCGGCGTTTTACTATGAAAACGCCAGCATTGGGTTTTCCGTAGCGGCGTTGATGATATAAACGCCGGCAAAGTGCAAGCGCGCGCTATCGGAAAAGGATGGCGTGAAGAATTTCCAAACATCGACGGGGTTTTCTCCAAAACGCCAGGGAATATGCCGGGAAATGTTTTAATTTAGCGGCATTGTTTGAGTAAAACGCCGGGACTAGTTCCTATTTATATGCCGGCGTTTGTATTAAAAACGCCGGCAATATTACACCATTATGGGTTTTTTATCGGTATATATACGGCGTTTGCATTTTAAAATGCCACTAAAGCAACTTCTAGTATGGAAGAGTGGAACTTTGCGGCGTGTTGATGACAAACGGCGAGAAAGTTTTTTGTTAGAGCGGCGTTTGTAGTTTTAAAACGCCAGGAAGTTATTATTTTTCGCAGGGTTTCCTTTTAAACGCCGGGTAAATGCCTTGATTTGGTGGCGTTTTTGGCTAAAACGCCGGTAATATTTATTATTTCTCTCCCCATATTCGGCCCTTGTCTGCGCGCAGGTTCTCTTCTCCATCAGAGAAAAGCTCCAGCCTACCTTCTTTCGCAAGGTTTCCTTAGTTTCAATCCCAAATCCTTCTCCAATCTCCACCTTTTCCCTCGATCTCGCTGCTATTCAACGCCGTCGCACACCTCCAATTACTGGTTGAGCAACTTCTCCAAGATCCAACTTCGTGAAGCTCCAGCCTACCTTCTTTCGACGGAGTTTTCCCCTTCAGGTTGCCAATTTGTTTGCCTTTTTGGTTTGTGTTTCAATCTTAATCTGCTGTGATTTCTTTAACGCATGCTTTTTAGGGCTCAATCACCATCATCTCCAATTCATCTTCGGCTACAGCCGCCGCACAGAGGCTCTCCTGGAAGTTGCTCCCCTCTCCTCTCCAGTGCCCAATCACCATCATCTCCAATTCATTGTGGCTCCCGAGCATCGATCACTGGTGGTACTTCCGTTACCCTTTTCTCATCCTTTGCTTCATTGTCGTTCCTCTTTTAGGATTTTATCTACATATTTGTTTTTTTCTTTTTCTTTTTTGATTGATTTGGATGGTGAAATTCTATTCAGCTTGCTTGAAATCATGTTTGCATGGAGATGTTGAATTTGGACATTTATCTTACTTGTTTTGATTTGGGGTTTGTTGAAAATTTTGGTCTCTTTAGTGTTTTTGAATGGTTTACAGATTCCTTCTCCAACAAATTATTGTAGTTTGATGAAATGATTATTGTATCTCAATGATCTATGCAAATGTCTGGAGGAAGGCTGCCAAGTCTGCGTCGTAGATGATCCGGTGATCTGCTGTGACATTCACCTGTGAAAAAATATATAATGGATCTCAATAAAGAGAGTTATTTTTGGAATAATTGGACCATTATTTGTTACAATATACTCTTGTTCATTTCACCCAAAAAAAAAGGATGAAAGTACTATTAAATGTCACCGATATTTAGTTCCACAACATAATCTAGTTAGAAGAAAAACTAAATGAACTACATGGACATCTTCGACTTAAAAGCAATTGAAAAATTCACATACACATGGAAGAACTCATGCATTGATTTATTGATTGTTCTTGTTCATTTTCGAGTTTAGAGCTCCAACTAGGAAATATGAATTGAATTAGATTTGGAGCTTAGTTGGAACCAAGCTAAACTTAAGCCACTTCAGAGAAAGCTTAGGAAGAACAGAAAACAACCAGTGGTTTATGACATGAAGCATCCTGTTCAATCTTCTATTTGATTGTTTATTTGAGATGTTGATAATTGTGGTATGGTAATAGAATGAATAAGTATGCATATCAAGATTTGATTTGTAAAGATTCCAACAGGCAATTTACACATTTGTTATTTGTAACAAAGGTGCAGCATTAGTGAAACCCAAGCTAGTTTGGGTATAGATTTGGCATTGGCTGCCAAACCAGCGGGTTAAAAAATGATGCATGTTTAAACTAGAGACTACAAAGAAGAGAAAATTGGAGAACAAACCCTCGACGTTATTAATTTGAACTCAGACATACTCAACTAGAACGGAATACCTTTGAACAGAAATCTAATAAAAATTAAGTTTGACATATTTTCACTAAAATAATTACTTGGATGGAATAAGAATGCATATGTTTTATCATTTAATAATATATATAGTTCTATTTCAACTACAAGTGCACTCACAACTATATATATATATATATATAGTTTACTTCTACCTAGTCAAATTGATAATTAATTTCCTTGATTTTTCATATAAGGTCACTTTCTCATTTGTTCATGAAGATGCTATAGCCTTGAAGACAACTTTGTAGAAAATAAATGAAAGGTTACTTCAAAGAATAAACAAAGAAAGCATTTTTCTTTACGCTAGCTAGTAAGAGGAACTTTAAACATAATCATCACCATGATTATTAAATGGTCTCCATTAATAAACATATCAAACACATTATAAGTTACCAACTTATATCAATGAGAAACACCTAAGCTCATTGATTAGATTCATTGTGCAAGCTTATATACATATCTCATTTTGCACATGAACAGTTGGAGGTATGAAAAATATATAAAATCAAATACTTGTGAAATATTTCATATGATTGTGATGGCATCATGGTTTGATGGCTATAATTTCTCAAGATAAGACACTTGATTGGTTTGCACATTACAATTGTAAGCACTATATTAACTTCATTGATGGTAAACAGTGATGGATAAGAGTTGGATGCATAAGTCAAGATTGTCTAACGAGTATGCAAAAGGAGTGGAGTCACTTCTTGATTTCGCATTTGATAAGTCAAGTGAAGACAACATGATTGTTTGTCCTTGTGTAAAGTGTGCGAATGTTCATTGGCACAGCAAGAAGTAGTGGAAGAACATTTAATGTGTGATGGAATCCTACGGGGTTACACTTGTTGGTTCTTCCATGGGGAGCTTGTTCCTTCTTCAACATCTAATTTGGATAACATAATCACAATGCCTCCAAGCACCACTCAACCTACTTCAACCTTTCATAGTAGCCATGGTGCCATGGGGAGAATTGTTACGTGATGCTTTTAACATCCGTCATGATGTTCATGGGGGCATTGAACCCTAATATTGGAGATGTTGTCAATGATGAAGCCGAAGTCCGAGGATGGGGCGGTGAGGAAGAACCTCCCTACGAGGCGAGCAAAAGTTCTACAAGTTACTTGAAGATATGAATGAGAAACTTTATGATGGATCGAAGCATTCCAGGTTGTATTTTTGCATTCGTCTCTTCCACCTAAAATGCATGTGTGGGATGACTGGAAAAGCGCTCGATTACCTAATTGAGTTTTTAGAAAGAATTTTTTTCCCACCATCGCCATTCCTGCAAATAGTCGTGAATCTAAGAAGGTCATCAAAGACTTAGGACTTGGTTATGAAAAAATTCATGCTTTCCCTAATGAT
Source organism: Dioscorea cayenensis subsp. rotundata (assembly GCF_009730915.1). NCBI lineage: Eukaryota > Viridiplantae > Streptophyta > Magnoliopsida > Dioscoreales > Dioscoreaceae > Dioscorea > Dioscorea cayenensis. The sequence continues at coordinate 3,087,930 of NC_052472.1, read as the reverse complement.
TGTATGCTCTATTGGAGTGATAAAGAAAATCAACAAGCTTGTCTTGTTTGCGGCACTTCTCGATGGTTGTCCACTGATTCTAACCATTCTTCCAATGATGATGATGATGAAATGGTCCACAAAAGACCAGCGAAGGTTTTGCGTTATTTTCCCATCATCCCAAGATTACAAAGAATATTCATGTCGTCGAGGACTTCTGGGGATATGACTTGGCATGTTGTTGGTCGTACAGAAGATGGGTGTTTGAGGCATCCTGCTGACGCTGAAGCATGGAAAAAATTTGACACGAGATATCCAGACTTTGCTTCTGATCCTCGAAATATTAGGCTCGGACTTTCCTCTGATGGTTTTAATCCATTCAAGTTACTGAGTACTTCTTATAGTACATGGCCGGTGGTGTTGATCCCTTATAATTTGCCACCGTGGAAAGGGATGAAGCAATCTTCTTTCCTCTTATCCATGATTATCCCGTGAGTTAATGGTCCCAGAAATGACATTGACATCTACTTGCAACCTCTAATCAAGGAGCTGAAGCAACTATGGGTTGGTGTTCAGACATATGATGCATCAAGGAAACAAAACTTCAATTTGTGAGCTGCTCTAATGTGGACAATAAATGATTTCCCCGCTTATGCAATTTTATCTGGTTGGATCACGAAGGGAAAGTATGCTTGCCCTTGTTGTGCTGCAGAAACAGCGTCGAGATGGCTATCCAATGGGCAAAAGTTTTGTTATATGGGACATCGGCGGTGGTTAGCAAAAGATCATCCATATAGGCTCCAAAAACATCTATTTGATGGTACCTTAGAGCTACGTGAGGCTCCTTTATCTACAAGTGGGTCAGACATCTTGTTGATGTTAAATGATGTGCAATATAGATATGGGAAACGAATAAAACAAAGGCTAAGAAAATCAAAGGCTTCTTGTAGCTCAAAGAAAAGACAGAGGCAAGAATCCAATTTTCAAGAAGATAGTGTCATGGACAAGGAAGAAGATGAATCACAAGAAGCAGATTTGTGGAAAAAGAGAAGTATATTTTTTGATTTACCATATTGGGTGCATCACCTTCTGCGGCATAATTTGGATGTGATGCACATTGAGAAGAATGTTTGTGAAAATATTATTGGAATCTTGCTTAATGTTGATGGGAAATCAAAAGATAATTTGAAAGCCAAACTTGATTTGGTAGATATGGAAATTCGTCATGTTCTTCATCCTGAATATCTTCCTAATGGAAGAAGAAGGTTGCCTCCTGCTGTTTATTCAATGACAAAAGGGGAGAAGGATGTGTTTTGCCAAGTCTTGAAGAACATTAAAGTTCCGGATGGTTATTCCTCAAATATATCAAGATGTGTGAACCAAAAGGAACGGAAGCTACATTCTCTAAAATCACATGATCATCATATACTACTCCATGATTTGCTTCCAATTGCTTTACGCTTATCATCATCAAAACAAGTGATGTGTTCCATTTCCGAGCTTTGCAATATATTCAAAATTCTTTGTGGTAAGGTTCTCAGCGTTGAAGAGCTCGACAAACTTCAATATCGAGCATCGATGGTTTTATGTCAATTAGAGAAGATTTTTCCACCATCTTTCTTCACTATAATGGTCCATTTGCTTATTCACCTTCCATTGCAAGCCAAACTTGGTGGACCTGTCCATTACCGATGGATGTATCCAATTGAACGGTAAAATTTCCTACTATAGACTTAGTTTTAATTAGTAAGAATTAAATTTATTTTTTAGTTGACATGACATACATGTTTTAGGTTCTTGTTGAAGTTAAAGAACTATGTGCGGAACAAGAAATATCCTGAAGGTTCTATTGCCGAAGGTTATTGGGCAGAGGAATGTGTGACCTTTTGTTCCCGATATCTGGAAGATGTTGAAACAATATTTGATAAACCATCAAGGAATTTGGGAGAAGTTCATGATGAGGCACTCGGGGGACCTTATTTATTTCATAGTCATGGACAACCAATAGGCAAATTTGAAATTACAGAATTAGATGCTAAATCATTAGCACAAGCACATCGATATGTCTTATTACACCATGACGTTACTGTCACACTACAATCATGAGTGAAGCATTTCCATATGTTTTAATTTGTATGGCATAAGTTTACAATTTGTATTGCAATTAATTGTAGTGAGTACAAGAATATCTTAAGACAACAAATGCGTGCTCGCCGTTCAACCGCTCGTGATGTTGATATGCAATTTACTAAGACCTTTCATGAATGGTTGGCCGAAGTTGTAAGTGATGAAATTAGAAACATAATTCTCTATAAATTTTTTGCTTTTTAATTCCATACATATATTGACCCAATTTCTTAGGTTTCTCGTGGAAGAAATGTGACCGAAGAAGTTAGGTTCCTTGCACAAGGACCAAACCAAATTGTTAAGCGATACAAAGGATATATCATCAATGGATTTCGCTTCCATACCAAATCTCGTGAGAGATTAAGGAGGACTCAAAATTCCGGATGTGTTGTTACTTCTTCAACAGTGAGTTATGCTAGCGCAAGTGATGCGAACCCCGTGCAAGGAAATGTTGACTATTACGGGATTTTGAATGACATAATTGAGCTAGATTACTTTCAAAAATTCAAAGTTGTGTTGTTTCGATGTGATTGGGTTGATGTTACTAATAGTCGGGGTATTAAGAAAGATAAATATGGATTTACCATGGTGAATTTTTCTAGATTAATCCATACAGGTGCCAATGTCATTGATGAGCCTTATGTATTTTCATCACAAGTGAAGCAAGTATTCTACAGTAAAGATCTCACCGAATCTGGATGGTATGTTGTGATACGCAATCATGCTAGGGAAGTGTATGACATGGGTGATGAATCGACAGAAAGTGGTCCTCGAACTGACTGTTTTCCTACTAGTAGTGAAGGAATTTTATCTTCTAACGATGATGAGCAATGGGTTCGTGAAGATGTCAATGAGGATGTATATGCGGCTTAATGATCAGTAAATTGCTTCATATTTGTACGATGAGTTACAATTTTGCAAATTCAAAATTTCTAGTGTGAGTTTTTCAACTTTGCAAACATGTAGTATGAATCAATCATGATATTTCCATTAGGTTTTGAACTTCTGATGTTAATCTTCTGTTTTTACTAGCAATACTACTATTTGATATGTTGAATGCTTTGAACTTTTCAATGGTGCATATCTTTCAGTGCATTAGCATAAACTAGGACTTGGTTAGCCTTTCTCATATTCTTCCTGCATGACAAGTTAAATACATAAAAAAAAACACTTAAAGATAATGAGGGATTGATAGTTTTCTGAAAAGTCTTGTGCATTCAATATTATAGCTTCTTCTCATATTCATGTATGACAATATTTACGCATTAAATTTACATAAAGACTAGTGTCATGAAATTTACTTATGGAAGTTATCCTTTCAATGAATTATTTGGAGTTTGCTATGTTGTACAAGTGTGATTCATATTAATTGTTTGGTGACTTTGTTGTTCCTTTTATCTTGATTTATCTAAATCATTAAGGTTGTTCTTCTCCTACTTCACTTTGGAATATTTTATTCAATTGCGCTATTGGGCAAAATATTAGAGTTAGATAAAACATGGAGATGACTACAGGGTTGTTTTTTGTGTAATCTCACACATTTGATATTCTAACCAAAGTCTTCATGTGTAAAATTAGTTTATTTCAGTGTAAGGAGGTATATATGTAATTTCTATAATTTCAGAAAATATTTAAGCTTAATTTGAATTATTAATTATCTTCAAAGGCTAACTTTGTCATTGATCAAGTAGTCTTACAATTAACTTTATGTCGAGTTTAAATCTTATGGGACGTGGTTTAATTATCATTTAACTTTGTCATTGATCAAGTAGTCTTACAATTAACTTTATGTCGAGTAAGAAGCTCGATTATGCTTCCATTATCAATAAGTTTAGAAAAAGTTTGCATCAAGGAATTCCATGGATTATCATCTTCACAAGAAAATGTCCATAGATTTAGAGCTTGCTGGGGTTGTCTGATCTCCAAGTAGAAGCTAATAAAAGAGTTTAAAACAGAAGCATTAATTTGATGAATATCCAGACTCGATTAGGGCTGCAATGAATCTCCTTTTCCACTTCTAAGGTCTCTTAATGCTTGCACGAGCTCGAATGGCAGCAGTTAGAGTGAATTCATTAGCTTTGACACTCGTCCCCGACTGCATTGCTTGAAAGAGATGCAGAGCTTCTTGAAACCGGCCATTCCCTGTTTCAGAATGCAGGAATGAATCATCTTTCCTGTTTCTAGATCCATTCTGGTAGCACAGAATTTGAGAATGCATATGTTTTTTTAACTTTGTCAATGATCAAGTAGTTTAATTATCTTCACTATGCATATGTTTTTCCTTTAAAAATATTACAAGTGACACATGCATTGATCATGTGATTGTTTTTTTTTTTTAATGCCATTTGGAGCTTTATTTAATGGATATCTGTACCCTTGTTGTTAGGTATCCTGGCAAATTTTTCTAACAGAGCTATAATTGAGACAATCTTTAATTGGGCATCATTCCAATCTAAGGCGTGGTTCAGGTACTATAATATTTTAGTAATATCTAATTAACAACATGTATATTTCGTACTTCTTTCTTAATCACTTCCATGTAAATTGTCGAAAGAAATATAAGGCAAAAGACAGTAAAGCTTTTGTTTAATTAATGTTCATGCATGATCCAGAGTTATAATGATAGTTGGCAAACATATAAGTCTCAGAATTGCATTAATGAAATTAATGTCCCTGATTAAATGACATGTATTCATCTTGAGGTCTCTGTTCACTAGAAAGCATCTATCATTAAGACTTGTGGATTTTTCTTCTTGAGTTTGTTTTTATGTTTCTCTGATTGAGTTTCCTGTTGAAATTTCTCCTCCTTTGGAATCACTATTATTGTGACAAGTAAACTAATGTGAACAAGATATGAAAATTATGTCAGTTGATCTTGTAAGAGGACTAGAATTTATGCGAGTAGTTCATTAATGTTAATTAAGGATGAGAAATTCAAATGAAGATTCAAGAATAAATATAAATTCAAAGACAATCATCTCGACGATCTTGTTGCCTTCAGACAATGATCCGGGTTTTTGAATTATTTTTGTGGTTATATTCGGGTTTATATGTTTTTCCAAACATGAAAATGGTTTTATTCCATGTAAGCTCTTTGCTCAAATGTTCTGAAGTTTATGATGACAACCCAATTCCTATGAATGAAGGTCATTGATATGTTCTGCAAAAAAATTCAACATATAATTTTAAAAAAACAACCAACACAAAACAGAAGGATGATTATCTAGCAATCTGTTCTGCAGAAATACGAAATCAGGTCATTGATATGTTCTCATATGTTGTTATGCATTGGATTTATGTAAATAAAAAGATATGTGGTTTTGAAGAAGTGAATGTGATCTTGATTGAGAGAGTGATGTCTTATTTGTATGGTTCTCTTGTTACACTGTATCTATTTGTTTGTCTTAATTAACCAAAGGTAATATTTTTGATGAAATCTACATTTTCTCTATACGTCATTCTCATTTGTTAGATGTTTATTTGTTTATTTATTTCTCAGAATGCTGCTGTCATTGGTTTGTCTTATTTTTTTATTTTATTAAGTAGTTGCATCCGATGTTTTGCATTTACGGTGCAAGTCAAAGTGTGGAACCAAATTGAGCCAGTCATACACTGTCTTATCTATGTGTTGCTTGATTATAAGTTGGGAGTCCTGTAAACAAGATTAACAATGAGTACAAACATTTAATTGTGATGCTTCAAAATCAAATCAGAAAAAATCAGTCAATTTGTTATATTGGTTGTTAGAGAAAATATGCAGATATATTACATGTTATAAGTTAAGCATATGCTTGAAAGATGATGCCAAAAGGAAGAAATCATGAATGAAATTAACAATACAAAAGCTGGAAATACTACAATTATCAATACAAACTTTATTGTGATGCATATGAAAATACACATAACTTCATATGAAAATACACAAGGTGGTCAATCCAGGATGTGTATTTGCTCTATTATATATTTATATGACCAACAAGCCAAGTTTTTTTCATGTTAGATGCTAAAAAGTTAGTGACTGATTTTTTTATTATTAAACAGTGGGCTGTTGATAAGAGAAATATTGTCATTTGTTTCATCATATTATTCCAGGTTTTTCACCTTTTGAAATTTCAGACTTGTGCGCCTTTTTTTTAGCAAAAATATCTGCAATTGGTTGGCAGATATGTTCAGCTTTCAACCATACTTTAAATCTTTTGTCTTAAATGCTATTTTTGGAAGACATGCTGATAATTTCTCATGGACATGTTTTTCTTTATATGGTTATCTATATTCTAGTTGCAATTATATATTTAGACAAGCAAGGTTTATGTACTTACATTGTTGGTAGTCAATGTTTTTAGATACAATGCTTTGTTTTATTATTTTGTTATCATGTAAAATAACTACAATTAATATTCTTTGTCTAACATTAAGAACTATTAATGTAATTAACATTAGTTTGCTCAGGTTCCTAGGCTTGATGAATCTACTATGGAGAAAAGTTAAGATAAGTTTTAGGGAAAATTTCTAAGTCAACCAGAGACATAGATCCACATGGAATTGACTTCTTTTTTTTTTTTAAGTTAAATATAAGCATTATTACATGTTTTATTATTGTTATCTTGAGTGAGATCCTAGTTTCACTTGTTCCCAAGATTTTTAGTTTGTTTACTAGAATTGATAGCAAGGGATCAATGGCCATGTGGCCTTAAATGTTGGATTGTTTGATTTATTTTTGGATCATGAAATATAGATCTATGTGTCATTTTTTAAATTATTTTGTTTTTCTTAAATGTTGGATTGATTGATTTATTACCACACAAAATGTGATGATCCGGTGGTTGAGAGGCAATAAAATTGTGATAAACAATCGATACATTGAGCTTTCCGTCTCGATAATAGGCAGTGCAACATATATTTATGTTATGATTTTCTTTCATCGGTTATCTTTTTGGTTTATTAAGACTTTCCTCGTCTTTTCTTGTTTGAATGAAAATGGAATGGGGAAGACACTTTGGCATGTATCTCGTAGATGTAAACATGCTCATTGAATTATTTTTACACTCGAATCATTTGAACGCTCTCCATGTAATTTTGCAGGCTCAACTGCGGGATTTGTCAAGATTTGCTGAAACTAGACAACAACTTCTGTCAGTAATCCCAAACCATTGGACAACCTTGATTGGCTTTGCTGTTGCAAATAATTTGAACTGCAAGTATGTTATATTTCTGGAGTATATTTCTTTTTATTGTTTTTGTTTTGCCAAAATGTTCAATTTCCCAATATTGGAACAACTTTGCAAGTGAATTTTATCAACTTATTGTTTGATTATTTTATATTGTAGACTTTGGGGATAAAATTTTTAAATTGTGTTTTTTCATCATTATGTAATACAAGGATGGATGCTGGCCAATGAATGTTAAACAACAAAGTATTGATATGGATAATGGTATGAAAACAAATTGATTGCAATTGAACCATATGACAGAAAAATAGCACAATGGGTACTAATATAAGGATAAAAAGTAATCTCCTCCTATCATGACCATTTCAATTAACAAAATTACAATATCATTATGATGTATAACTATCATTATGATGTGTTGTAGACAACATCAAGATGCCAAGATCAAAATTGAAGGACATGAAGGGAATCCGATCTGAAACAAATACCAGTCACAATGCTGCTACAACTAATGAAGTTGAGATCTCAAGCGCTCAAAGCTGTCAACGTCACTCAACTCATTCATCATCGACACTCGATTCAAATCGTAATGGAGATGATGAAAAATGAAGACCATGATAAAATAATTGAAAATACTAGTGGAGTGGTTAATGTAAAAACAGGTATTTTGTGCAATTGATTTCCAAATACAACTTTTTGAGTAATGGGTTAAACCATTTTGTCTTGATGAATGGGCACATGAATTGTTACAGTTGACAATGTGGGTCATTGTAGAAGGAAGAGGGACGAACAACTTTGAAGGAGTTGTGGGCACTACCTCCGTGAGAGAAAGTGTTGGTCGATGCAACGGGAGCTTGGACAACCAATTGGGCCCCGAGGCACAATTGTTCTCTTCATTCCTAGGTATGATCGCTCGATCTAGCCGTAAGATCGGTCTTCAATACGAGAGTTGGCATAAAGTGCCAAAAACATTGAAGGATGAACTATTAAACTTCATCGAGGTATACTTTTATGCTTATATTTGTGTTATGCATAAGGTATTCTTTTTTATATAATGATATTATTAAGGTCATAATATTTGGTTGAAACTATTTTTGGTTATGAAATAGACACGCTTTGTTCTTGAAATCCCAAAAAGACTATGTGCTCAAGTCTTTGGGAAAGAAATGGAGGGACAACAAACATGATTTGAAGAGAAAAATATTTCAAAAGAGAGGATGGGTCATGCAAGCAAATAAAGAAAAAGCATCCGAAGGGACCATTAGTCGGGCAATGGGAAGAATTAGTTGATTTTTGGTACTCGAGGAAAGGGGAGGTGAGAATAATATATTGTTTATTATAAATGTAATTATCATGGTATCTTACATATGTAATTTAATGTTCATGTTATTATGCGAGAATCGAACAGTTGGGGTCTCCTCGAGAAAGCAACAAAAGTACACACACACTTCTGGTTCAAAAAGTTTCGCGAGAAAAGAAAAGGAAATGGTAAAAAATTGTTAAGTCTTTCAAGATTCAATAGTATGATTTTTTTTCCAAAGAGTATGCTTTGCTAGAAACCATTACTAATCTATAATTTCTTGATTTAGGAACTCAAAAGTGGAAAGAAAATAGGGCATTTCGAGTTTTCCAAAGCAACCCACACTAAAAAAGATGGTTCATATTTGAATAAAGAGACAGAAGAGATTATGGTACTAAGTCTCTGGCCATTATTTTTCCTTCTATTGATTTCTTAAGAAATGGCATTTGCTAAAAGTCTTTTACATAAATGTAGGAAAAGGCAAATGAAAAACTATCTGAATATCAATCAATCGATGGGGATGAGGGAATGGTTGAAACAGAAATTTTGACTCAAGTGATTGGAAAAGAGCGACATGGCCGAGTAAGAGGGCTTGGATTGGGTCCTACACCAACTTCATATTACGGCCATTCAGATAGTCGTCGTCTCACAACATGTAGTGGTCATTCATCTGAGTGCATAGAATTTCGCCAACAGATGAATGAAAAGTTCCAGAAGATGGAAGATGAGCTTGGGCAAGAACGTGCTAATTACAACGCTCTTTATACTTTCTTGCAACAACAATTCCCAGGAGCGACTATTCCCCTACCTACCATAGGTGGATCATCTTCTCAATCGCAGGTATTTCAAACTTCTAAACTAGTAATCAGTTACTTTTTGGATACTTCCATAATCATAAGTTATTATTTCATTTATGTATTTGTGTGTGTATAATTGGGTGATACTCTCTATAAGTTTATAGTATTTATTTATTGGTCCATTCCTAATTTTCTGTTGCCAAATTATATTTTAAACATATAATTCTAATTATTATAGAATCAATGCATCGGATCTCAGACCCCTAAGGCTAACACAGCCGGGTCTAGTGTGAATGTTCAGGTAATATATAGTACATTAAACATATAATGTTGTGTGTTGTTTAATACTAATACTCTAAATTATTCTTGCAGAATCAGGCTTCTCCAGAACATTGATGCACTCTTAGGAGGTTCGATGATCAAGACCGATGAATGCTTGATTTTTTTTTCCCACTTTTTTAATGAGATTTTATATGAACTTTGAATAATCTTCGTGTCTATGAGTTTTCCACTACAATTGTACCTATCATATTTTGTTAAATATTTGTGATTGTGAATGAGACTGAAGATCTCGAAGTTGATTAAATTTATATATCATTATGGTATTCACATACAAGATTGTACATTATTTATTGCCTTCATATTTATTTTTATTAATGAAGTTTAATTTGGGTTTTAGGTAATATTCAAATTTATTACAGGAATTAAATGCAAAAAAATCTGAAAAATTACGGTGTTTTATCCAATTACTGCGTTTTTATTTTAAAACTGCGGCATAGTCAACAAAGAAATAATATACAGATCGCAGTATTTTTGGCGTTTAGTCAGAAAATGCCGGCCCTTTGGTGGCGTTTTATTACTTAAACGCCGCGAATAAATAAAAAATTCAGTGTCCAACTATGTATTTTTTTGCGGCATGTTTTCTTGATAAACGCAAAAAACTTTGTAGCGTTTATATATTAAACGCCGCGAAACCGGGCTACTCTCGAAGAACCAGCTTCGACATTGCCGGCGTTTTACGATCAAACGCTGGTCATACTAGCGGCGTTTTTGGATAACAAACGCCGCTACTTTAGTGACGTTGTCGCCGGCGTTTTCCAAAGTTACCCTGAAGTGATTTACTGGCGTTTATAAACACCACTAAAGGTCAATAAAAATGCCGGCGAAGAACTAATATGTTGTAGTGTAAAGATCAAGACACAAGTGGAGCTCATACACATGGGGGTGTGTGTCAACTTGCAAGAGAATTTGAGTTAAATTGTGAATTGGAAGGGCATAAAGGCAGTCACATTTTCATGTCTTTACTTGTGTGAAGACTTCATGAGCCTTTCCAATAATGATTAGATGACAAGGAGCCTTATAACAGACTATGTGGACATGTGCCTGTCCATGTGGCCTTAAGAGAAGAGTGTTAGAGCCTTATTGTTAGGAGCACTATAGCAAAGTACTGTAGCAAACCACTGTAGTAATATTGTAGCAAAACTGCTGTTTGCTCGATGGGGTCAGAATTCCACTTGGGTGGGTGGCAGCTGACCCGGGCAGGTCAAGGTACGTGATAGGAACATATTGGTAGATATAAATAGCTGTTTTGCTCTATTCTTTAGGGATGTTTTCATTGCTTTTGAGAGGCAAAGTAGCTAGGGTTTGAAGTGGAGGACTTTGCGAATTTGGGGGGCGTTCTTCACCAACTTTGACAGATTCTTTCTTCGTCATAGCATTGGGGAAGCCATTGGTGACCTGGCGTCAAAAAGGAATCCTTCAATACATCGAACGTCCCATCAAGGCCATTAACATGTATTCAAGGGGGTTTTATTCCATGAGTTTTATTGATTTACATTGCATTATTTGTTTTGTAACTTGCCACATAGAGTGCTAAACCCTAGTAGGTATTTGGGTATGTGAACCCTAGGATTTTATTCTTGCATTGATTTACTTGATTTACTTTGTGTTTTCTATTAAATCCGAGTTTAATTGAGTTTCAATCTTGCTTTCTTATTACTTCCTTGCCTTGTTGATCTTATGGTTAATTGGTATGCATGATTTGTTTGCCTTGGTGAGAGAGATGTCTCCATTAGGGTTAGAACCTCAAGATTGAAGAGGAATGAGAAGGTGAGTCATGAGATAGTGGAGTGTCCCCTTGCCCTTCCGATTATTATATTCTATGTCTGTGTTCCCTAGGCTTTAACCATATTTGGTGTGAGGTGTGAGGTTAAGAGATTTCTCTACCGGGACCTTGTAAGGGGTTAGAGATTTTCACCTAAAAAGTAGGGTTAGGTCTATCCTTAGGAATCGGATGTACTCTTAGGAATCCCTAGAGTCTATTACGGTCACATGTGGTGTGAGGTGTTGATATTGAGTGATTTGTCCACTAGGACCTGGTAGGGGACTAGTATCGGTGATCAGGAGGCTAGGATTGATTATTCTTGGATTTCCTTGACTGGATTAACTTGGTTTAAAAACACTCTGTGAAACTTGCACTTAATGTCAAATCCTAGGGGAGAATTGCCCAAGTACCTCATTTTCATTGATTGTGATCTTCCTCATTTCTACTCTTCCTTGCTTGTTTGTGACATTCATATTCTTGTGTTTGAGTTCATTTCACCATATTCTTGATTCCGACTAGATAACTTAGAAGTAGTCATTACTAATACTTCCATTCCCTATGGATTCGACTACCCGACCTGTCGGGTACTTTATTATTTGGACGTAAGAGGTGTGTCACTACTTGTCACGTAGCATATCAAACATAATAGCTAGGGCTTTCACCTCGTTAGCAACCAAGCATTCAAACAAGCAATTAGATTCAAGTAGATATGATTGCAACTATGAAATTAATTAAAGCATTAAATATCCAACAACCAAAGTCACAAAAATAAATCATAGAGTTCAACTACACCCAAACATCTACAAATTAGCCCTCAATTAATGGAGGGCAAGCATTCAAGATACAAAGAATTAAAGTAAACATAGGATCCATGAAAACTCCCTTGTCAATCGGCTATGATCTCCAATCCCTTGAATACCGGGCCAAATCCCTTTCCAAATCTTGCCTAAGGTGCTGGAGACTCGGCCATTTACTTCCTTAATCTCACCCCCAAGAATCACCACCCAAAGAATAGAGAGATAGAATAGATGATGCCCTAAAAATCCTCTTAAGTTTCATTTATGCTCGACTGCTTACGGGTTGGTTATAGGCATAAGGGCTAGGCTGTAAGAGAGATGGGGAAGATAGTCACAAGCCTTACGGGAATACTTATGGCTGTAAGCCTCATCTGTAAGGTCTTCTGAATATGTTTTAGTCCATCTTACTCCTGTAAGCGCCGGACTATAAGCTTCTCTGATTGCTTCTTATGACTTCCTTTACGAGCATGCATTGTGGTCGTAAGTTCCTCTGGATGGCCCTTATGGGCATTCTTAAGGGCATAAGCTTTGACCGTAAGGTCTTCTAAATTTACTCTGAACCTTTTTTACTGGTATAAGCATGCCTACAAGGTCTTCTGGACTATACTTATGGCCATAACGTGGATAGTAACCTGCCCGTAAGCCACCTAGTTTGTCTTGTCCTTGTTCTAGTGATGCTGAGAGAGCTCTAATTTTATTGTTTTTGATCTAAATTTCTTCTTTTGGATCTCCCTCGCCTTTAAGTACTGCCTTAAGCCTGTTAATGTAAAACACACGATATTTAGCATGGAATTCCACATTATGGTTCTCATGCATGCCAAATGAGTGTAGAAATAGATATGAAATACGTGAACAATGTACACTCATCAGGTTGCAAGGAGCATAACAGTGAAGCTTATGGTCCAGTGCTTACAGTATTATGCTAGATCATAACATGAACAGAAGACCTTACCGATAGGGCTTATAGCCATAAGCATTCCCGTAAGGCTAGCGACCCATCTTCTCCAGCACCCTTACGGCCTATTCCTTACGCCCATAAGTAGCCCATAAGTAGTTGGGTATAAATAAAACTTATGAGGATTTCTAGGGAAATATTCTATTCTATTCTTCTATTCTTTGGAGGCAATTCTTAATTGGAGGTGAGGTTGAGGAATATAAAGAGCCAATCTCTAGTACCTAAGGAGTAATTTCAAGGGGGATTCGGCTATACATTCAAGGGGATTGAAGATCGTAGCCTTCAAGCCATCTTGGCGGCGTGCATATATGGAAGCTTACCTAGGGTTTCTCCGGTGATTCCTCATCGATGAGATTAAGAAGGGGGCTTTCATGACTCTCATGTTTTTCTCCTGTATCTGTATCTTGAATGCTTGCCCTCCATTAATGGAGGGCTAATTTGTAGATGTGTGGGCATAGTTAAACTCTAGGGTTTATTTTCTTGACTTTGATTGTTGAAACTTTGATGCTTAATTGATTTCTTTATTTGCAATCATATCTACTTGAGTCTAATTGTGTGAGTGAATGCTTAATTTCTAATGAAGCGAAAGCCCTAGCAACCATACATGGTATTGCTACGTGACGAAAAAAAATTCCTATCTAGCATAGACTTACCGCAATACGAGAGGATAGTGGGTACATCTCTAATTAGGGTATCTAGGAGACTTTGTCTTCCACAATTCTTCCTAGTGGATTGATGATGTTTTTCGTGCTCTTTGCAATCATGTGGAGCGGATTTTATGAGAAATCGCATTTCTGCTCTGTATTCGGATTAGGTGTAATATTTCTCTTAGGGGAGAGATTAACTGCTTAAGATATTATCATTAGTCTGTAATAAGGTTTCATAGAGTGTTAATGCGATTATGTGGATTTTTTGTATCAACTCTGCACCTATTTAGTTACACCTTACCTGAGAAAATCAGGGTTTTGTATATTTCTAGAAACCTTTCGGTTCAAATAGAATTGCATGTTTAGACAACCATTGTCATGTGCCTTATAACCCTAGAGGGATGCTATGCCCGGACATCACTTTCTTCCTTAATTTCTCTCCTATTGCCTCCCGTATTTTCTTATATTCTTTCGTATTACTTATACACATGTTACTCGATTGGTTTAAGCTATTTTTCGGTCTAGAGTCATTACTAGTATTCACCTCCTTCCCTATGGTCCGATACTCTACTTTACACACACTTTATTATGAGATCAACATGTACGCTTACATCCCTATCATCAAACAATATTTCTTTCGTTGAAACTAAAACATAATCTCAAGTTTGATGGAATTAAAGTGACAAAAACCACAAATGAAATCATCCTATCTAGATTACAAAACCCAACTTTGATAAAATTGTTTATTATAAACTATTTTTTTCTTAATTTTTCCATATTTTTTCTTGAAATCTCATTAGTTGGACTGTCATCTACTGTATTTTTGAAGGAATCATCATTTTCAACTATAAATGGATTACATCAATATTTTGTACTTTTTTTATTTGGTATACTAACCTCATTGTTAGACACATAAATTTATACACCATTCGAAGTTTATTGAGTTGTGAATATAGTAAAAAATGTTATCATAAAAATACAGATGACAATTCCATAGCTACCCCTTTAGCTCAACAACATCAATGTGTTCAAGTTGAAAAAACACATTAAATTCCTGAAAACATTAGTTTTTGTAATAAGATCAATCATAGTCATATTAAACATGTAAGATAATTATTTAATAACTAATATTAACTTAGTTTACGCTAACATAATTTTTAATATAACACCTTAAAACATATTTTAATATTATCCTGTTGTTGTCATCTAACCTCCTAACGCTATAGACTTCATTATGCTTATCAACACTCCGAGTTTTGATTTAAATCTAAATAGTAATTTCCTTTCCACCAAACTATCAATCTCAACTGGAAAGGATCCATTGGTACATATATGAAATTAATTGGAATTATTATATAATACAATAGTTATGTTCATTAGGCTTGGTCTTATAATTCATGTTAAGTTACAAAACAAAAATGAAGCACTGCTAATCCCATTAATAACTCTTAATTACTTGGGCCTTGAACCTAGTCAATCAATCCCACCATTAAAAATATAACAAATGAAAATTGTAATTAAAAAACATATAATAAAAAAGTACCATAGTTACTCTACCTTGGAGTCCCTATAAATCAAACTTTGTCACACTTTCACAATAAAATCTTTTGGTAAGAAGACCAACTTTCTTTTGACATCTTTTAGAGAAGCAGTACTACCAGTCTTGATCACTCTCTACTCAATAATTGTAGGAAGAACCCAAAAACTTCCAACCTAGGATAGTTAAATCATGAAAATATATGATAAATAATAAAAGTAGTATAAAATAAAAATTGATTTTATTTAACTAAAAAGTAGAAGATATGACAACTAAAAGTATATATATATATATAATTTATTCGGACCACTTTTTTACATCTATAGATTCTACTAATAATTCAATAGCCTTTTTATCAGTTCCTTCACTTGCTAGGTCACTAGAGATGGAGCGCATAGATTAAGAAGAGATTTAACTTATCCTTTTAGAGTTTTGATCACATTTACTCAAAAATCTTCACAAGAATTAACTAATCAATTAAACTAAAAAATAATTATAAAAACAGTAATCTCCATATTTATTCATTAAAAAATTTAACTATACTTGTTTTAAAATACAGTAACTTCCTTGGTAAGGGCATTCATCAGTAGTTAGATATTCTAAATTTTCTTGCATTGAATTAGTTTCTAATTTAATCATGTGTAATAGACAAATAAAATTTTCAAAAAATATAAATATAACCTCTAAATCATTTGCCACGACACAATTGGAGTATGATAATTATATATTTTGATTTTTTATCTTTTAGATAACCATTAATCTCATCTATAAAGTCAACCTTTGTTTTTCTGAAAAAAACACCAAAGTCTATACAATTGTATATGCAAACAAAATTATAATTTAGTTTAGCATCTAAAAAAGTTTTCCATAATCCATTGACATAGTAAATTAGATTTTGAGACTAATGAAGTATACTAATTTTTTTTGTAAACAATTATGTATGAAGCATACTCTAAGTACATTTGTCAAGCACAATATTATTGAGCTTGCTTATTTTCCCACAAAATTCATGACTTTAATTAGCATTGTTTTTGTCAACAAATTGCCCAATTATATTTTCAACAAAATTGTATTATAACTGTAAGGATATATAAATAATAGCATAAACAACTGAATACTTGCAAAAACACTCATTTTCAACAAATTCATTTCAGTCAAAATATTAGCAAACAAACTGAAGATAAAATTGTCTTGGAAAACTTGCATGATCCACAGTATCTACATAGTTTCTATAACATTAGTCTTTAACTTAAAAAAGCATTTACAGATGTTAGTACTAAATTTATCATTATTATATGCTACCCTAACAAATGAACATGGAGTTTTGCTTGCACAATTGTTTTATGACAATAGGCGACAAGAGTCTCACTTAAGGATTTGTTAAGAGAAAGGCAAGTATAGAGGTGCACTAGTTAGGATGGCTTATCAATTCCCTAGAGATTTATCAACTCGTCTAGGCACCATATACATAATGAAAGTTTATTGCGTGCATGCCTAGAAGATTTGCAAAAATCATAATGAGTTAATAACTCCCCATCCCACACAACTCTGGAGGAGAAGGATATAATTCCGTCCATAGAAGACTCATCCAGGACCTATTTAATCAGTATCCTAAAACAGTACCTGGGGCGTGGAACAGTGGATGAACATTATTTCTATATTACACAAGCGCATGGTTTTGAATTTTAAGCCATCCCCAAGTGGCATTCCACTGCATGAGCTGAGCACCTCGGTTGTCCTTAAATACTTTTGTTAAAGGCCTATTTCAATTAACCTATTTTTTCTTAGATTTTGAATTGTTTTTTACTTTTATTTGTGTGTGTGTGTGTGTGTGTGTGTGTGTGAGAGAGAGAGAGAGAGAGTTAAGCAATTCTGATTTCAATCATTCATGTTTGGATTCACTTATGGAAGAAAAAGTTGAAGAAAAAAAAAAACATGTTGTTTTGAGTTTGTTTTTTAAAAGTAACAAATTGGAAATATAATCATCGTAGGCGGTGTTTGATTAGATGTAGTTGTACATATAGTGGATTTTAAGTTATAATATAGTTACAATTTCAAAATCTTGTTTTACACTGGATTAGATTGTAAGTTCAAATATACTAACATATGTTTTTGGTGCATTTCAAGTTATACTAGGATTTTCAAATTCATCCAAACAAATAAAACATTTATGAAAATAAAGTACCTCCAGGTATTTGTAAATTCAATTACACTTAGGGGCTGTTTGGTTACCTGTAATTAGCTGTAACTAGCTATAATTTAAGTGGTTTTACATGTAAGTGATTGTTTGGTTTGCTATAAAAGTATCACTTACATGTAGGGGTGGACATGGGCCGGGCTGGGTCGGGTTTGGGCTGGGCTAGACTCAAATATACAACCCATATATTCGGGCTGGGCTGGGTCGAGCCATGTTCGGGCCAAATTGTTTTGATCCAAACCCGACCCATTTGACTGTCATTAGGCCCAGGCCCAGCCCAACCCGACCCAAAAAATAAATAATTTTTTTATGAAAAATTGAAATAACTAAATAAAACTACTACTACAACCCCTAAAATTTTTTCAAACATTTGAAAAAAATACAACACAAGTATTATAAATGGTTCAAATAAATTCTATATAAATAAGTAGTATTATTATCAACAAATATTATATATATAATTATATATATTATAAATAATATATGATATATATATTATTTATTTATTCGGGTCGGGTCGGGTCGGGTCGGGTCAAAATTCATTTGACTCAAACCCAGCCCGAAATTCAATCGGGCCAAAATATTTGAGCCCAACCCAGTTTTTTGGGCCAACTTTCTAAACCCATGCCCTGTATTTTTTGGGCTGGGTTCGGGCTAGCCCATGGGTCTCCCGGCTCATGTCAACCCCTACTTACATGTAAGTGGACTTACATCTCACTTACTTTTACAGCATTGCAACTTACAGCAAAATTTTGCTGTAAGTTCAAATCCAGTAAAATAAGTGGTATCCACTCACCATTATATTTAATTATAAAAATATTTAATAAAGTAAATTATCTTTAAATTTAATTATAAAAATATTTTCGGTAATAAAATTAAAGAAATATTAAATATTTTTATAATTTAATATTTATATGATTAAATATTCTTATGACAAAAATATTTTTTATTGAAAATATTATATTGTTCTAAAAAATAATTATAAAAATATTTTTAAGTAATAAAATTAAATAAATATCAAATATTTTTATAATCTGATATTTATATGATTAAATATTTTTATGACAAAAATATTTTTTTATGGAAAATATTATATTGATTTCAAAAATTAATTATAAAAATACTTTTAAGTAATAAAATTAAATAAATATTATATTTTTAAAATTAAATACTTTATCATAAGTTTTTTTTATAAAATTAATAAAATTAATTATAAAATTTTTTTCAAGTAATAAAATTAAAGAAATATTAAAATTGATTAAATTAATTAATTAATTATTTTTATTTAAATTAATTTTAATAAAGAGTACTAAATAATTAATAATAATAATAATAGGTAATGGTGTAATCTCACCAATTTACTTACATGGTTACTATACTTTTAAATTTATATCAAATCAAACACACAAAAAGTAAATGCATCATTTATAAATACGGTCAGCTCAAACAACAATGATGTAAGTTGAAATACAGACATTTTCACTTACACTGTAATTTCGTTTACATATGATTTCATTATATATAATCAAATAACCCTTTAAACTAGTAAGATAAAAAAATGTAATAAGAAATAAATTTGAATCTATCGTCCTCTCGTGTATTGTAGTTGTCATAATTGATTGATGATGATTGTTATTGGAACAAACAAGCAACTCGATAAAGAGAACTTCGTTTATCTTAATTAGACTTTATACATGACACCTTATTTATTAGATTATACAATACGAGAGATAGACATCCATATCACAAGACCAACAAGACAAGCGCACCACAAACAAACATAAAAAAGCAGAGACACATAATGAAGTAGCAGTGTATAACTATCTTAGCCATGCAATCATATGCATGCAAGCAACTTCCCGACAAACTTGAGAACATTTAGAGCACTGGAGGTGGCTGCTGCTGCAGCTCCAGCACCTTCTTCCACGACGGCCTCTCTGACATCTTGTCCCACCAATTGCTCACCCTCTTCTTCGACCTTAAAAGATGCCCACATCTCATGTCAGCAATGAGATAATGTGTGTTTGGAAGGTGAGAAAGATCAGCAAGAGTGAACTTGTCTCCAACAAGATAGTTTGTTTCCTCGAGCCTTTGCTCATAAACATCCAGCAAATTGGCTAGTTTTGCTTTGCTCTTGGTGATAACCTCTTGGTCTGGTTCGAGGTCCAATATTGGAGCAAATGCCAAGTTAAACAGTAATGCCGATGTCGGTGGATCGAAACTCTGCATCTCTGTTTGTAGCCATTGTTCTATAAATGCCCTCTCTAGTGTTCCTTTTCTGAGAAGATCTTTGTTCCCTTGGTCTGCGAATTTCTCTGCTATATATCTGCATATCTCTCTTGATTCTGTTTATTACTAAGTTAATGAGTAAATCAAATACTTAATAATAAATGAAATATTTACGGGGTTTGCATTAAAAAATAAGTAAAAGAGAAAAGAAGGTCTCTCCCTCTCTCTCTCTATATATATTTAATTACCTTTAATCTTTCTTAATAAAAGTTAAATTGAAATATGATCATGAAAGAGATCGAGATATATAAATGTTGAAGTTGGGTTGAGGAGATGTCTTTATTCCAAATAAACTTTTAAACTTTGCCACTGAGTATGTAACATTTGGATGGCGGATAAAAATCGCTAATTAATCGATTGGTTAATTAATTATTTTTAAATATTCGGTTGGAATGAGAGCTTTTATTTTAATTGACTAAATTTTAATTTGATTGATATTGCAAAAATTAAATATTATAAAATTTAAAAATTAAATAATGTAATATTTATTTAAATAATTTTAAAAAATTTTTAGAAACAGAGATTGAACATACCAACGAGAGTTCTACTACCATGTTCGAAAGTGAGAGCTTGACCTGCTGGCTGCATCAAACCATAATTAAAAAAATCACCAACAATGGCAAATAAAAAAAATAATAAAATAGAAATAAAAAATAATAATGTTACATCATGAAATCTAATGGAAACCAAAGACAACAAACATGCACGTCCATGCAAGCTATTAAACTACTTCAACTATTCCATTAGCATATCAACTGTATTAAACCATCTTCCCAATTATAAAACTAATTGTAGAACAAAATAATGAAATATATATATAAATAATATATATATATATATATACTTGTAGCCTGAGATAATCTGGTTTCCTCGACATGCCCTTGAAACTATCAAAGCGAATGAGTTGGAAGTCCACATCCTTCTCAAAGAGGCAAGCTAAAACCCTAGCAACCTCAGTTGAAGTTGGTGATCCAAAGACCTTTACACTTGCCTTTTTGGATCAGTTAATGGGAGCTTAATTGAATTCCTCTGATCTCACTGCTTGAACACAAGCAATGAAGTCGTGTTTATAGGGGTGGTATTTATACATGAAGGATGAAGAGAGAAAGAAAGAGAGGAAACATGAACATTGCACCATAATCTAACATGACATGTTAGATTATAATCAGAAGTTCAGAAGGCTCAAGGTGAAGGTAGTTCAGAAGGTTCACGGTGAAAGTAGTGCAGAAGGCTCGAGGCGTTGTTGAGGAGTTGATTTTCTCTGTTGCTAGTCACGTACGTACGTGCATGAAAGAAGGACATTTTTTTGTGTGCTGATTGGACTGTGCAAGCTAGCATGTTATCTTTTTGTTGTTTACTTTTTGAATGGTTGTATGAGATGTTGTCCCTTAGTGTCATGTTTCCTCTCTATATGTAGTGCAAGTCAAGTAGTTTGAGTCAATGAAGTAAGCTGTTTTTCATTCAAACATTGGCTTGTCTCTTGCTGTGTTCTTCTTCCATCTTGTGAGAGTGTATGAGTGTGAGAGAGAAGTTTATTAAAGAAAAAGAGAAAGAAGTAAAGGGTAAGGACTTATTTGTTATTGTAAATTCACATGGAGCTTGTCTGGTTTAGTTCATTGTAGAAAAACTAAATGATGCTTCATGTTAGAGCTTTTTCTAGGTTTTCAAATAAATATATACAAAAGGTTTGCATGAATTATTGTTCAACAGTGTTCTAGCTAAAACTAATGGTTTATGAGTTTTTTCTTATTTTTTTTTCTTTTCTTTTTTAAAAGAAAAGACAAAAAGAAAAGTTGCATGCAAATCTTTGGGATTGAATACAATTAAAAAAGTTTCGTTAGATATGTTGGCTTTATTAATGATTTAATTAAAACTTAGTTCGTACATATATATATATATATATATTCTTTGCTAAATAATGACTCTTATGTCGTTTGAGTCACAATTTGTGACTTGAATTCTATTTGACTTCACATTAAAAGCTACTACTGTAATTTATGTGAATTTTTTGTAATATGAGAAAATTTTGAGGATTAATGGTTGTAAAGGAAGAATTGAGAGTAGTTTGTATAGATCTTATCAGAGAATTTAGACACGGACCTAAGAGATGCAGACTGAATCAAGAAGGACAAGGTCTAATTTGAATTTAGGTCTAAGTTGATTTGTGATTGAATTAGAGCATATTTAAATATGTTTTAGGGCTTTATTATATTAAAAAAATTTACTAAACTGATCGCCACCATTGTACTCAATTTTTATTATAGTGGAATTATTTTCTCTTCTTGTCTTGATAATTTTTTCCCAGTTTTTTAATTTTTCAAATAAATTTTTGTTTTTTATTTACCTTTAATTTTCTAATTACTGTTGATTATTTCTTTTAATAATAATAGAGCAATTTATTTTTTAGAATAAAAAATAGGATTAGTTTGGTTATAATATGTATAGCTAGCATGTATGCTTGAGTTAAATAACATATTACATTTTATTGCATTTATTATTTATAATAATTAGTTTTCATGATTTATTCTATTTTTTATAGGTCAACAGATAAGTGGATACTGGTTTTCTACGATTTTCTTAAATATTTATATTATATTTACTAACTGAGGAAAGGTGAGTTAGGTTAGTGGGTAGTGCTAGACATTATTTAGATCTGTTTAAAATTTTTCTAGAATTAATTATGTGTTTGATGAGTGTTGAAACTTAAAAATAATAATGTATTTTTTAATATATAGAACACCGTTTATTTTTACAGTAATGCATATAAATCAGAATTTACTTTTTCATTCAATATTTAACATCGGCAAAAACTTATTTTAATATACTAAAGGTTCATTTGGTAGGTACAAAAGAATATTGGTGGATGGGTTATAAGGATTGAATATGAGTAGGAAATGATATAGGTATCATAAACTCATATTCTATCGTATATTTGATGCGCACCAGATAAGTCATTAGATAACATTTTGTTATCCTATTTTATATTTGAAGTGGACGAGATAATGACAAGATATAAATGAATTATATGTAAATAGAGAAAATTACCTTTATAATAACCTAAAATCCATACATTTAGCAAAATAGATAGATTACATGAAAATCAATTAGGAAAAAAAGAAAAATCATCCGACTAGAGAAACTAAAAGATAAGACATGTTCAAAGAAGAGATTTATATAGAAACAACTTGTTCATCACAAAGATTGACAAAAAAACTCTTTAACCGGATCGGATATGAGAAGATCTACTTAAAATAGTGAAATTGGTGTTCTATCTAATTGTGGACAAGCTTCATGTCCCAAGCCTCAGGGTTAAATATCAAAAAGAGGGATACAATGAAACTCTAAATAAATGAGAGAAATCAAATAAAAGCGCAAAAAAGTAAATTTAACTTTTACTTATTTATCCTACCCGTTTATATCCTGACTCTCCCCAAAGGATTAGTTATTATGTTGCCGGTAGGATATAATGGGTCAGTAGGATAACATTATTATATCCCAATATTGGCTCACCAACAAAAGATAATAGCATGATATAATAGTCTATCATATCCTATCATCTTTATCCTGTCTACAAAACAAGCCCTAAACCATATACATTTATGTCTTTATTTTGAAAGTATTATAAATTTAATTTTAACATGTTTTCCTCAAGAAGTAATGTGTATTGTTGTTGTATATAAATATATAAGAACTTTAATTTGTAGGATTCAATAAAAGAAAAAAAAACCTTTGTCTTTGGCTCAAACATTAATTTTGAAAATATTTTTATGTTTGATCCTTTTCTTTCTTTCATCTTAATTTCTTTTTTGAAAAAATTATCCAAGCTAAATCAATTACGTAGAATTTAGTGATTCATTATTTAACTATATATATATATATATATTTACAATAATATATACACATAAATAGCAGTTTTTGTGATGAGTGCATTTCATATCATATTCACTCACCCTCTTTCCATTCATTTACTTGTCTTTTAGCACAATTTTATCCATTTGAGGTGCTATTCTAGGTATATTTGTTCCATGTGCAGAAACTAGGGGCTCGAAGCAAATTGGAGTGAATTTGGGGAATAATCGAGTAGAAGAATCAAGATTCTGCTAAGTTTCAATACTGATACGGGCATTGCACGACCGTGCACTGTCCCCCTGATCATCCCAGCTTGGAGATGACCAATAAAGTATTCATGCATGATCGTGCTTTCGGGTTAGACATGGTTTTCGCATGACCGTGCGCGACCCCCTGAAAATCTCAGTTTGAAGACAGTTTCTTTTAATCAAGGAAAGCACGAGCTGGTGGCTCTTCGCATGACGGTGCACAGGAAGGGCACGAGCATGACATGAACGTGTCTCACCCTCTGAATTCCAAGCCCAATTCACTCAGAATCCTTAACGAGGACACGGTCATTGCACAACTGTGTGCAGACCGTGTTGAGCCCGAAAATTGCCATATTACTCCATCTTTCTAGGATTTTGAGATCATCTTTGTTCGGGGGTTCTTTTCTCCACCAAGAGGACTTGGATGAGATCGAAGATCAGGCTTCGCCACACCATCTAGGGAGATCAAGGGTGAGTTTGAGGCACAAGGGAAGTGTGGTTAGCACCAAGGAAGATCATCTTGCTTAGAAAGGGAGAATTATGTCTTCTTTCTCTAGACTTTCATTTGTTTCTTCCTTCTTGTACTTATCCATGAGGGGTTAATTGTCCGCGGTGCCCCGGGGTGTTGAACTAAAATATTTTGTATGCTTTGACTAATTGTTTATTGTCTACGGAGTTCTTTAGATTCTAGAGTTAAATCTTGTGTTGCATAACTTGAAGTGTTTGATTTGCACAAATGCTTTGGTAAAACTTGGTGTATGGATGACAATAGTTGTGATTGCTTATCGTGATTGCAAAACTCGATGTGTTTGAGATGCACAATTACCCTAGCAGACCTTAGTGTATTTGAGAACTATAGATGCAACATTGCTTTTGAGCACACACTTGAACCTTAGGACGTACCTGGTAGGCATTAGAAACAATTCAGCATACTATAACTCGTAGGGATCACCCCTGGCATTGCTCTTTTATTGTTGAATACTCAACCCTAGTCTGCCCATTCCTTCCTTCCGTTCTCTTTGGTTCTTGTTCTGTTCCTATTTAAAACTAACCCAATCTTTATTTAACTAGAGATCAGAAGAAAACTGAGTCCTTTGAGTTCTAGTCCTTGTGGTTCGACAACCCTACCTCTTACGGGGTACAACTGTACTACTTGCTTGTGACCCGTACACTTGCGGACAGCTCATCAAGTTTTTGGCACCGTTACCGGGAATCAGCAACTTTTAGGAAATTTTGGAATCTGGTGATCTAGTTTGTTAATATAACTCTTTTCTTTTGAATATTTGTCTTTCCCCTTTGTTCTTAATCATTCTTGTTTGATTTTTTTTTTTGTTTCATTCATTTTATTCTCTTGAGCTTACAATGATCAATCTTTTGGTGCATAGGCACACTTGTATGACCCGTGGAAGCACTTTTGTCTCCGTTGGCTAACCTTGATTCGGAAGTTGAGAGGAATTTCAGAAGAAGAATCAAGCAGATTAATTTGTGGGGAAAAAGATCAGTGGAGATAAATGTGGAAGTTGGTCAAGAAGAAGAAATGGTCGAGAACCAGCAATAGCAAAGTATTTAAGATTTTGCTCAACTGAACTTGGAGGGAGTAGGGTCCAGTATTTTTCATCCTCCTATCTTAACAAACTATTTTAAGGTGAAGCCAAATTTTATCCAGATGGTGCAATAGATGTGCTAGTTTGATGGGTTTCAGGATGAAGACCAGTATGAACACTTGAGAAATTCCTTGGAGATCTGTGACACTTTTAAGGTGCGCAATATGTCTAAGGATGCTTTTCATCTCAGACTCTTCCCATTTTCATTGCGAGGAAGGACCAAACAATGGCTAAGTTCCTTACCGCAGGGATAACTTACAACTTGGAAGCAGGTCTCCGAAACTTTCGTTGGACGATATTTTTCTCCCGCCAAGATCACTAACTTAAGGAGTGATATTTCATCCTTCCTACAAATGGAATCTGAAACCTTAAGATTTGTTGAGGAAATGTCCACATCATAACCTCCCTGAATGGATAGAAGTTCAAATTTTCTATTAGGGTCTCAATCAGAGTATCTGATAGCTCATTGATTCGATAGAAGGAGGATCGCTTGGCAATATGACCCAGAGGCGGCCAAATAGTTAATTAAAGAAATAGCCATGCAAAATTTTCAGTGGAATTCAAGCTGCAAATCGATTGCCAAGCTACCTGGGATGATTAAGGTTAGTGAGGTTACAACATTAGTAGCCAGGTGGAGGCATTGAGCAGGAAGATTAACATTTTGTTTACTCAAAAATCATCTACGATCATGGTTTGTGATATTTGTGGGTAGGACACGCTCCCTCAGATTTTTCCATCGTAGGGGCGGCGCATGGACCCATTAAATAAGTGGATTTCATCGCTAGTACCCCCAAATATCAAGGGAATCCCTACAGTGGCACGTATAACCCTGGATTGCTTAATCACCCCAATTTTTCTTGGGGAAGTCAAGGATAACAGCAGAAATCTCCACCCAGGTTTCCTTCTCATCAACAGACCGATAAGAGACCCGCATTGGAGGAGATGCTTAGTTGTTTTATTAATAGTATGGATATCAAGTTCCAACAGTCAAACAACAGATTTTAGGGCATAGAGGCATCATTAAGAAACCAACAGGCTTCTCTTCAGAAATTTGGAAAACCAAGTGGGACAAATTGCCAAATTATTGTCTGAGAGACCTCAAGGAAGTCTATCGAGTAACACTGATGGCAATCCTTGTGAGTATCTCAAGGCAATCACTCTTTGAAGTGGTAAAGAGTTGGGGATGGGTAGTAAGAAGGTAAGGGAGAAGGAAAAAGAGCCAGAAATTGAATTCATTAAGAG
The DNA here is from genome assembly GCF_009730915.1 of Dioscorea cayenensis subsp. rotundata. NCBI lineage: Eukaryota > Viridiplantae > Streptophyta > Magnoliopsida > Dioscoreales > Dioscoreaceae > Dioscorea > Dioscorea cayenensis. Next base: position 3,061,090 of record NC_052472.1, on the reverse strand, counting down.
CCCAATAAGGGAAAGCGAACCTACTCTAAGTGTTAAGAAGAGAATACCACCCCAGTAAAGCAATTGCACATTAATGTACCATTTGTGGAAGCCTTGTCCCAAATGCCAAAGTACGCTAAGTTTTTGAAGGATCCATTAACAAACAAGCAGAAACTTGAGGAGGTATCGGCGGTGACATTGATCGAAGGGAGTTCGGTGTTGCTTCAAAACCGGCTACTGAGGAAGAAAAAGATCCAGGGAGTTTTACTATTCCTTGTAATATTGGTGATTTGGTTGATGAAAAAGCCTTAGCGGATCTAGGTGCTAGTATTAATGTAATGCCATACACCATGTTTAGGAAACTTGGACTATGTGACCTTAAACTGACTAGGATGATATTGCAACTAGGGGACCCCTCCATTAGACATCCTTGGGGAATCATAGAAGATGTTTTGGTTAACATTGAAAAGTTTATTTTCTTGGTAGATTTTGTAATTCCAGATGTAGACGAGGATGTTGAAGTTTCCCTTATACTTGGTAGGTGACACACCCTTTGTGTGTGACCCGCAAGTGCACGGGTTTGTCGAAGTAATAAATCCCAGGTGAGTGGGGTATCGTATCCACAGGGAATAAGGAATAGAAACACCAAGATTGCTACTTAACTAAGTGGAAATGAAACAATGATGGTGTGGATAAAGATTGATGCAAACAAACTAAAGAAATTAAGAAAGAGAGGCACAATAAAATGAGAGGAAAGACAATCTATAAAAGTGGGGTACTCGGATATTGTTCCTCATAGGATTATTGCTTCAAGTGCAAAACCAACTATTATGCTTCCATACTATTATGCTTAATGAGTCATGGACATCCTTAAATACACGGTCTTAAACCTAAGGTCAACCGTGACTAACTCTAAACTACGCCCCGGCGGAGAAATCAACGAGTTTCAACACCTCACACTATATAAAGGTGCAAGAAGCTCTCGGGATTCCAAGTGATAAACCCTATTCCTATATGTAGATCTAACCCTTTGGTGCAGGCAAAAGGCCCCCTAATCACAATTAAGCCCCAGGTGTTAAAGTCACTTCAATGCTTCACTCTATTGCTCGCGCAACTAAGCCCCAGCGGAGTTCATCCCTTAACCCTTCACTCTATTGTGACCGCAAAGAACTCTTGGAACGTGGAGGTAGGATAAATCACACCGGAGGGGAAAAGTTACTCTCCACTACCTCTCGACTCACCCTCTCGACCCTCTCCAATCTTACTTTGTCTAACCCTCATGGTGTGTCACTCACTCACAAGGATTACCAATATAGACTCTCAACCCTAGTGTCACTCTAAGGGAGAAATCATTCAACAAGCATTCAAGATTGGAACTCAATTAAAGACATCAATTAAGTAAAGCATAATAAAAGGTTAATGAAACAAACACATCCTAGGGTTTACAAATCCAAGTACTCACTAGGGGTTTAGCTCTCAATAGAGCAAGATACAATCAATAATGAAATCGGAAGTAAAAACATGTAATCTATAGGAAAACCCCCTCGGTATTCGTGTCGATGGTTTTGTGGAGTAGCCTCGTCCTCTCCAAAGGTCCCCTTGTCAAGCCTAGGGCACACCTCGCCAGATCGGTGTCGATGAAAGGTCCCCCAATAACTATCTTCCAAGAGAAACGCAGTGTCGAAACCATAGAACCACTCCAAAAGCCTCTCTAAACCCTAGCCACAAGCCTCTCAAAAGATGGAGAAAAGATGGAAAGAAATATGCTGAAATAGGGCTGAATCGCGGCTTTAAATAGGTTGGAATCGGGCATCCACACGGCCCTGTGGATTTACCACACGCCCCTATGGAATTTCCACACGGACTTGTGGATTCTATGGAATTCTGATTTTCTATGGGTTGTGAGCAGTAACTGCTACAATACTCTGCCAAAAACACTCCCGAATCTATACTTTTCATCGAGACAACATAAACGGGCACACGTTTATGCCGTAGATCACGTTGCATCTTCAACTAAAAGCCTATTTGATGATGATCTTGCTAGCATTGCACAAGTAGGGACACACGAATATGACTGTCCTTGTTCCCCTCCAAACTATATATTTGCTTGACAATAATGGAGGTTGGCACACACTCTTGTGTCTTAGATCACAACTTTTGTCTTCTCATTTGTTCACTCCATGATCCCATCAACAAAGTGCATTCACGATCTACTTTGGCTTATTTCTTTGATATTTGGCTTGACAACCCTATATGCGCAAAAGAACACAAATACACATGTATTAGCGCTAAAATCTGATAAAAGTAATGCTTATCGTAAGGAAAGAATACTTCGCATTCTTAACACACAAACACTAATCAGTAGGCCATTCCTAGCCACCTCCCAAGCCTTCATTGATGTTAGTAATGGCAAAATGACACTTAGGGTTGGGGATGAGGAAGTAATTTTTACTTTATCCTATGCAATGAAACATCCCTCTACTTTTGATGATACATGCTATTACATTGATGGAATTTACTCACTTGTGGATGAATGTATGCAGGAGACACTGCATAAAGAGCCTTTTGAGAAGACCTTGGATGGCCCTCACATTGAAGAGACCACCTCATTGCTTATACCTACCATTATTGAGGAGAGCACGCAAAAGAAGCGATGGCGAGAGGTCACTTGTGTGAATACCTTCAAGTGCACGGGGTCGTCAAGTAATATCCTGTGAGCGACACAGGGGTCGTATTCCACGGGGATAAAGAGCTACACTTACTTCCTCTTTACTTGTTGTTTAGCCTACAAATCGGAGTGCAAGTGTCCTAAACTAGCAAAATGGAATAAAAACTACTAAAGGAGGATGCAAATATGCCAGGATGAAAGAGTGAAAAATCTAGAGGAAAGAATGGTCACGGATACAGATTCCCTCGAGACTACTAATGCTCGAAGAATTCTAAGGTTATAAAGCAGCGGTGATTTTGGACCAAGAGATTCCTAAAGTAGGTTAGCCTAAATCCTTCAGTGATTACCCCTAATTCCGTACTAGTATTGGTCCATAATTTCTTTTAACCAAATTCTCTTATGATTGCAATGGGGACAGGGAATTCTCTAATTAGGGTCAAACACACATCTAGGTTCATCCCTAATGGTTAGAGGGGTACAAAATACCCAAATCCCTCGGTGTATTTGTACATGGATCCCTTTCAAGCTATGTGAGTCTAATACAAGGGCATCATGCGCATCTAAGTACAACCTAGAAGTCGAACCACAGAGTTCTCATGCAATTCAACACATTAAAGAACACAAAGCTTGAATAACAAAATAAAACCACTTACATTCAAATCAAACTAAGAAATCATACAAGCAAGTTCACCCCAAGGTTCACCGACATCCGGTAACCTTGGGGTTTAGCAATACATACAAGAAAATACAAAGTTCATCATGGTGAAAATAACTAAAACAATCATAAGCAAAACTCCCTCAAAGGTTAGAAGCCGAATGACTCTTCGGACTGCATGAAAATCTTCCACATAAAATGTAATGAGGGCGGCCTCCCACGTCATCTCCAAGCTTCTATAAGTAGGATCAAGGGTGTATCTTGGTAGATTATGCTTTAAAAATGTATTCCATCACCTTCTTTCATCTCGGATCTGAATTATGGAGTTGAGAACTTCAAGGAGAGGGATGAATCAATGCTCAAAAGCCCTAAAACCCCTTTTAAAACCACTCTCGGGTTAGTTTCATGGCCTAGTTCATGGGTGCGAAGGAACCCACAAGAGCCTCAGGATTTCTGCCAAAACATCTGTGAAGTGCTGTAGTGAAATGTTACACTAAATTGCCACAGTAATTACTACACTAAACTAGTCAACACAGTCGGTTCACAGGGGTCTTCATGGCCATTAAAAACCCCATGAACAAAACCCGAGACTTCATCATTTCCTAACTTCTTCATGGCATAGTGCCTACTACATTGTTGTTGCAGTGCTCGGGGCTCTAAAACATCATTTTTGGTGTTGATTTCTTTCTTATTTGTGTTGTCGAGTTCACCTAGGTATCTTTGAGGCCTGTAACATGAATAAGACCAATTAAACCACAAAAACAACATCGATTGATCAATCAATTCATAAATAATACAATAGATATATGTATAGAACACACAAATTTAGCCGTTTATCAAACATCCCCACACCTAAATGTTTGCTTGTCCCCAAGCAAACAACAATGAAGAACAGGGGCAAGAAGATAAGTAGCTAAATGTATGACCTCAAGCTCAAAAGTAAAGAACTCCACAAGCACAAATGAAAAGAAATAAAGATAGTGAGTTGTTTAATGAGTAACCAAGTAGAAAAAATAGTCTTGTTTAACCTAAAGTGCTCCTGTGAGTGTGTGTAAACTTCCAACCTCATTCTCCACACTCTCGATTTCCCAAGGATGTCCATTCACCCCACACAAGATGATAACTAGTGCTAGAGATCCTAAAGACACCCTCAACAATCAGTCGAGGGTCCTTCATTTCCTAAATAGAACTCTAGCCCTTAAGTGACTGTATATAGGTGCCAGGAGATAAGTAGAGAAATTTTATTTTATTTTATGCGTATATATATTTTTTCTGAGTCCGACTAATGTAGACCCCACAAAATCTTTCTAGATGATGCACATGATGATTAGGCAGAAGAGCCACCCAACTTACTCGATTACATGTCTGCATAGACGCATTTATGCTTTATTAGCAGAGGAATACTGTCATAGACGCCTTTTTCCCCTTTTTTTATATACATATATACATACTCTATCTCATGTCATTTTGTTCAATACCTGCTACAAAAAACTTTACTTAAGGCTAAAAAAAACAATAAAGGCAAAAAAGCCCTTCAAAGAAAATTGAAAGTAAATTTAACATTCTAATGCCAAAAACAAAGTGATGGGTTGGCAGGAGTGTATAAGGTGGAAGTATCGTGACAAAGCATAAAGGTGCACTTGAGATAAAACAAGACTTCCATAAAAGCATAAATAAAGAAACAACTCACATCTGCCTTCTTTCAAGCTAGGAAGTTCTTAACTAAGCATCATAGCTATCACAAGTAAGTCAAGCATCAAATCAAATAGAATACCCCATCCCTACACCTAGAATCGTAGATTTGCCCTCAATGTACATAAATCAGCAGTACATGGTGACAGATAACAAATATGCACAAGGAGATGGTATAAAGAAACTTCCCTATTTTCAGTGAGAATTGAACCAAACTTGTGCAAATACATGGTAAGTTTGGTCCAAAATGGGTGGTGAGAGTGAAGCTCTTTTTATAATAGTCTTATAAAGATTAAGAAGCTTATCACAACTCAAAACTCATAAATATGGAAAGCATACTGACAAGAACCAAAATAAATAGAGTTTAGCAGGGACAGACCCTTGCTAACTACAGAGTACAAAACAACAAACACATCATAAAATATAGCAAAGTACTAGAAACAATGAACATGAACATCACAAAGACAACTTATGCGTGTTGTGTGTTTGGTGGGAGAAGTGGAGCCACGGGTGTAGTGGCGGTAGATATGGTGCCAACAAAGGAAAAGAAGACCAACGAATGAAGGCTACACCTCAGCCATATCTTTCTTGACTAAATGTTGGGATATGACAATCTCCATTTGCCCCTGCTCAATGCCCCAAAACTGACACTGGGTTTCTTCCTATAACTCCTATAACCTAATCTAAAGTGACTTTGGCCCATCCTCCAGCTTGGACTTAGACTCGACTCTGACTCTGACTTTGGCTCATATGATGGCCCGGCATTGTGCTCTCTCATCCCCTAATGCTATATAAGACTGTCAGTGTCATCCCTCCTCTCTACTATCCTGATGGAAGGTAAAGTGGGCCTCCCAAGAAGGGCGGTGCTGCCAATGATGTGTATGCCTCAAGTACGCTAGATCAAACCTATGCCTCTAATCAATCGCATGATGTAGGGTCTAGCAAAAATGCTTCTAAGGTGCACGTACTATCCCTGATGAGAGAGAATATCTATGAAGAGATGCCCCATATGAATCGGGTAGCGCTAGAGGATGTTGTAAGGCATAAGAAGATTACTGTGTACATGACTCCTGTAGAGTCTGACCGACCCATAACACTTCTAGTCAGTAACACGTGAATGTAACGATGGATGGGGTTGGTCATCTAGGATGCTTTCTTCTTCCTAGAGTTGGCAATGGTGGCCCAATATCTTTCCGGCAAGGTGTGAGAAGGAAAATCCACCGGGTAGACAATGAAAGTTGACTTTTTACCGAACAAAGTTATAATGCCTAACCACCTCAATTGTGCTCAATGCTTCCAAGGTAAGCTACGGTAGGTAGGTTCCTTGGTGTCAAACAACTTGTCCTAACCATCATGCGATATGTGCTCTAAGATAGCTCCATCCAAGCTTAATGTCCTCAAGACATCCCACTCTATATTGCGAACAGTGCCAAATGATTTTTGGGCCAATAACGCATATCTCATCTTGTGCTCATCATTTTTTTAAAATGTGGTTCAATAATAGAAGGTGCGTCATCCCTTTGTGCTCACTTGGAGGCCATACATTTCTTTGCCATATCTACAAGACAAGAAACAAGGGATTAAACCAAGATTAAGAGAATCAAAGGATCATTATATTGGAGAATGAAAAGTTTGTAAGAATTGCTACTGTAATCCTCAAAAAATTTTTGCAAGAGTTTTCTTTGTACATGGAGAATAAAATTTTTTTACAAGCATGGAAATTCCCTTAATAACCTACAAAAATAACAAATAACCATTCCCTAACAATATGGCCATTCTTTAGTTGGTTCACGGGTGTCTTCACGCTCGTTAAAAAACCCGTCAATAGAACCCGAGACTTCACTGTTTCCTAACTCCTTCGTGCTACAGTACAGTGTTGTTGATGTGCCCGGGGCTCTGAAATGTCATTTAAGGTGTCAATTTCTTTCTGATTTGGGTTGTCGAGTTCACCTGGGCATCCTTGAGGCCTGTAACATAAATAAGACCAATTAAACCATAAAAACTGCATTGATTCATCAATCAATAAATAAATAATACAACAGATATACATATAGAATACACACATTTGGGTGTTTTTATCAGTCACTTCCCCCAAGAAAGGCAAGAGAAAACCTTCGCCCAAGGAGTTAACCCTTGAGTTAGTCCACTACATTGGTAAGTTCCCTATTTTCTCTGATCTTGCACTTGGGTATTATTTTGGAGACACTGATTCTAGTTATGAGGAGTGTTTTTGCTTTAAACCTCCATGACTTGTGAGTTTCAAGTACATCAAGCTCGTGATGTTAAACAAGTGTTCTTGGGAAGGCAACCCAAGCAATGTTTCCATGTTTTGTTGAGTTTGAGTCGTTGGTAGTAGTTAGTTAGTTTTGTTTGGGTTTGCAACAAACTGCTCAGCTTGTCATGATTTTTTTATGTGTTGGTTAGATGTTTGTGACCATAGACACTCATTTTTATTCTTCTCAGGTCATATATGTATCTGAGCTTGACTTTAGGAAATAGGGAAAACACTACTCAATTTTGCATAACCCTTACGGGCTATTTACACCCGTAATTACTGCCATAAACTTTAAAAAGAGAGCTTTATAAGAATCTTATGCCCGTAAGCCACCCCGCAAGGGGAATTCAGAGAGCCTTATGTGTGCACTTATGGTCCATAAGTCTTGGAGAGCTGCAGTTTAGAGGTTTCTTACAAATCTCTTATGCCCGTAAGTGAAGCCGTAAGGGATCATCCATAGCATCTTATCACTATATCTTAAACCCTTAAGACCCATAAAATTTTGGGGAGTTCAGCTTCAGTTTCTTATGGGTGTCTTACACCCGTAATGTCTGACCGTAAGAGCAAGATAGAGAACCTTACGGACTACAATGCTAAGCTTCTTACGGTTGTAACAGGTAAGCACCTAGGGTTTTAAGCACCATTGGTGACCTTTGATCTTTATTCCCAATTGTTTTTCGCTGAACCTTGGTTGCCGGGGGTCGTCTCTCATCCCATTCTTTTCTCTTTATCCTCCTTTTCTATTTTTGAGTGATTTTGGATGGTAATGGACTGATTTTTGAGCTTCTTACTGGCCGGTTTTCTCCTTTTCTCTTTGTCTCAAAGGCAACCTTCATTTGTCATGATTTTTAAGCAGATTGTTTGATTTTTATGCATGAGAATGAATGTTTGTTGTTTAGCATACTTGAATGTAAGTTTAGAAGCTAATTTTGTAAATTTTTGAGCTCCATTTTAAAGGAGGGATTCTTACGGCCTGAGCACATGGCTTACGGCTGTAAGGTCACCGTAAAGGTGACTTTCCCCTAGGTTTATGGCCATAAGTATTCCTGCAAGTAGGCCGTAAACTCTCTTACTATGTTTAAATTTTGTATTCTTGTATTCTAGACTTCATATTTTTTTTCCTATATAGTATGGTTCAAGCAAAGAGAGTAGCTTCTGGGCCAACCAAGAGGAAAAGGCTTGAGGCGTCAACATCGGGTATAGCCATCACGAAGGAGGCGTCGACTCCCCCGTTTCCCTCATCCCCTACTTTTACAAAGACTTGCTTTAAAAAGAGGTTTGCTTGCTTAAGGATGAAATGGTTTGGCTAGTCAGGTACGGTGGATTGGCTCGTATTAGCATAGTTCAGGCTCGTATCAATAATTTTTTCAATTACAAATATTTTTGATAGTTTCAAGTAATTGATAAAACTTTGAATTACTTAGTACTAATCAGACACAAACTATCCTTTGTGTTGTACCAAAACTTTAAAAGCAAATTGTAATTTCAAAAATATTTGTAATTCAAAAATGTTATTAATATTTTGAGATATTGACAAAACTTTGATTAACATAATACTAATTAAACACAAACTAGAAACTTAAATAATAAATAAAAACAAAACAATGTGAGAAATTGGGACTCTGTGGAGTAGGTGATCATAATTCTTTGCTAATAGCAATTGCATCATCTATTTGTAGACATTCTCCAAAAATACTAACAAGGTAATATAATCTAATTATATTGTTTGTCTTATTTGATTTAGATATCCTATAATAATATATTACTATATATATACACTCACATATATATAAGATATTCATTATTCATTATTCCCTCTGCTATATAAACAACAATTTCATTCCATATCTGAACTATGTTAATTAATAGATTGTGGGTATTTTTTTTAACTCCTAATTTGGTCTTTAAAATAGTTTTTAAAAGAAATGGAGAATCATTTAATGGTCAATAATGGAAAACCCCAATAAACAATTTTTTAAAATTTAGATTAAGTTTGTTATTTTCCAAAGGTTGAATAAATTAAGTTTCAAAGATAATTATATATGTCTTTGGTGTAAACACTATTATTAAGATCATCTATTGCGTTCATTTCTCCCGTGCATAACACGGACATAACAGTAGTATATTTTATATAAGTGCACACCATTGAAATCAAATTGTTTTATATAACAATATTTTTTATATAAATAATTTAGTATAAATTTATTCATTTTAAATAATATGTGAATAATTTTTATAAAAACAATGTATTATAATATTAAATGATAATAATGTTTGCTAATAATCAAACACTCAAAATTTTTAGTTGAATTGTTAAAACTTCTAATGCCACCAAGAGGTCATGGGTTTAATTCATCCGTTTATTTTTTTTTTAATTAACAAATTCATTAATTATTTTTTAATTAAGCATTCAGCCTTTAGTTTTTATTTTTCTTTGTTCACTATGAAGCATCCTAAGGTTATTACTCATTAGGTCTACTGCACAAACTCAGGATAAGCTTATATATATTGCCCAAATAAGCCAACAAGAGATGAGAGACTACTCCCCCCAGTAAATGAACTGGTCCTAACACTATGAAGTCCAAAATTGATTTGCCAAGGTAGGACAAGCTTTCCCACCTGATGAGCATGCTTAGGAACTAGCGAGCTTGCCTATCCACAAGAAGCCTTATTTTTCCTCTTAACTTGAAAAATATTTTTAATTATTTACTCAATTTTTTCCAATATCTTAATCATTATAGTTATCCAAATTTTAATATAATCCAATTTAAAATAACACAATTCTCAATTTTAATATCTTAATCATTTTAGTCAGTGGCTACAAAACTTGCCCAAAAAATCTCACATAAAAATTAAAATTTTACTAACAAAATTGATAAATTATTAAATTTCTTTAACTATAAAATTCTCATTATATTATTCATCATCTACAAAATTTGAAACATGTCAAAAATATTTTGTCATTTTAACCAATATAAAACCATTTTGGCCCTCCTTCTTTCTCAAAATGTCAAAAACAATGGATTATTTTTTTCAATCCGTAATGGTGTGTTTGGCTTAAGGGCTCAGAAGAGAAAGTAAAGGAAAGAAAGGCTTATGGAGGATTAAAGTGAGCCCGCCACTTATTTGGATATATATTTTTTTTTTTAATTCAATGAAAGGAGAAGAAAGATTACCTCAGACCCGGTCCTAAGAAACCATCCAAAACTTCACTTTTTCTAGCACACCGATTCAGCATGCCAAGCATGTGAGAGCTTCAAAAAAGTCATATAATTTTTTTAAAAACTTTCATATTCTCAATTTTTTATTAATTACATAACGTCACTTATGCAGTTCTTCTTCTACGTTTTTCAATCTAATTTTATTGCGATGGAGGGTTTACGTTACACTAATAATCTTGACTAAAAATTGAGATTTTTACACCTCTTCTTCAACTCTTGATTCGGTTTTTGTTATTAATTATATATGGTGTAGGTGAACAGAAATAAGTAATTTTTATAAATAATAAGCGTGTAAATTTTATTTTGGAATTATAAAAGATTATCATGAAAGTAATTTTATAGTATGTGATTATTTGGATTTATTGTTTGATTGAGAATTTATGTCTTCGTACTGCAAAGTTGACACTTTTTACATAGTTATTATATGTATCATTTAATTTCATTTTATTTTTATAAATTTCAATCAAATTAAATGAATTACTTAGATACATTATTACATCCATACAAGCATTTAATCATGTGAAATATTTAAAAGCAACCATTGTATCTCCACTGGAATTGATGTTGAACATCCTGTAACATATGTTCATACACGGAATGGTTTTGGAGAATCACTCATCAAGCGTTTGCAATTAATTGCAAAACCATTGCTTATAACAACAAAAATTTCAATTTCTTGTTAGGGACATAATATTTTGCATGCAACAGCTTTACATACCATTGCTTATGTAAAGCAACATCATTATTATATCTTATATTGATATATGACGAAATTTTTTATATTTAATTTTTAAAACATCAAACTGTAGCACCACCTCCTTGAGAACCTCTTCCTCTGAAAAGTTACTTTTAATTGTTTAATAAATTTTCTCTAAAGTTTCAATAATTACTTTGATAGAATAACTAATAAATATAACTTAAATAATATGAACAAACTTATTGCGGGGTTAGCTATAAAAAGAATTGATAAAAAAAGATATGTTAACAAACTTATTGTGGGGTTAGCTATAAAAAGAACTGACAAAAAGGTAAGTATGTTATAAAACTATATAATATAACAAAACAAATAATGTTATAAAACTATATAATATAGCAATACAAATAAAGAGCAAAATAAAGTAATGGGAGTTCTCTTTCTTGTTCTTATTATTTATATCATTCTTTTTGTATATATATAGGGTTTAAATTAGAAATTGAATAAACTTTTGGCAAATGAAACACCAAAAGTCAAGAGTAGTTGAGAGAAACATAATGGACATTCATTTTAAATGTTTCATAACACTCCCCTTGAATGTCCATTATATAGGAATTGTCTCATTAAAACCTTACTAGAAAAAAAAAAACCTAGTGGGAAAAAATCCTAGTGAAGGAAAAAGAGTATAAGTTTCCTGATATATGCTTCATCTCTTGCCTCATTAAAACCTTGTCAGGAAAACCCAGTGGGACAAAACCATAATGAAGGAAAAAGAGTACTGCGCAGTATATGACTCCCTTTGAAGAGAACATTATTGAAGATCCCTGAGGCGACGCATCCCAATCTAGCGAACAAACTTTTCAAAAGTTGATATAGGTAATGCCTTAGTGAATAAATCTGTAGGATTTTCACTGGATTGTATTTTCTAAATATGGATATCACTATTTTTCTCAAGATGATGTGTGAAAAATAACTTCAGTGATATATGTTTTGTTCTGACGCCTTTGATGTATCCTCTTTTCAATTAAGCTATAAAAGCTGCATTGTCTTCATATAATATTGTTGGTCTGTCCTTTTGGGACAACAAACCACAATTTTCTTGAATATGGTGTGTCATTGATCTTAACCGAACACATTCAAGACTTGCATCATAAATTGCAAGTATTTTTGCATGATTTGCAGAAGTAGCAGCTATAGTTTATTTCATAGAATGCCATGATATGGCCGTTCTCCCATGTGTAAACACATAACCAGTTTGTGATCCGGCTTTATGCAGGTCAGATAATTGTCTTTTTGATTCATGTGTATAAAATAATCCCATATCAACTGTTCCTAAAAAATAATGTAGTATATGTTTAATATCATTCCAATGTCTCCATGTTGGTGCATAACTGTATCTTGATATTAAATTTATAGCAAAAGCTATATCTGGCCGAGTATAGTTAGCAAGATACATCAAGGCACCAATTAAACTAAGATATGGTACTTCAGTACCAAGTAATTCTTCATTATCTTCTTTTGGTTGAAAGGATCTTTACGAATATCAAGAAATCGAACAACCATAGGGCTTGTTAATGGATATGCTTTATCCATATTAAATTGTTGCAAAACCCATTCTGTATATGTCGATTGATGGATTAAAACACCACTCTCTAAGTGCTCGAACTGCAGTCGAGACAAAATTTTGTTCTCCAAGATCTTTCATTTCAAATTCCTTTTTTAAATAATTAACGGTATTTGGAAGCTCTTCAAAAGTTCCAATTATATTTAAATCATCAGCATATACCCCACTTATCACGTATCCCTTTTCAGATTTCTTAATGAACACACATAGGCAAATAGGGTCATTCTTTTACCATTCTTTTAACAAATATTCACTGAGGCGATGATACCACATGCGCCTAAATTGTTTCAAACCATACAAAGATCTTTGTAACTTAATTGAATACATGTCCCGGGAATTTGAATTATATGCTTCAGGCATCTTAAGTCCTTATGGAACTTTCATATATATATATATATATATATTATCTAGTTGGCCATATAAGTATGCAGTAACAACATCCATTAATTCATATGTAATTTTTTTCATGTACTGCAAGACTAATTACATAATGAACCGTGATTGTATCTATTATAGGAGAGTACTTTTCTTCATAGTCAATAATAGGTCTTTGTGAAAACCCTTATGCAATGAGCCTTGCTTTATATCTAACAATTTCGTTTTTCTAATTTTGTTTTTGTACAAATAACCATTTGTAACCAATTGGTTTAAAATCTGCATGTGTTTTAGTTATGGATCCAAAAACTGCTCGTTTTGTGAGACAGTTTAATTCTGCATGTATTGCATTTTTCCATTCTGGTCAATCATTTCTTTTTCGGCATTCCTCAATAGATTTAGTCTCATAATCCTTATCTTCTTTCAAATGATCAATTGCCACATTATATGCAAAGATATTATCAACAATTGTATTATTTATATCCCATGTTTCCCCATTTGAGACATAATTTATGGAAATTTCCTGATTTTTCCTCTTCAATTTCAGGATCTTGAACTCCTTCTGGAAGTTTGCTATTATTTATTTCAATGTTTATTTTATCTGCATTTTCTTTATGATCTTTTGTTTCCCTTTTCTTTGGAGGGTTTTTATATTTTGAACCAGCTGGTCTTCCACACTTCAGGCGTACTTTAGATTCATTTGTTATGAGAGGTCCTTCTGGGACATTAATTCTAATAGGGGCATTTTCCGCTGGTACATGTGATTTTGTTATTCTTTTTGGATTAGAGAATGTATCAGGTAGTTGATTTGCAACTAGTTGTAAATGAATTTTTTGTTGAACTTCCAGTTTACATTGTGTTGTGCAAGTATCAAAATGATTTAAACTATGAGCATTATTGTAATTTCTTTTTTTCAACATTTTCATCTTTCCATTTTCAACCCCAAATGTTGGAAAAACTGTCTCATCAAAATGACAGTCAACAAATCTAGTCTGGAAAACATCCCCTGTCAACGGCTCAAGATATTTAATAATAAATGGAGATTCATATCCAATATATATTCCTAATCTCCTCTAAGGTCCCATTTTAGTTCTTTGTGGTGGAGCAATTGGGACGTATATTCTATACCCAAAAACTCTCAAATGTGATATATTTGGCTCTTGCCCAGAAACCAATTGGAGGGGGGAGAATTTTTGTTCACTTGTTGACCTTCTGCTCACAAGTGGTGCGGCATGTAAAATTGCATGCCCCAAGCATAGATCGGAAGCTTTGTTTTCATTAATAACGGTCTAGCAATCAGCTGGAGCTGCTTCATAAATGATTCTGCCAGCCATTTTGTGTATAAACATGAGCAACATGATGTTCAACTTTTATCCCATTGGACATGCAATAGTCATCAAATGCTTAAGATGTAAATTCACCAGCATTATCAAGTAGTATTGTTTTAATTGCATGATCAAGGAAATGTGCTCGTAATCGAATAATTTGAGCCAACAACTTCGGAAGCGTCAAGTTTCGAGTTGATAATAGGCAAACATGTGACCATCTTGTTGATGCGTCAATTAAAACCATAAAATATTTAAATGTTCCACATTGTGGATGAATTGGTCCACATATATCACCATGAATTCTCTCTAAAAATATAGGAGATTCAGTTCCAATTTTATTTGTGGATGGCTTGATAATAAATTTGCCTTGAGAGCATGCTGGACATGAAAATTCATTTGACTGAAGAGTCTTCAAGTTTTTTAATGGATGTCCATATGAGTTTTCAAGTTCTTTTTGCATCATTATTGATCCAGGATGGCCTAACCGATCATGCCATTGAATAAATTCATTTGAGTTAGTCAACTTCTGGTTTACAATAGAATTTGCCTCAATTGTTCGAATATATGTATAATAAAATCCATATGAGAATTTGGGCAGTTTTGCCAATACATGCTTATTACCTGAAGTAACAACAATAATGTATAAATATTCAGTATTTCCCATATTTGACGTCTCTATGTGATACCCATTGAGACATATATCTCTAAAACTTAATAAATTTTGGTGGGACTTTGGAGAATATAATGCATCAGTTATAATAAATTTTGTTTCTCTAGGAAACAATATATTTGCTCTTCTAGAGCCTTCATCAAAATTTATACTGCCCGATATTGTATTGACATTGGTTTTACCCATTATTAAATGGGAAAAATATTTTTTACTTTAAATATTCAGTGTGTTGTTGCACTATCAACAAGGCATACATCCTCATCTTTGAAGTCCTATCTAACCATGGATTTGGTAGTATCCATATATTCTTCACAAAATAAATAAAAGTAAATAAGTATTATAATGGGTAAGAACAATGTCAAACATGCATAGATTAATTAAAACAAAATGCATAGGGAAAAAACAATTATGGTGTCAATTCAGTTGCCACCATTAAACTGAGAATCTTCAAGAAAATCAGCAACATCTAAATGTGACGGCATACCCACAAGAGGGTTATTGTTGAAGTCATCATTTTGGTATATAAAATTTGCCTCGAATCTTTTCTCTTTTATTGATGCTTGATAGAGATTGACAAGATGCCTTGGTGTACGATAGGTACGTGACCAGTGCCCTTGTACAGCACATCGATAACATATATTTCCTAATTTGTTACTTGATCCTTTTTTGCCTTTAAACTTTTTTTCTTCATAATTTGTCCACTTCTGGTGGTAAGATGCTTCTTTATTATCACCATGATTTTTTTATATTTATTCCAGCCACGGCCATGGCCACGACCATGCCCATGGGTTCGACCACATCCTCGTTTAGAGTTTTCATATGTCATCGCATTCACTTTAGGGAATGGAGTAGAGCCAATAGGACGAGATTCATGATTTTTCATTAGTATTTCATTGTTTTGTTCAGCCACAAGCAAACGCAAAATCAAATCAAAATATTTTATGAACCCTTTCTCTCGATATTGCTGCTGCAGGAGCATATTCGAGGCATGAAAAGTGGAGAATGTTTTCTCTAGCATATCAAAATCAACAATCCTCTCTCCGCATAATTTCAATTGAGAACTGATTTGAAATATGGCCGAATTATATTCACTTACTGTTGGTTATACCTTTTCTCCAAATGCATCCAATCATAACGAGCTTTTGGTAAAATTACCATCTTCTAGTGGTTATACCTTTCCTCCAAATTTTTCCGCAATTCAAGTGGATCTTTCACAGTCAAATATTCAATTTTTTTAAATCCTCGTGCAAATGATGTCAGAGGAAAATCATTGCTTTTGCACAGTTTTGTAAGGATTCTTGATTACCATCCTTGATGGTTTCTCCAAGTCCATTAGCATTCAAATGTATTTCAACATCAAGCACCCATGACAAATAATTTTTTCTCGAAATATCAAGGATAACAAAATCAAGTTTTGCAAGATTTAACATGATAAAAAAATGTTTGTGTACTTACATGAAAAGGATTTCTGAGAAATTGGATTACTCAGAGCTTGGTTAAAGCTTTGTGTTAATAATGTGTTATAAAACTGTATAATATAGAAAAAACAAATAATATTATAAAACTACATAATATAGCAAGATAAACATAGAGCAAAAGAAAGTAATGGAAGTTCTCTTTCATGTTCTTATTATTTATATCATTCTTTTGGTACATATATATATAGGGTTTAAATTAGAAACTGAATAAACTTTTGGTAAATGAAACGCTAAGAGGCAAGAGGAGTTGAGAGAAACATAATGGGCGTTCATTTTAAATGTTTCATAACAAAGTAAATTTTTTAGTACTCATTTTAAGCATATAGATTGAAACAACATTTATATTGAATCAATTTATTTGATGAATAGAAATGAAGACTATTTCCAAGTGAAAATTTAATTAAATCTTCTAAATGTTAAGGGGATGTGGATGCATTTTATTAATTTAGTTTTTTTTAATATATTGTTTTGATGTTTGAAGGCTTTGGCTTAAGGGGGCATGGGCTAGTTAACCAAACCTGGTGGGCCTGACCAACCAGGTTCTACTAACTAAAAGCCGGATCCTGAACTGGCCGATGCTAAAACCTGGTTTTAAATTTTTTTTTTAATTTTAAATAATATTTTGTTATTAAATTAAAATAATATTTACTTGTAAACTAAACTTCAAAACATTGATTCTATAGATGGGAATCGAAACAAGGACCCATGCATCAAAACCAACCATTCTATTGATAGAGACGCAAGTGTACATGCCGATTGCGAAATAATAGTGTGCGTAAAGCAAAGTGTCAGTCCACAGGAAAGAAAGTGACTACTAGTAATAACCCTAATTTTGAAAAATACCTTAAGTGATCGAATGATGTCTGTGTAAACAAAAGATAATAAAAACAAAAAATATGGAGATAAAGCCGAAGATAAATAAAGGGAAGAAACGATGTTCGGGCATAGTATTCATCTAGGGATTATGAGCACAAGACAAAGGTTGTCTAAGTTTGCAATCTTATTTGAACCGAAAGGTTTGCAGAATTACACTAAACCCTGAATTTTCAAGGGAAAAGTAACTAAATAGGTGCAGAGCTGATACAGACATCCACACAATTGAACTAACACTCTATGAAACCTCACTGTGAGCTAAGGACAATATCTTAAGTAGATTGTCTCCCCGTGGAGAAAGATTACCCATAATCTGAATAAAGAGTAGAGATGTGATTTCTCCTAAAATCTACTCCTCATGATTGTAAAGAGCACAAAGATTATCACTAACTCACTCGAGATGATTAAGGGGGACAAAGTCTCCAAAGTACCCTAACCAGAGGCTTACTCATAATCCCCTCGAATTGTAGCATGTCTATGCTAGGTGGAAAATTTCTTCTCATCACAAAGCTCATCGAGTATGATAGCTAGGCCTTTCACCTCGTTGGCAACCAACCATTCAAACACGCATTCAAATTCAAATTAAAATAATTGCAATTAAGAACACAAATGAAGCATCAAAGATCCAACAACCAGTGTCAATGAAATAAGCCCTAAAGTTCAACTATGCCCAAATATCTACAGTTAGCCCTCCATTAAATGAGGACAAGCATTCAAGATATAAATAATGGGAGAAAACATGAAAAATATGAAAACCTCCTTCTCAATTGTGCCAACGGAGGATCACTGGAGAAGCCTTAAGAGAGCTTCCACACACGCCGCCAAAGTGAGCTTGACAGCTACGATCTTCAATCCCATTGAATGTGGATCCGAATCTCCTTGGAATAACCCCTTAAGTGCTGGAGATTTATCTCCTTTCTTCCATAACTTCACCTCCAAGAGTCACTCCAAAGAAAAGTAAAGAATGCCCTAAAAATCCTCATTAGATCTATTTATATTCGACTGCTTCCACGTTGCTTACGGGCATAAGAACGTGGTCATACGGAAGCCGGAGAAGATAGTCGCAAGCCTTATAGGAATACTTACGACAGTAAGTCACATCCATAGGTTCTTCTATTTGTGTTATGGTCTAGCTTACGGCCATGAATGCTGGATCGTAAACTTCACTATGTTGTTTCTTGCGATTACCCTTATGGGTGTATGCTGTGGTCGTAAACTTCTCGGGATGTTCCTGAAGGGTGTAAGGCTTTCGCATAAGGTCCTTTGATTTGGCATTAAATCCTTCTTACAGGCATAAGCATGCCCACAAGGTTCTCTGGAATCTACTTATGGTCGAAAGATAGGCCGTAAGTTGCCCATAAACCACCCAGCGTTGCCTTGTCCTTATTCAATTGATGCCGAGAGAGCTCCAACTTCTTCATTTAAGGTCTTGAATGCTTCTTTTGGCTCTCCCTCTTCTTGAAATACTGCCCTAAGCTTGTTAATATAAAACACACTAGATTTAGCATCGAATGCCACAATATAATTCTAATACATGCAAAATGAGTGTACAAAATGATATGAAATATATGAACGTTATACACTCATCAAATCATCTACCACTTGATTTTTTTTTTGTATTTTGAAATTAAATAATGACAATACAATTTTTAAATTTATAATCTTAAAAATTAAATTTTTTTTAATAATTTAAAAAAATTTAAGACAAGTCAAAATGACTTGGAAAAAAGATCAAAGACTTGCACTTAATTTATTTACCTATCAAATTAAGTTGTCGACATAACTTCTTAAGTGTGAGAGAAATGAAAACCTATGTAGTTCTTTTAATTTAAATTGAAATTACCATCCACTTACCTATTCGTTACAATCGAGGTCGGCACTTTCCCTTTGACCTTGGTTTCAAATTCTAAGGGTTTGTTATTGTTTTGCTCATTATGTTGTCATTGAAAAAGATATCACTAACTTCAAGGCTTTTCATCGTAGAACATGCAATAATATAATTTATAACTTATCAAAAGTATATAGTGTCAGCTTTCATTATTTTGCTACTATTCAAAAACCTGGAAATTCATATCCAAGTTGATGTTCTCAAAGAATTGGAACGAAGTGTGTAAGAAGTCGACATCCTATGACTATATATATATATATATAGTTTTCTCCGATAATATACTAAGAATAGATTTTGGCTCAAGAGGCCTCCAACTTTGAAGCCATGAGTTCAAATCCGATGAGTAACACTTTTTTAATAAAAATGTTTGAAAAATTAAAAAAAAAAAAAAGAAAGTTCCCACGTTGACATGGTTAACCTGGTAGGTTGACTGACCTGACAGGTTAACCCGGTTAATCCCCAGGGTCATGGGTTTGGATCACCCAGACCTTTAACCAGGTCAGGTATCAGTTGCTAACCAGGCTCGTCATGTTAGTTGAACTAGCTAATTTTTCCAAGCATGTTCTACGGCAAGGCCAAATCTATTCTCTTGCTCGTCCCCCTCTCCTTTTAACTTCAGCGTTTTATACCAATGACCAAGTGGTTTATTGGTAGCCAGGCCCCAGTTAGAACCTTTCACAAGTGGTGAGAGTTCGAATCACCGGTGAGGGCACATTTTTAGGTGTGTGAGTAGTGATTATGTACAGGTGGTTCCAGGGCCCATGTGTGCGTAGACCCCATCTCCACTTACTCCACGGAGGCTTGTGCATTCCCTGTCTTTTTTAGCCGCTCAAAAAAAGAAAACCTTCAGCGTTTATACTCATCAAGCTTCCAGGTCTTTGACTTATGAAACTCTTTGATTCTTTGTTGTCTCAATGTCTTGAGACTAATGTTGACAAACCCGGACCGGGCATGACTCGGTGAAGCTAGAGGTACGTAAGGGGTTAAGGGATCAATTGGGGTTGGACTAGAGTTAATAATAAAATATAAAAGATTACATACTTTATAAAAATTAAAAGAAAAAAATACATATAATTTGAATATAAAAATGTAAATAAATTATTTTTTTATATAAAAAGTATATAATAATATATATATATATATGTATTTGTACATGTACGTAAATGTGTGATTTAAGATTTTATGAAGGAATGAAAATAAAAGAAAATGAGTAAATTGTAAAATAAAGTGAGGGTTTAATTAAAAAATTAAAAAATAAACCCTAATGTGAGTCGATTCCCCAATGCAATCTAGGTTGGCAGCTTCTTTTTCTTCTCATGCTCTTTCTCCCTCCTCCTAATCTAGGCACGCCATCTTCATCTCATAGTTTCAAAACCAGCAACATCTTCGACCATCTCATATGAAATTTTGTTGTCATATTCGTCCATGTAGCCTGCCCACATCCACTCCTCTATGACCCTCAAACCCGGCCAATTCATCCGGTTCCCGGTCTAACTTTCCAAGTCACCAAGTTTTGATAGGATCTTTTTAAAGACAGTTCAAATGTGATGACTGGACCGGGCCTCATGCCCGATTCTTGGTTTTTTCTGTCAGACTAGCTAGGCCGGTTCGGGTTTGACGACCTTACTTGAGAGTCCATAGTTTATTTGTTTATTCATTTTAGTTTTCAAGCCTCAACTCTCCCATGGTTTTGAGCCTTGACTTAGACACAATCAGGTCATGACCTTTCACATGATTGGGTCACTAACTTGATAGCTTTAACTTGTTTGCTTTTGAAATATTTTGTAAACCTCAAGTTATGAGTTTCCCATGTTTGTGAATCATGAATTTGATTTCTTTTAATTTTAATATTTGAAGGGTTTAGAGTTTTATGCTTGTGAAGCTTTTTCTTCATCATAGTCAGAGAAAAGTCTTATTTTCATAACCACTTCACTTAAAATATGTTTTGTTTATCATCTGAAAAACTCCTTTTTATCCTTGCTTGGAGAGCCACTTTTATGCCATTAGTTGACAATATCTCTTTTCTCCTTGTTATTTGAGAGGATTTTATTATTATTATTATTATTATTATTATTATTATTATTATTATTATTATTATTATTATTATCATCATCATCATCATCATCATCATCATCATCATCATCATCATCATCATCATCATCATTATTATTATTATTATTATTATTATTTTCGGGCACCTATGGTTTTGGCATATCACTTAGTGGCTTTTGAGGAAAAATTTCCATTGACTCATGAAAATTTCAAGAAAGGGTGGTAAGGCCCTCATTAAGAATGGCCCATTAACCCAAGAAAATCTCAAGATGGAATACGAAAGGCCCAATTCAAGAGAATAATTTACTCTAGATTCATGAGAGCTGCATCATTTGATACATGTTGGTGATGACATGGCTATTGGAGATAATGTGCCAAAGCACGATGATGTGGCAACTATGATGAGGTAACATAATGATGTGGCAAGACATTGATGACAAGACAAGGTGATGTGGCAACCCATGATGATGTGGCTAAAGATGTCATGGTGCTATATCTGGAGAAGCTATTTTTGGTAAGATAATCAACTTGGAGGATTTCTCTTGAAGTGCAAGCAATGGCTATATGAAGATACAATCTATCTTGGGAAAGTGAATTAACAATGGAAGATCAAGTTTATATTGAAACATAGTTTGGTGAGAACTAAATGAAGATATAAGCTAAGAAAGATAAGAGCAAGCAAGATCTTGACCATGTTAAGGCAAAGCCAAATGAAGACACAATCTTGAAATTGGAGAGAAGCTATTTATGGGCAGATCTATTTCAAAGACACTATTATATATGGAGAAGATTAAAGATCAAGTTTGGAAGATTGTGAAGAACTAAACTTGGATGAATAAGAGATCAAGTTTAGTAACAAAATATTGAAAAATCAAACTTGGATGAATGAAGACCAAGTTTGGGATATAGTAATGACTAAACTTGGATGACTTGGAGATCAAGTTTAGTGAAAGCTTTGAAGATCATTTGGAGATCCTTTAAAGACTATCTTTGGTATGATGGAGACGCAGCATATAGGGTGAGACCCTTGTGAGAGTACTACTGATAAGATGTGAGGAGGCAAGTGAGTTTCTAGTAGGTCGAGATCCAAAGGATTTGATTACATCAACTTAGACTTTGACACAGTCAGGAGAACTGGGGAAGTTTGCAAATCACGTTGTAATGGAAGCTTTGACTTAGTAAAGGTCAGTAGGTTGCTTGCTTCAACCTTTAAGTTTGGAATGTGTCTAGATTATAAGCCACGGAGATTCTAAAAGAGAGAGGTGCTATATTTGAGATGTGGAGATGTTTGTATAAAAAACCATGCTCTAAGAGTTAAGATGTGCCATAAAGAAACCCAAGCGTGTGGGTGAGAGTGAGTGGGCATGGGACAAATCTAGAGAGGGTTCTTGTTTACCTTTGTGACGATGAATGATAGTGTTGCACTCATGTTTATTCCCCTGTTTTAGTTGCTTTTATCTCCAGGCTTGGCCCCCTAGACATAGGTAAGTGTTATGCCCAATTTCTTGAGCCTCCCTTCTCTTTGGTTTGTGTGTGATTATATGAGTGTTTGCAACTTTGCATGAGAGATTGAGTGAATTCTAGCTAATGAGGCACCCACTAGAAATAACTGGTAGTATTAGAGCAAGTCACCATTGTTCATTTATATTTTCAAAGTATATGAGATCTAAGAAAAGTCCGTCAATGGCCAAAAAAGAAAGAGCGTCTATAACATGGCTACCTTTGCTCAATGGGTAAAAGTATCATTATTGGAAGGCTAGTATGAAGGCTTTCATCAAATCAATTGATGAGAATGTGTGAACAGTGGTGGAAGAATGATGGTCTTCCCTGATTTATGTTGATAAAGAGAAGAATGAGATCAAGAAGAAGAAGTGCATCTAAAGTCCCGAAGAGACATGCAAAGCTAATGAAAATAGAAGTGTTCTCAATGCTATCATTAGAGCCGTTGATCATAACCAATTCAAGTATGTTGCAACATGTGACTCAGCAAAAGAATCATGAGATATCTCACAAAGTCAGGGGCGGCTTAAGTTAACTAGAGGGCTAAAGCACAATTTTAGAATAAATATCTAATTTAATTAATAAAAATTAAAATTTATTTAGATTTTATTTTAATAAATACTTGTTTGTTTGTCTTTCTCCATGTTATGAAACACATGATAAAGAGAAATATTTAAAATTTGTGAGCAAAATTTATAAAAGTAAAAATGTAGGAATATGAAAACTACAAAAGCTCCTATTTATAATTAAAAGAAATAAATATTTTATTAATTTTGGAGAAATAAATGCATGAGAAAATCCAATAGGATCAAAATATAATTTTGAAAAGTTGGATAGAGAAGATATGAGATCGATTAAACATCAAAATAAAAATATTTAATATTTTATTGTGTTATTTTAAATTTTAAAAGTTAGCTAAGATTATATAACATTGACTAAATATTAAATTAAAATATTTTTGTATTACGATAATTATTGAAAGTTTTTCAAAATTCTATGTTTTTAAAGTTATTATTGAAAAATCTAAAGATGAGGCCTTAAAATTAAAATTATTGTTAAAAAGACATGATGAGGCTTTAAAATTAAAATTATTATTAAAAAAAAATCTAAAGATGACACCTTAAAATTAAAATTATAATTAAAAAATCTAAAACTGAGGCCTTAAAAATATTGGGGCCTAAAGCAATTGCTTCATTGGTCTTACCCTTGAGCCGGCCCTGCACAAAGAATCCATGAAAGAACAAATTTAGTGCGAGTCTCTAATCTTTAAATGTTGACTACTAAGCTCCATAATCTCAGGATGGAAGAAGATGAGACTAGGGCCGGACATAGGCAAGGCCATGCCTAAGGCCCCAAGATTTTTGAGGGCCCCATAATTCATATATTTTTTTAAAAAAAATTATATTTAATATTTTCATTTAGTATTATCCTATCCAGATAATTATCATATTGAAGATTTAACTTTTTTTTCAACTATAAAATGTGTAACAAATTTGGCATGAGGCCCCAGTAATTTTTCAGGTCCTCACAATGTATTTTTGTAAGTTATATTTTTAATTTTTATTTACTATCATCTTATAATCTTGTCCATATAATTATCTTGAAAATTTAAAATTTCTTTAAACTATAACACCTAATTTATTATAATATCAATGCAAAAAAAATTGGTTTAGAATGGGGCCCCACAATTTTTCAGTCTCACAATTCGTGTTTTTAAAATTATATTTAAACTTTTTGTTTACTATCATATGATCCTATCAAGATAATTATAATTTAAAAAAAATTATTTTTTTAACTCTAAAACTTATCTTATTTAATTTATTGATTTATGGTAATATTTTTTTTATTTTGACTCTATAATTTATTATTTTATAAAAATAATTGAAAAACATTTATTATGATTTTATCTAGGTCAAATTTTCTATAAGACCGGCCTGGTAACATCATCACACCTACTTGATTGCAACTTGAGTAATAACTCATGATGTTGATGTTGCATGCACTAAATTCAATGTATTTCTGACAGTACGATGAACCAAAATATGAACATCAAGTTGCAGGGCAATCAGGGTATGCAATACTTTGACAAGGACGGTGCATGGCTTATCATTTTTAGGAGATCTAAATTATTATATTCATTTGTTGAAAAGATATTTGTCTACATGCATATTATATTTATATTCTAATAAATAACATATAAAATTTTCAAATATACAAGTAAAGGGAGAAATTATTTAGGTATAGGTATAATTTAAAATCAAATCTTCAATTATTTATTCTAATATGTGATTCGACATTAAAGTGTATTTAATTAATAGGTATGATACAACACTATCAACTCTAAATAGAATTAGAGTTTATTACAATGTGAATTTGATGGATTTCCAAGTATGGGAAGTGACTGACTTAGGAACATGAAATAAAGCTAATGTTTAAGGAAAGTTTTATTACCATATCATAAAGCATATAGCAAAATGAACAGTGCCTCACAAACACACAGAGAGCCAATCTTATTATTCCATGACACAATACAGGAATAAACTAGTAAATATAATCTCACATAGAGAATTGTTTCCATCTACTCCTTCCTAGCAGTCTACTAAACATGGTCCTCTTGCATGATGTGGGAAATTGCCACGCTCCTAAGCTTCACCTTAAGCACCTGGAAAGACAAGTGCTTTGGTTTCCACTTAGATGTGACATAGTTATAGCCTCCAGCTTTGTCTCATCATTCCTCCAGAACACCACCATGTATGCCTTGCTCTTCCCAGTTTCATGGCTATAAAACACTATGTACAGAAAGAGCTGTGCATGATACGCCACGAGCTTCAACATTCTTATTAATTAAACTTCTAAGTTTTTCTCACACACACACACACAATAACAAGGGGAGAGAGAGAGAGAGAGAGAGAGAGAGAGAGAACTAGAGAATATGAGGTCAAGGATAGGTCTGTGAATGGGATAGTTGGGTAACACTTTATGCCAGTAGACTTAGGAAGTTAATGCATGGGTAGTTGTTGCTGTGATCTGAAATAACGTAGCATCTTAATTAGTAAAAGAATATAATGGTTTAAATGATATTGAGGAGATGTAATTGCTTACCAAGATGAGAGCAAAGACATTTAGGAAGTAATTTATGGTTCAAGACAGAGATGCACTATTGTAGAGAAGAGTAACTTTAGAAGAGAAGGAGGGAAGAAGAAGAAGAAGAAGAAGACGAGAAGAGACAGAGTCTAGCAAAAAGATTCTTACTTTTGCTTTCATTCATTACCCTTTTATAATGGGACCATTACAATGATTTGTGTTAAACACCATGTGTGGCAAGATAATGGTGGACTCTATAACAACCTCTCCACCAACCTGGATATCTTTGATAAATTAATCATATTATTAATTAAATTGGCCATTCAGGGCATTGTAACAAACACCACGTGTGCTAGGATAATGGCTGACTATAAAACAATATCTCTAACATCCTGGATATCTTTGATTACATAATCATATCATTCATTAAACTGGTTATTCAAGGCATTATAATGAACACCATGTGTGCCAAAATAATGGCTGACTCTATAATAACCTCTCTACCTACCTAGATATCTTTGATTACATAATGATATCATTCATTACTAATTCAGACTACTAATTACGTAGTTATCCAATATCTTGAGAATGGCTTACTCTCTTGGACACAAATGCGGCTTTTGTCAATGTATTTTGGACATCCTAATGATGTGTGTTGACTTTTTTATTAAATGATGAACCTATTTAATTGATTGAGTTTGAGGGTAGTCGGACAAGGAAATGTATAGTAGATTGGTGATAAGTGCTTGTGTGATAAGAATACGAAGTGTTCTTTCCTTGTGTTGAGCATTACTTTTCTCGTGTTTTAATGCTAATATGTGTGTATTTATGCTACTTTCATGCAAGTAGGACTGTGAGGCTGAATATGAGAGAAAGAAGCCAATGTGGGTCGTAATGCACCAATTTGGAGGAAATCTTGCTAAGGTTCAAACGTGAATAAATAGGTCGGGTTCGAAATGCGGGAATGTGTGCCAACCTCCTCGTATTCAAGTTAGCACAACTATTTGGAGGGGCACAAGGGCAACCACATTCAAGCATTCTGACTTGTGCATATAGAACAAGATCTCCACCAACATGATTGAAGAAGCAAAGCTATCCAAGACGTAAACGTGTGGCCATTTGCGTTATCTCGATGAAAGCATGGATTTGGGAGTATTTTGGGCCGGTACTAAAGTAGGGCACTGTAGCAAGAATATTATACCGGTACTGATCACAGAGAAAAACAGAGAATACACATGGACTTGTGGAAATTCCACATGCCAGTGTGAAAAATCCATAGGGGCGCTCACACGGGCGTGTGAAATCTCGATTCAAGCCCTTTAAAAGCCGATTTCAGCCCGCTATTTCAGCATTCTTTTCTCCATCTTTTCCCCAACTTGAGAGAGGGCGGCGGCTAGGGTTTTGAGAGGTATTGGCTAGGGCTTTGAAGAGGTTCTATGGCTCCAACATCGCGCGCCATTTGGAAAAGGTTAGTGGGAGAGCTTTCGTCAGCACCGATTCGGCGAGGTGTATCCTAGGCCGGACAAAGGGACCCTTGCGACGAGTAGAGGACTCTCCACAAGACCATCGTAATGACTAACAAGGGGGTTTTCTATGCATGCTTTGTTTTTACATTCGATTTCATTGATTGTATCTGGCTCCATGGAGAGCTAAACCCCTAGTGGGTACTTGGGTATTTGTGAACCCTAGGATGTATTCGTTTCATTGAACCTCTTTATTATGCTTTTAATTAATTGATGTTTATTGTGAGTTCCGATCTTGGAGACTTGATTGTATGAATGCTCCCCTAGAGTGACACTAGGGTTGAGAGTTCTTCTTGGCAACTCTTGTGAGTGAGTGACACACCATGAGAGTTAGACAAATCTAGATTGGAGAGGGTTGAGAGGGTGAGTTGAGAGATAGCGGAGCGTCCCCTTTCCCCTCCGGTGTGATCTATTCTACCTCCACGTTCCAAGAGTTCTTTGCGGCCATAGTAGAGTGAATGGGCTAAGGGATGACCTTCCGCTGGGGCTTAGTTGCGAGTGCAACGGAGTGAAGCGTTGAAGTTATTTTATCATCTAGGGCTTAATTGTGGCTAGGGATCTTTCACCAGGACCAAAGGGTTAAGTCTATACATAGAAATAGGGTTTATCACTTGAAATCCCTAGAGCTCATTGCAATTCTATGTGAGTGCGAGGTTGAGAGGTTATTCAAACTTTCTTCGGGGACATATATAGAGTTAGGCATGGTTGACCTTAGATTTGGGATCATGTAATTGAGGATTTCCACGACTCATTGTTGCATCAATTAGGAAGTATAATAGAGGGTTCTTGCACTTGAAACGCTTTTCCTAGGCGGATAAATATCCGAGTACCCAATCTTTATCGATTGCCTTACCTTCTCCTTTACTTGTGCCTTCTGTCTTGTTGTTTTTATTTTCATTATTTCATATTTTGTCACACATATCACTATTCATCTTCCACATTAGTTTAGAAACAACTAAAGTGTCTTTATTCCCTTACTCTATGTGGATACGATACCCACTCATATGAGATTATTACTTCGACACCCGTGCACTTGCGGTTTACACACATATACGGACGTGCCAAGTTTTTGGCGCCGTTGCCGGGGAGTAGGCGTTTAGAGATACTTTGCACTTTGTTTTCTTAGATATTCATTTATTCATTCTATTTTATATTTTCTTATTCTATCATCATTTTGATTTCTTTTTCTTTCTTTTTGGGTGTAGCTCCAGGTTATGACCCGAGAGAACCCCTCCATACTGATTGAAGAAGATCTCGAGCTTGATTGTACACTGAGAAGAAAAGGGAAAAAAACCTGTGCAAGAACAGTCTAATCTAGCTGATTTAGAAGTAGAAGAATCTGAAAACATGGCAGAACAGAATGAGCAGCAGCGGATATTATCCGATTATGCCATACCTTCAGTATTGGGGACACAATCGAGTATTGTGCGTCCCCCGATTACAGCTCTGAACTTTGAGCTGAAGCCGGCATTCATTCACATGTTGCAGCAATCCGTACAGTTTAATGGTTTGGTTGATGAGGATCCGAACAGTCATATAGAGAACTTTCTCGAGGTGTGTGATATGCTGAAGATAAACGGGGTGACAGATGATGCCATCAAGTTGAGAGCCTTCCCATTTTCCTTAAAAGGGAGAGCGAAGCATTGGCTACACTCATTACCTAGAGCATCAATTACCACATGGGAGGAGATGGTAGAAGCTTTTCTTGGCCGTTATTTCCCTCCCTGAAAATCTGCAAAGCTTAGGAATGAGATCTCATCCTTTGTACAATTGGAATTGGAGTCTCTATTTGAGACGTGGGAAAGGTTCAAGGAGCTCCAGAGAAAAAGCGCGCAACACGGATTCCTGGAGTGGATGACTGTTCGGACCTTTTACAACGGTCTGAATCGGAGTAGAAAGCAACTCTTGGGTGCGGCAGTAGGAGGTACCTTAGGTAGCAAGACCCCCGATGAGGTTCATCACTTAATTGAAGAAATGGGTTTAAACAACTACCAGTGGAATGCTAGGGAGAAGAAAAAGGTGGTCGGTCTCTATGAGATAGATGCAGTGACTTCGTTGGCGGCTCAAGTGGAATCATTGGGTAAGAAGTTAGATCTTCTAACTTCGAACAGAGTAGCGGCCGTGACTACTTGCATCGGGTGTGGTGGAGGGCGTGCTCCCTCCGATTGCCCGATATCTATTGGTGATGTATCTTCGGTTGAGAACGTCAATTTTGTGGGTAATGGCATGAGGAATCAAGGAAATCCATACAGCAGTACCTACAATCCGGGTTGGAAGAGTCATCCTAATTTCTCGTGGAGCAACCAAGGTCCACAAAAGGCCATAGGGCCACCGGGTTTTCAACAACAACAGAAAGCCCCAAACATGTTAAACAGAGTTTCAGGTTTGGAGACCCTAATGAACGATTTGGAGAAAGCCTTAACTAGGTTTGTGCAATCGTCAGATACAAGATTTCAATCATTTGAGGCTACACTTAGCAACCATACCACCTCTTTGCATAATCTTGAAAATCAAGTGGGGCAGATTGCGAAGTCTCTATCAGAAAGGCCACATGGAAGCTTACCGAGTAATACCGAGACCAACCCTAGAGAGCATGTGAAGGCGATTACTTTGAGAAGTGGTCATGAGGTTGAGGGTAAGTTTCCGAGTGAGAAGCCAAATGAACACGCACCCGAGGTTATAGAGGTTGAAAAGGGAGCAAGCAAAGAGAAGGAGGTGGCAACCCCCACCTTTGAAGCCAAGAATCCCTTATCCCTCTAGATTGAAGAATGACCAAGGGGATGAACAGTACAAGAAGTTCCTGAGTTTGTTCAAACAACTCCACATTAATATTCCTTTTGTTGAGGCATTGGCTCAAATGCCTAAGTATGCAAAATTCTTGAAAGACTTTTTGACCAACAAGAGGAAGTTAGAGGATAGTGCTTCAATGATTTTAGATGCATCTTGCTTGGTAGTTTTGCAAAAGAACATGCCGAACAAGAAGAAAGACCTGAGAAGCTTCATCATTCTGTGTAATATTAGCAATCTAGGTGAAGAAATGGCATTGGCGGACTCAGGGGTCAGTATCAATGTCATGCCATACCTCTTCTTTCAAAAGCTAGGCTTGGGCGAGCCTAGGCCTACTCGGATGACTTTGCAATTGGCGGATCGAACGGTGAGACATCCGAGGGGTATCATCGAAGATGTGCTTATCAAGGTGGACAAATATATATTTCCTGTAGACTTTCATAGTGCTAGACGTCGATGAGGATGCGGATGTACCCTTGATATTTGGGAGGCCATTTTTGCGGACTTCCAAGGCATTGATTGACATGGACGGCGGGGAGCTAACTTTGAGAGTTGGAGATAACGAGTTCACATACCGCCTTGCTGAAGCCATGACGTATTCTCTTGATTTTGATGATACTTTGTATTTTCTAGACGCTACTAATGAGATTGTTAATGAATACATACAGGAAATGTTCAATCTGGATCCATACAAAGGATTGCTCGGCCAAGAGGAGGACAATGAAGAAGTAATGATGCTTGGTTGGACGGAAGAAGTACCATCTACCCCGGGGATCTTGAAGCAGGTGCTCCAGAAATTGAAGAGGGCTAGGAGACGCCACCGGAAATGCTCCAAGGCTGTTAGAGACGTGAGTGAACCGAACAAACTGGGTGAATCATTGCTAGGCGGTCCCAAGCCCGACAATTCACCCTCTACCCTCAAGAGATTTTGCTCATCATGTTTCCAAGCCATGGGTAAGAGGGTAACTTTCATCTATGATCCCCCGTGAGGTAAGACAAGGTACGTCAAGCTAAGTGATGTTAAACAAGCGCTTCTTGGGAGGCAACCCAAGTGTTTACTGTTTTCATAATTTGGTAGTTCAATGTTGCTTGAATAAATTATTGAGTGTTGGTATCTTGATGTTTTATATTTCTGATGTGATTTTATCGTGGGTTTTCAAGTTCATAGTGTGTTTTCATGTGAATTTGGCAAAGTTTTGGTCGTTTGAGCTATTTCTCATGTTTTTCACTGGTATAAATTGCATATTAGGGCAGGATCTGAGTGTGTAAACATGTTCAGAAATATTCTGCAGAGCCTACAGAATTTTCAAAGGAATCTAGAGAAAACACACGCCCGTGGTTTTGTATTGCGAGCTCATCCAGAGAAGGCATAGGGGCGTGGACTCTCCCCTGTGCACGACCATGCGATTCTCACACGCCCATGGGTAATTTCTGCACGGGCGTGTGAATTCCCATGAGATTGGCAAACTTTTCTGAAAGCACATAGGGGCTTGGACTCGCCCCTGTGGGCGACCTTGTCAAAATCGCATGGGCGTGGGTAATTTCCGCACGCCCATGCGAATCTCTGGAGAGGGGCTCTCTTCATCCCGAGAAGTCACAGGGGCGTGCCCTTGCGCCTATGAGTTGGGCTTGTGAATACCCACGCCCATGCGGAATTTCCACACGGGCGTGCGGAACACTTAGCAATTTTTCTCGGATGTCCAAAGTAGCCATAGGGGCATGCGGCTACCCCTGTGGTCGGGCGCACGAGTGTGGGTATTTTTCACACGCCCGTGTATTTGCGTTCAGAGGTAGTGAGTGTTTTTCTCGAGAGCACACAGGGGCGTGCACTTGCCCCTGTAAAGCTTTCTGTGGAGGGACACATGCGTGTGTAATTTCCACGCGCCCATGCGGATGTAAAGAACTCCAAGAGGCGCGAGTCCTTTTGAAAGGATTATCGTTTCTCTTCACCCTAATATCCTCCATTTGTCTGAGAGCACCTCTACATTGTTACCCGACCTCATATCGCCAATTTGGAAGGATTTTGCTTGGTTTTTGGGCCGTTTTCAAAACTTTCTCATCTCAACTCGACGGTAAGCCTTAGCTTTGATTTCCTTCACAAATTTATGATTTTCATCGATGAAACCAGTCAATAATACTTTGTTTCTTTAATTAGAATGATTATTTATATTTAGAATGAAGTAAAAGCGTTGTAATGGTGAATTTGTGTAGTTTGAAGCGTGGTTGTGCGTTTGTTTACTGCACGTGGATCCACACGGGTGTGCAAAAAATCCGCACGACCGTGTGGATTTATGCAGCTATGTTTAATTAACTAGTTTGATCAATTCTCTTTCAATTTTTACAGACAATGGCACCCAGGTCAAAGAAGGAAGATGATAAGCGTCCGTGAGAGTCGTCTCCTGAGTCCGAGAGCATGAGATTCACTATCCCCGAGCATCAGGCTTGTTTTGAGTGTCTGTCGAGACTTCGGCTCGGATAGACTCGGTTCTTGGACACGGGTATATTGAGAGGTTTGCAGCAGGGGAGATAAGTTCGCTGATGAGGTCTAGGATCTCATTTCAGTGTGTGGTTGGAGGCAGTTATTGTCGATTAGAGAGCCAGCCATCCGGGAGCTTACACTGGAGGTTCTGTCGACATTCAAGTTCGACAGATCCTATGCGAGATTCGACGACCTCGACGTAGTTCAGTTCGGAGCACTTGGACATCACTATAGTCTGAGTATCACTCAGTTTTCAGTTCTACTCGGCTTGTACGAGGAGGCATTTATAGACATTGAGGAGTATTCGCAGTTACCGACACATTATCCTGGATCTCTGACCCCACAGAGAGTTTACTAAGCATTATGTGGTCAGGGCCAGTATGAGCTAGGGTTGTCCAAGGCCACGTGTCTTTCCGGACCTGCATACCGATATCTACATGCCATCATGAGCAGGTCGATGAATGGCCATGGTGATAGCACTGGCGTTCTTAGCCGGCAGGAGCTTCTATACTTATATTCGATGATGCAGCGCACACCGATCCATCTAGGGCACATCGTCGCTGAGTACATTCGACATCAGGGCCAGTATGCCAGATTGCGATCTTCTTGGGTCCATACATTACGAGATTGGCTCTGGGTATGGGTCTCTTGGGCATGATTCGCGGGGCGGAGAAGACGAGTACACCTGCGCCCATGAGCCTGGAAATGATGAGATTGATGGGCATGGTCCGTAGGGTTTAGACGGGGGTTTATGCTATGGTTCTACTGGTCCCAAAGATAGCCGAGGAGGAGGGAGATGATGCCGAGGCTTCCCAGCCTGCCCCCGAGCCTCAGTTAGCACCTATGGAGACCAAGGTACCTCCGGTGATAGAGGACCCACCCCCCATGTGCATGTTTTCAGCATCTCGAGCCCTAGGATCGCTTTGAGAGGCTCGAGAGCGTTGTGGGGGTGATACGGACAGAGGTAGCAGAGGCCCAAGTAGAGATTGCCGATATTAGGGCTGCGCAGGCCGCACAGTATACAGAGTTCATGGCAATTTTTGACACATAACAGCAGATCTTAGAGCGAGACGTCGGCTCATCATTTGTCCTGTGGCCGAGGGCTCCTCAAGCCCCCTCGGTTTCTCCTTTCCGCATTTTATTTTGGACTTGTATACTCAGAAAGGACTTTCCTTCTGAGTATATTTTCATTTTGTATCTCGAGTTGTATTCATTGTCTTATCTTTAATATACTCGAGTTATTTTTGTTTTTATTGAGCTTCACTGAACCCCCTCGTATATGCGTGCAGATGGTTTTGTCATCATGGGAATTGAGACTTTGTCATGGATACGGCTAAGGTGTTTTGGCACTTGGCTGTGTGAGCTTCACAACCCATTGGAACAACACTCCCAAGGACTTAGCTCCATCAAATGCAACACTAGGAGTTAGGGGAGTATTGTTTTGATTGCTTCTCTCACATCTAAATTTAATTGATTTACATTATGAATGAGCTTGCATGTGTACATTGGGGATAATGTACAACTTAAGTGTGGGGAGGAGTTTCATAGTGCACGCATTTCTTTTATACTAGTTTTGATTGATATACATGCTCACATAGCCAATGGCAGTTCACCTTAGTCGCATTGATTGTATTCTTGAGTTTAGGAGAATTTTTAACATTGAATGTTTTCATGCTCTAGTTTTTGCTTGAATTTCTAGGAATTTTTGCCCGATTGACACTTGTTGCACTACTCACTCTTTGAACTCTTTTGGAAACTCATATTTGATGTATAAGGGACTAGTTATAGTTGTTTCTTGTGTTAATTCTAAAAAAAAATGAAAAAAATGAAAAGAAAGAACAAAATAGTTTTGTTGTTTAGTTGTGCTTGTTGGGTGGAAAGAGCAACCACCTATGATGTATGAAGCTACTCTCATAAGTCGGATACTAGTTATGCCCTAATAAGAGAAAGAGCTATCTCATGGGATGTGTGAAAGCTACCACCCCGGTAGAAAGAGCTACCACCTCGAAAGTGTGAAAGCCACCTTAGCAGCCACTTTGGAAAGGGCTACCTTAGAGGATGTGTGAAGCTACTAGCCTTTTGAATTTTTGTCACCTTTTATAGATAAATAAGTCCCTTATACGTACAACTTTGAGGAGTATACTTTGGGTTGACTTGAGTGAGTTCACATACTTACACAATTTCGGGTTTGTTGTCCTTTTTTATTCAAGTCTTTAGCTAGAGCATTGATTTTTCGTATTTAGTGTTGAAATTTCCCTTACTTGTAGAATGCCCTCTATGTATGCTTTGGTGAACCTAAGGCCAAGCACTTCTCTCAGGTTATAAGTGCTTGTGTGATAAGAATACGAAGTGTTTCTTTCCTTGTGTTGAGCATTACTTTTCTCGAGTTTTAAGGCTAATATGTGTGTATTTATGCTACTTTCATGCAAGTAGGGTTGTGAGGCTGAATATGAGAGAAAGGAAGCCAATGTGGGTCGTAATGCACCAATTTGGAGGAAATCTTTGCTAAGGTTCAAACGCGAATAGATAGGTCGGGTTCGAAATGCGGGAATGTGTGCCAACCTCCTCATATTCGAGTTAGCACAACTATTTGGAGGGGCACAAGGGCAGCCACATTCAAGCATTCTGACTTGTGCATATAGAACAAGATCTCCACCAATATGTCCATTACTGAAGAAGCAAAGCGATCCACGACGTAAACGTGTGCCCATTTGCGTTACCTCGATGAAAGCATGGATTTAGGAGTATTCCGGGCTAGTACTGTTGTAGGGTATTGTAGCAAAAACAGTAGCAAGAATACTGTACCGCACTATTCACAGAGGAAAACAGAGAATCCACATGGACTTGTGAAAATTCCACATGCCCGTGTGAAAAATCCATAGGGGCGCTCACACGGGCGTGTGAAACTCGATTCCAGCCCTTTAAAAGCCTATTTCAGCCACGATTTCAGCATTCTTTTCTCCATCTTTTCCCCAACATGAAAAGAGGGTAGCGGCTAGGGTTTTGAGAGGTATTGGCTAGGGCTTTGGAGAGGTTCTACGGCTCCAACATCGTGCGCCGTTTGGAAGAAAGTTAGTGGGAGAGCTTTCGTCGGCACTGATCCGGCGAGGTGTATCCTAGGTCGGACAAAGGGACCCTTGCGACGAGTAGAGGACTCTCCACAAGACCATCGCCATGACTAACGAGGGGGTTTTCTATGGATGCTTTGTTTTTACATTAGATTTCATTGATTGTATCTAGCTCCATGGAGAGCTAAACCCCTAGTGGTTACTTGGGTATTTGTGAACCCTAGGATGTATTCATTTCATTGAACCTCTTTATTATGCATTCAATTAATTAATGTTTATTGTGAGTTCCAATCTTGGAGATTTGATTGTATGAATACTCCCCTAGAGTGACATTAGGGTTGAGAGTTCTTCTTGGCAACTCTTGTGAGTGAGTGACACACCATGAGAGTTAGACAAAGCTAGATTGGAGAGGGTTGAGAGGGTGAGTCGAGAGGTAGCGGAGTGTCCCCTTTCCCCTCCAGTGTGATCTATTCTACCTCCATGTTCCAAGAGTTCTTTGCGGCCATAGTAAAGTGAATGGACTAAGGGATGACCTTCCGCTGGGGCTTAGTTGCGAGTGCAACGGAGTGTAGCGTTAAAGTTATTTTAGCATCTAGGGCTTAATTGTGGCTAGGGATCTTTCACCAGGACCAAAGGGTTAAGTCTATACATAGAAATAGGGTTTATCACTTGGAATCCCTAGAGCTCATTGCAATTCTATGCGAGTGCGAGGTTGAGAGGTTATTCAATCTTTCTTCGGGGACATATATAGAGTTAGGCATGGTTGACCATAGATTTGGGATCATGTAATTGAGGATTTCCATGACTCATTGTTGCATCAATTAGGAAGTATAATAGAGGGTTCTTGCACTTGAAACGCTTTTCCTAGGCGGATCAATATCCAAGTACCCCATTTTTATCGATTGCCTTACCTTCTCCTTTACTTGTGCCTTCTATCTTGTTGTTTTTATTTTCGCTATTTCATATTTTGTCACACTTATCACTATTCATCTTCCACATTAGTTAAGAAACAACTCAAGTGTCTTTATTCCCTACTCTTTGTGGATACGATACCCACTCATCTGGGATTATTACTTCGACACCCGTGCACTTGCGGTTTACAGGCATATACGGATTTGCCAATTGGGAATAGAGGTATGAAACCTACTTTACGGATGTGCTGTTTATTAACTTGATAATGAAATTTATAAAAATTATCATAAAAATTTATGAAGTTAGGAGTCTGGTTCATTAAAAGATGTTTTTAGTTCATTTGCTTGGAATAAAACATGTTTGAATATTATTATTTTATTTATTTTTAATTTTTATTTAATTTTTTTAGGTGATCATCATGTCATATCGACCATCATATACCTATGTCTATGTGAATGGTAGAGGCTAGATGAGATGATTATGTTAAACCATAAACATTGAATGCCAATCTTAATCTCCACTACTATTATATAAAGATGATGATCATCATGTGTTAATTCACATAAAATCTAACATAAATATAAACTTAAGATTCTACACAATTAATTAAATTTTAATTAAATAACAAAGAAGTAAAAAAAAACCAAGCTTGAACAAGAGATCAAAGAATGAGGGAGTGAAGCCAAGCTCATCTCAAGCACAGTTAGGGTACGGATCTGAGCATGACCCCCTAAGATTTCAAGTCTCTAATTAATTATAATAAAAATTTGAAAATATGTAATAAATACTAATAAAGTCAATAAACAAATGGATTTGTCAATTTAAGGTCCATAATGTGTTTTAAAGATTTATTCGATGGCTAAGGACATATATCAAGTTTGTTATTTATGTATAAGTGATGAAACGTTTACAATTTTTATTTTTTTTTAATTTTTTTAATATTATTATTTTTATTTGATAATGTAGACAAGTCATCTCACATATACACCCCAAATCTTTAATCATGCTTTGAAAGGAATTGAATTGTCGACCTTTCCTATGAGAGTTATTCATACTTCCACTCGAATTGCAATAATAGTTTAAAAATAAAACTTCAATTATATTTAAACTTATTCAGCAAAGAGCTACAACAGAATCTCAAGAACCACAATTTGGCACACTCCTAAACCCTACCATTGTAGCTATAATAGGAATTCAATCATGAATTTTTTTATATTAGATGTATAAATTTCATGATCCATGAGAAAATTTGGGAAATTATTTGAAATGTAATTGGCCAAAACTAACACGGTTCAATGATTTCTACTTTCTCTCTTCAAAATCTCATTAAAAGATTAATTTATTTTTTTAAAGATAATTTCAATCACAATTTAGGGATGAATTGCGTCAACTTAAAGAATTCAATCAAATATAATGGCTTTGATAAATTTTGGATAAACTCAGATTTTTAAGATATATAAGCAACCTCGGATCGGCCCTAGGCATAGGCGACCAAGGCCTATAACTAGGGCCCCAAGATTTCTGAGGGCCCATAATTCATATATTTTTTTAAATAAATTATATTTAATATTTTCATTTATTATTATTCTATCCATATTGTCATAACCAGCTTGTACTGTAGCTAAAACCAGTACAGTACTGTAGTTTTTCAGACAGTGCTGTAGCAGCATGGTACTGTAGTAACCCGAGTTTATATTTCTTTCTTCCTCTTCATTTCTTTCTTCTCTTGGCCGAACCCTTGTTATCTATTGGAGTTTTTTTGGCGGCCTGATTCCGGTGAACCAAGCTCGAAACTTCTTCCTCCCATTCTTGTGAGTATCCTAAGAGTATTGTCTAAGTTTTTATTTCGTGTTTTACTAGTATATTATCACTTTTGAATTCTTTTAAAACCTAGGATTTGAGCATGTTGTGTGGAAGATTGTAGGCTCAAATTGAAGCTCCTGACCTTGTTATTCATTTTTTTGAATGTTTGTAAAGAAATTTCTTGGTTAGATGATGTAAATCGGGAGAAGACCTTTGTGTTAGGGCCAGTTTCACTATAGCAGGTCTTAGTTGTTGTAGTGATACTATAACACTAATAATTTTTAGTTATTTCTTTGGTTTCTTTGGATTAGAGTGAACCTCAAACCCTTAGGAATTCATTGGTAACCTTTAGACCTAGTTTTGAGCCAACCCTAGGATCGACTTAGTGTTGTTTCTTAGGGAAAGTTAGGTTTTGATTTATTTTTATGCTAGTTCTTGTTAGTGTTTTGTTGTAATTTGGCAAAGAGGTGAAGCTTTGGCTTGAGACAAGGAACTAGCAGAGGATTAGCATTTGGGGAAGTGAAATCATCAAAGTTGTGAGTATGATTGTTTATGCATAATTCTACTAGGAGAATACCTATAGTTGTTATATTTTATTGTTTGAGCTAAGTTTTATTGGTTTCTATACTTAAAATTGAGGTTTTGATTGACTTAAAATGAGTTTTATATTGATGTTTCATACTCGAAAAATGTTGTTGTTCAAGGAAAGGAATTTCAGTATGATACTTGCTTTGTAAGTTGTGAATTGTTTGGCTTTGCAAAAATTTTGTTATGCTTCCCACACTACAAGAAAATTACTGTTTAGAAACAGTATTTTTCGTTTCTATTCCGTTGCTATTTCAGTTTAGCAACGGATTAGAAACGGAATTTATATGTTTCGAAACCTCTTGTTTCTAATTTAAATAGAAACGGGGAAATGTTCCGTTTCTAACTTTAGAAATGGATTAGAAACGGAAATCAATATGTTTCTAATTTTTAAAAAATTAAAACGAAATGATATATGTTGCTAATCCGTTTCTAAATTCGGTTGTAATTCCATTTCTACTGTTAGAAAAATTAGAAACAGATTCCAAACGGAAAATTTTCTGTTTTATTTTTGTTTTCCTCATTAGAAACAAAATTTTTTTGTTCCTAATCCGTTTTTAAATTTTTTTAAATTAAAAACAATACTGAAACAAATAAATCTGTTTCTAATCCGTTTCTAACATTCAAGTAAAATAAAAATAAAAATTATATTCCTGATTTTTTTAAAACCTGGTACATGAATTTTATTTTTTTAAACCTAAAAATACCATTAAATAAGAAAGATTCCTCAATTTATACAAAAAAAGAATGTTTAAGTATATATGTTCAATACAAAATAATAAGTATACGACAAATACAACTATAAGGCAACATCATGATCATCAATCAATGGTTGTGAGTCCTATGCAGTAAATAGCGATCGCTGAAGTATCCTCTCGCTCAAAAACTCATCGTCATGTACTTCATTTGACACATCATCTCCTCACGATATTGGTCCCTCTCTTCATTCATTTCAAGCAAACTTTATTGAAGCCTTTCCTCACGATCTCGTACTTGACTTAGAGTCCCGTTGAAGCCTCTCCTCACGATCTTAGACTTTCATAAGAGTTTAACGCAAAATCTCTAACCTCGATCTGTAGTGTCTTTGATACTGAACCTGTGTAATAACTTGAAGATAACTGTGGATAAAAAATACACGCTTGGAACCCTATTCTATAAACTTGACTTTTCTTTCCTCCCCCAACAACCTCATAGTATAGAGTTGTTTCATCCACAATAGGATGCTCGTCATGTCATTCTGAAACCACACTTATAAATCTCTACACTTTTCTAGTGAAAGAAAAACAGAGGCTTACCAGTAGCTTAGAGTGAATTGTGTTTAAAAAAATGCTATTTTTTTAAGAATTATATTTTCAAATAAAAAAATTTATAATAATAAAAAAATTTCTTTAATTAACAATGAGTACCACAAGACAAACTTAACATATGAATGATAATTCTGTTGGAAAAACACCAACTTTGGAGAATTCAGCTATAACTTCCATGAAAAGTCACCACTTAACAAGCACCACATGCAAATAAATAATATCTTAAATTTATATATTTTTATGGAAATAAATATATATACATATATATATATATAAAAAAGGTTAAGGGATAATGACATTGAAAATTGTAATGAAAAACATTAAATTAGTGCTACAAGTAATAATTATCGAAAAGGGTTTTTTTGGATTTTCGCCTTCCATCATGTCTTTATTTGTTTGTGGTTTTATTAGTAACTAACTGGCATGGATTGAATCTTACATTCTTGTTTAACTCATCAGTAAGTCCTTATGGATTTTTGGTCTATGATTAGACTTTTGTTATTATTATTGTTGTATTTTTATATATATTTTTACATTTTTATCATATATTTCTGAGTTTTCTTATCTCATATTAAGAGATGTATTTATATTTAATTAGAACACCTTCCATTTTATCAATGTCAATATGGTCAAATTTGAAATAAGATTTGGTTGTATTTGTCATAAGAATATGATGTATCACCACCAAAAAAATTCGATAGTAGTTTCACCAAAGCTACTTGAATGGTATGCATCATGATTAAAAATTACTACTAAAAAAATAATTAGCAATCTAAAAACCTAGAGAACAAAAGAGGTGAAAAAAATAAAGTTATCGACTTTATTAGCAGCCAATTCAAAATGGTCCCCCATTATGACAATGCATATGGAACAACAAACTCTACTAGAAGGTGGTATAAATAAATCATTGAAGCAGGCAAGAGTCAAGATCACTTACCGCACGAAGCTAGCCACCTAAGCCAATTTCTCCAATAAATGGAACATTATTTTGAATGGGAAACTCCAAGAAACTGAAAATGGAAAATGAAAGGCCCTTGATTTAGATGACACAACTTCATTAAAAGTCAAAATAAAATAGCAGCAGTCAAAGACATCTCTGCAACATAAATTTTTAAAGCTAAATTACATCACCAACTTAAAATGTCAAGGCTTCCTAGAATAGCACACAATCCAAACCACAGATTTTGATTTCACTTAGCATAATTCATCGTAAGGTGAGAACTGGTAACACTGACAGATAACCTTCTTCACCTACCAAATCCTCTTCTTTTCATTTCCAAATTAAACAAGAAAGTAAAGTCAGACAAATAACGGTTCATTATTTCCTGCTTTACAAACCATTTGTGCCAATGATTTTGGACGGATAATGTGATGTCGAAAACCAAAAACCATTATATACAAATATATATATATATATATATATATATATAATAAAATAAAATAAAATTCACTCTGTAACATGATAAATAAATTTTTTGATTCAGAAATAAATATGCTCTTGAATCAGACATTATTTTTAAACTAATGAATCAAGATATGAGAGAGGAAAAACCCTAAAACAAATTTGGCCATTTTTAACAGAAAAAAACCTTAAACTAATGGAGGGGCAAATTCGCTCTGCCTCAAGTATGTGGCCCTCGTGGAGCTCTCTTGGGATTCTTATTGTTAGCTTGCATTATAATTAACCGGAGACTCGTAAGAAAGCCCAACCTCGTGAC
Organism: Dioscorea cayenensis subsp. rotundata; assembly: GCF_009730915.1. NCBI lineage: Eukaryota > Viridiplantae > Streptophyta > Magnoliopsida > Dioscoreales > Dioscoreaceae > Dioscorea > Dioscorea cayenensis. The sequence goes on along the minus strand of NC_052472.1, from coordinate 3,018,852 downwards.
ACTAATAATTGCAATAACCAGATAATTCTTCTATCTCGTTATAACTACAACATGATTAATTTATTTCTGAATCTAAAATTCCCTCATACCATAAATAATTAAAAAAAAAAGCTCCAGTGATCATGAGCCAAGCCATGCATGCAAAGGGAAGCTAATTGAAGCCAAACAAAGAAGAAGCTGATGATCATGAGCTAAGCCATGCATGCAAACAAGCTCGCTTTTTGGGTCCATTTCTTCTGGCGGTGACATTTCGTAACTCTTATCTCTAGTCTCTTACTCTAAATTAGCCCGAGGGGTAAAAAAACCAAAAATATATATAAAATCTAAATCTCAATTTGGTTCTCTATATCCTCCCATTAAACTATAATTGCATTTGATCTTGTTTCCCATTTTATAATCACCTTAATAGCTATGTTCCACATCTTGCATTTGGGATAAGGCAAACGAAATAGCAAAAGCGGGTAAAGAAGCAACCAAGTTAAAAATTTATTCCATTCATACACAAACCAGCTGCAAAAATCAAGCATAATTGAAGCACAAATATCGAATTGCAAAAGTTATTTCCATGATATCATACATAGATCGAACAAAGAAAGAGATGCAAGATAAGGGCAAAGTTGAAATCAAAGGCATAAATTGAGGTGTACCTCAAAGGATGGTGATTTTGGAGAGGAGTTTGGCGAAGTCATTCTTAACGATGACTGAGCTCGACGTTCTCTTCGCGAAGGACTTCGAGCTTGTCGGTGATGGGAAGCTCAAAGGATCGGCGATGGGAAGCCTCGATCGAGAAGAAGGCCGAGAGGGATGTTGTCGTCGGTGCCGGCAGTGGCTTCGCCGGCAACGATGACGTCGAAGGAGGCGCTAAGGGAGACGATCGCTGGGGTTGGAGCACGAGGCGTTAAGGTTTGATCTTAGGGTTAGGGCTAAGGGAGAGGATCGCTAGGGTTTGTTATTATTAGTACTAATACTTGAATTTCTTCTGAAAAACGAGTAAAAATAAAATAAATTAAATTAAATGCTCACATGAGACGGTTGTTTTTTTATTCATTGCACACTTTCCATATCATGTCTTTGAGTATAAATTATTGTTATCTTAACACACATGGTATTTATTATCATCAATAAACATAAAAATAACTTTTTAAAATATTAAAAATAAATAAAATTTTCTTGTCATATAAAATTTTCTTGCAATATTTAAATAAAATATTAATTTTTATATCCGTTTCTAGTCTGTTTCCATAAACAGATTAGGAACGGAAATTTTCTAATATATTATAATATGTAAATAAAATATAAATATTTTGATCCGTTTCTAGTCCCTTGCTATTAGAAACGGATTAGAAACGGATATTATCTAATATTTTCTAATATTTAAATAACATATTAATATTTTCATCCGTTTCAAGTCACTTTCTATTAGAAATGGATTAGAAACGGATATTTTCTAATATTTAATAATATTTAAATAAAATATTAATATTTAGATCCGTTTATAGTCCGTTTCTAGTAGAAACGGATTAGAAACAGATATTTTTTAATATTTTCTAATATTTAAATAAAATATTAATTTTTAGATCCGTTTCTAGGCCCTTTCTATTAGAAACAGATTAGGAACGGATATTTTTTAATATTTAATAATATTTAAATAAAATATTAATATTTAGATCCGTTTCTAGTCCCTTTCTATTAGAAACGGATTAGAAACGGATATTTTGTAATATATAATAATATTTAAATAAAATATTAATTTTTAATTCCGTTTCTGGTCCCTTTCTATTTAAAACGGATTAGAAACGGATATTTTCTAATATTTAAATCAATGTTATTTTAAATGGGTTGTTTGTAAGCCGTTGCTATTTAGATTATATTTAAAACGATTGTTTGTCCGTTGCTAATCGGTTGCAAGTAGAAACGAAATAAATTCCGTTTGTAATATTCCGTTTTTAAAAAATAACTTTCTTGTAGTGCCATTCATCATTTCGATGGGGAAATGATAGAAATTTTGATTATTTATTATTGTTCTTATTATGGACTCCTCATTGTGAGATGCATGTTTGTATTACTTGCTTGGTGATATCCTATTGCAGTAGGCGGTTTCCATAGTCAGCTTGTTGAGATGCCGTGGAAGACCGGCAGATTTATTGGTCTAGTTCAGGTGGGGGTGTAGAGCCCTGACTGGATATTAATCGGGAAGCCAAGGTCACCATACGGTAGACCGATGGGTCAATGTCAAGGGCATGAGTACCTTTTGACGGCTTTGAACCTATTTGCAGTCACAACAAAGGTTCAGAGAGGTTTCTAGACCATGTGGCCTTTTTTAATAGTGTTAGTTTAAATTTGTGGTTAGGGGGCGATGCCCAACTGTCTCTTTCTAGTGAGTATTGTGTTTTATGGATTTTGAAACTCGTATTATATAGTTTATTATATTTATATTTGTACTGAGTTGTTCTGATCTATTTGTATTATTGTAAAAGCTTAGCTTGATGTTTAACTTATTTTATAGTATAAACCTTATGTTTGGTATTTCATAAATTGTTGTTGTAAAACCTTAGTTCGGGTGAAAAAGCTTTCTTGAGACTATCTTTTTGTTATATTATATCGATAATTACTATTATGTTCTAAAACTGTTTATATTATTAGTAAAGCATTATTTCGGTAAGTTATATTGTGTATTTTGTTGTATTCTTGTAGTGTTGCACTAACCCATTCATTGAGTGACTTAGGTTGCTCACCTCTTTCTTTTTTTCCAGTCAGCAGGCGTGAGTGTGGTAGTGAAGCGTGTCGGGCATCCACTCGCCTATTTTCATTCAGCATCAAGTTCATGTATGTTATCCTTGAGCATGTATATGTTGTATTAGAGCATGGATCCATTAGTGTGTGTGAAACTCTAAAGGCATGGTTTGTATTTTTGTCTAATTTATTGGAAACTTTGTTGCACTTGTGATCAATATAGTTCTTGAACTCTACTATCAGGTCATGTCATCAATGCTTCCTCATGCACTTTTGAACTTTTTATTTTTTTCATACTTTGTTCAGGGTTGTTGATTCCAGGTATTTTATCAACCTTGTGGTAACTCGAGGGTTGAGTAGTGGGGTATCCCTCCTAGGGGTCACAAGCGGTTGTCGTGTCCCGGTCCGGTGAAGATTTCCATTTTTTTTTTATTTTAAATTTTATTTACTATCATCCTATAATCCTATCTATATAATTATCTTGAAAATTAAATTTTAAATTATTACAATTAATTTATTAAAATATCAATGCAAAAAAAATTTGGCGTACAATAGGGCTTCACAATTTTCCAGGGTCTCACTATTCATATAATTATCTTAAAAAATTAAATTATTTTTAAACTATAACAGTACAATAGCGCTGACAAATTCCTAGGGCATTTTGCAATTATTGTTTTCTTTTTTAAAATAATTATATTTAAATTTTTATTTAATATCATATGATCATATCCACAAAATTATAATTTTAAAAAATTTTAATTAGTTTTTTAACTCTAAAATTTATTTTTTTATTTTATTGATTTATGATAATATTTTTTTTTATTATATAATTTATTATTGATAAAAACAATTAAAACAATGTTTATTATGAGTTTCACTGTTGCTAAGACCGGCCTTCGTTCATTATTATCTCTTGATACTCACCTGAAATTTGAATTGATAAAATTACAAAACTATTGTGAAGTAGGGCAATCTTATTTTCATTTAAAAAAAATGTTACTTGTCAAAATCCCAATACTCAATACATTTAAAAAAAAATTATATGTTCAATGCATAAGACTTATACTAAATAAGCAAATAACTAAAAAAAATTGAATCAAGTATACTTATTTATTATTATTAGTAGTAGCAGCAACAACAACAAGAGAACAGCATCTTGCGCAAAAATTTAAACAAATGTAATGTTCATTTAAATATATTCTATTTAAGAAATATATGCTCTAATTTTTATATTCTAGTGCTAACAAGCTTGGGAAAAGTATAAATTAACTAAATGCATCAAATGCCCTCATAATTTAGAAATATATATATATATATATTATATATATATATTTTTTTTTTGAGAAAGGTGACAAGTCCCAGAACTCAGGGATGTGCACGTGTGGGGAGCAAAACTCAATACCAACCCACGTACCCTCACCATGCATAGGCTATGAGGTTCGATTTCGGGTCCTTCCCAAAACGAACAACTTACGTAAGGGACCCGATGCCAATTGACACAAATGTTGTTGGCACTATACATATATATATATATATATATTTATCACATCTCTAAACCAAATAAATTGGTACTATTTGAAAATATGTTTTAATTCATGACCTTCATGTGAAAAGTCTTTGGTGGCTCATTTGAGTTCACAATCCTAAGATGAGCACCCATATTTTCATATAAATAAATCTTGTTTTTAAATTCTTATGACTATTTTAGTAATGACTTTTGTTGTCTTGTAAATTCTTATGACTATCCTAGTAATGACTTTTGTTGTCTTGTTTGAATTATATTCTAGACAATTACTAAGATATTGGATAAAATTGATCAAACAATTGAAAACTTTAACTAAAACAAGAGGAATACAAATTAATACCTTCATCATTCTAATCTTTTGTTTTAGTTGATTGTTTTAATAAGATTGAGCACTTATACTCAATTATTCCATACACGGATTACCTTATTAACAAAATTGCAAAAAATAAAATATAAAATAAAAATCACTGTCAATCCAAGACTCAAAGAATGAACAATAGAGATATCTTAAATTAGCAATATTACGTGTAACTAAAATCGTTGATATACACAAGTATTAATATTTTGCAAAGATATGTAAAGAAAATAAATTTTTGTAAGTCTGTGAAATAAAAATAATATAATATATACACTGAATTAAAATGTCATGATGACAGCCCTACTTTAATAAAATTAATATTTGTACATACCTATGTACAAAAACAACCATGTATATGGACAAAATGAATTGAACTTTTTTAAATTACTACTTTAACAATATGTTTTCATGAAAACTCTATTGTTATGTATTGTCTTTGTCTGTGAATTATAAAATTCCAAGTTCTTTTAGGTAGTATTAAATTTTCAAAATTATTATTATTATTTTTGTTGTTATTTTTATTATTATTTTGTTGTAAAGATATCTTAATTTCCACATTATTGAAAAATTTCTAATTCTATATTTTCATATTTCTCATAAATGTTTGGATTTTATGTAACAAATTTTCTATTAATTATTCTTAAATGATCGTATCAAAAACATTGTGATAACAAAAGCGTTATCTTTGTATGGAGAAAAAAACCATATCAAAAATCATAATTTTACATGTGAAGACTTCCTAATGTCAATGATTTTTTTTCATTTACATAAGGAGACTTTTTTTTTTCTTCAACTGAGTTAGAGTATTCGACATATTGATTCACACCCATAAAACATTAGTGTCAATGAGATAGTATTTTACTTTAATGTTTTAATATCCGTAATTTCACATTTGACAAAAGTTACATATTTTTTATTCTTAATATATAGCTTTTATGTTTAATACATGTGTGTCTACCACAATAGGAAACAAGAAAAAAAAAATTAGATAACAATATATAAATAAAAATTGAAGATTAAATTTTTTTAATTTTTCCCTCCTAACTTCTAAGATATTTTATATTATTTAATCATTTGTTTTCCAAAATGTTCATAATTATATTTATATAAAATTTAATAGGATATAAGTCAACAAAGCAATAAATTGTCATCGTCTCGAACCCGCCTCAACCGGACATAGTGTGTCGACAAATCGACGAAATCACGAGATATGAATCCCATAGGCTTGCAAGACTTCACAGTACCGATTCAAAGAAGACTAAACTAAACAAAACCAACTCGAGTTATAGGAATATAAGTCTCTACATAATATACAATGCAGTCCAAAATACAAAAATTACAGGGATACAAGAACAAACAATTACAAGGACTCAAATTTTAAAAACAAAAACAAAGCAACACCTATAGACAGCCTCTTTCAAAGTCCACACTCAGCCTACCACCCTTCATCTTAAGAGGATTTAAAAACAAATCCATCAGCTCACTAGCCTCAATAAGTAATCCAAAAATTGTTTAAAAACAAAAGGGTTTAAAAATCTCAATTTCAAATATTGAGAATAATTCAAAGTTTAAATAGAGTTTACAAAATACAAAAATAAATAAACTTCAGAGATATAGTTACAAAGTAATTTCATGAAATTCAAGAATATTGTAATCAAAAGAATATCATATTTTAAAGTGGTAAATCAAAAATTTATAAAATAACCAAATATGAGCATAAGTCTCCAAAGCATAGATAGCTAGACTAAATCAGAAATTTACTGAAGTGTGTTTCGAGTATAATCGGATTTTCGTAATAATACAAGTCTTCGAAATCATAATTTAAATAAAATACAAAGTATACCATTCTAATAAAAGAATATTTCTAACATGTCATTCACCAAAATTTGAAACCCAAAAATGTGATTTTAGAAATACAGAAACTTCAAGGAAGAACAAAAAGTTTGTGTCTTTGCTGAAAATCAAATCAAAAGGGCAAAGCAATGTATGTCTCCAAATTCCTTATATATGCCAGAGGTCATTTGTTTACCTTCGGTGACCCAAGCCGTAATAACAAAGATCATTTATTTACCCTCAGGACCCGAGATCTAATATCAAATGACCGCTAATTATTTCACGAATGGACACAAGGCAGTAAACCGCAACCTAATCAGAATTTCTTCTCGACAAGGTCGATGGTTTAACCCCTCATTGACAAGGTTGCATATTGCTCATTTGAAGATCAAACCATTCAGATACTAAAATATTTGCAAGGATATGAGTTTAGAATTTTTCAAGTTCATAAATACACAGAAATATTGATAAAAAATCCAAGATCTCACTTTAGGGAAGATAAATAGATAAACCGTAAATGAAACATAAAGATTTAAGCAACCAAAAATATTTAAAAATTATTCAAAAATACCAATTCCTTCAAAACTAAAAAGTAAAAACAATTATAAGTAAATAAATAAATAATGGAAAAACTAAATCAATCCAAATGATGGCAGAATCACCACCCAAGCTTGCAAACATAGGAATTTTTAAAAATGTTGAATCATTTGAAGGAAATCACACACTAAATATAAATAATAAATCAATAAACAAGTTAAAATGAATAGCAATCAATTAATTAACATCACCCCAAGGTAGATTTATCTAAGTCAAAAATATATAAAAACAATTAATTAATGAAAAATACTTCCTCATAATATATATTCAAGATAAATAATTTCAATATTAATAAAAATAACAGATATTCATAATAAAATAACAAAATACTAGATAATTATTTTATTGAATAACTAATTTCTCAAATACTAAAAATACGGAGTTATTGGTGGATTATTTGCCTGATACATGACAAAACTCTAAATCCAAACCAAACAATAATTTCAGACCCCTTCAAAAAGTTTTTCCAAAATGTTAAGATCTTCTTGCATTATTCGCACGATATTCTCAAAGAACACACAGGATGGCCTACCATCCAACAATATCCAAACATAGTAATCCATTGCAGCCTGGGAATTGCTTAAAACAAATTGATCTCTAAGTATGACAAGGATTAAACCACAAAGGCTGTCAGGAAGTTCATCATTTTGTGGAAGGAACATCCCTAAACAAGCACTTTCAACACTTCCCTCAATATAATGAAGAAAAACAAGGAATTCCTCAAATTCCAAACCATGACTCTTGCTCCTATGAAGTCAATGATCAAATCGGCTCACTGCAGGTGTGCTTCTTCTAATATCATCAAAAACCGAAAAATAGCTCAACAACTAGCTCACAAGATGTGGATAATTCCTCAGATGGTAGACCATTCACTGGAGTTCACATTCATCAAGATTCCAATGGGAGTTTTGGTGATGAAATCAATTCTCACTTTTAAAAGTTGGTCGAATGAGGACCACATGAGCAGTTAATTGGGAGTTCTAGTCAAGAAATCAACCTTTGGAGGGTGCAACAGGTCTATGGAACCATGGTGGAGAAATGATAATCAAAAGGGAAAGATGGTTGCTCAGCTCAACACTCAACAATAGAAATTTAAAGCTTAATCATGGGTTAACATGGGATTGAGAAATAAACTATACTAGCTTCCAGGAATCCAGGCATTGAAGTTTTTTACAAACGTAAGAATGCGGGGTTCACATAAATATTACATGGACATTAATTACAAAAATATGGACAAAAGATATGTTTTATATGAAAGTGTGGGTGCTCATCTTAAGTTTGTGAATTGAAACTAATTATTAGTTAGAAAAATGTTATTCATATAGAGGGGATGAATTGAAACATCTTTCAAATAAAATAAATTTATTTGTGGGATAAGCAATTGTAAGTATACTTTTTATAATTATTCTCGTTTTTGATGCATCAGAGAAAAGTAAATAGAAGATAAGAAAATTTTAGTAAGAGATAAGTGTAAATTTTCTTTGGATGTTATGATTGTCATTTTAGTAAAATATATATAGGGAGAAAAATTGTATAAAGTTGATAAATCACAAAATGCATTAGAAAGAACAAAAAAGTATAGATTCGTGAGACTGCTCAAAAAGATAAAAAGAAAAACAACAATCCACTAGATGTGGAGCAAAAACAACAAAACTGGGAAACTAGAGAAGAAAGGACTTCTCCCACCAAGAGCACGCAGTAGAAAGTGGGCACTAGCCGGATGCCTCATCTTGCCCATTAGGGTCGTGCTCCTCACGAGAAGGATGTGGAGCTGGTCCTCAAAACTGAATATAAGGCTTGACAGCAGAGATCAAATCCTCTAACCTCAGCATCTCCCAAACAAGGGAAGCTAGAACTGTGGGAGAAACATGTAACAAATTTTCAATAATAAACCGAGCAAAGAGATAAACACTAAATTGAATAAACAATCATTTCTATTAATCTATATTTGCCACAGGACCATTCTTGCAATAAGCGAGCAGGGAAGGCTATGTCTAGAATGTAAGCCTTTGTACCATCCGTGCCAAAGATCCAGATAAGAAGTTGGGGAACAAGCAAAGTCAAAGATTCCAAGTTGATCTAACAACTAACTAGGCATCTAAAAATAGATGGTCCACCATCTCAATGTCAGAATTACATAGGAGGCAAGTTGTAGTAGGAAGTTTATTGCAACTCTAGGAGTTTTCAAGTAAGAATATCCCATGCTAGCCAAACAAAAGCAGAAATCTTGTGAGGGGCAAAGCAATTCTAAATAATGGGTGTGACCCTACACTGCTTTCCCTTGTCAATTAAAAATCTATATAAGGATTTGACAGTGAAAGAACCATCCGCAGTTAACTTCCAAAGCTTCCGATCATGAGCACCAGTACTTGATGAAATGATAGAACCCCTTGTTCTGGACATACCTGAGTAAATTGATTTTTTTTCCGTCCCAGTTTTTCCAACAACTTTTCACTTAAGATTTATGATCAAAATAACATAATGAGAATAATAATATCATAAATATTTTTTTCTTAAGAAAAGAAAAAACATCTAAGTGATCAGTTACCATTAGAATACATGTATACATTGTTGTTGTTGTTGTTGTTTTTTTCAAGATGAGCGGTTAGGCCGCTAAGAAAGGTAGCAGCCTGCACAAGGCTTGACAAAGCAAATGGAGGTAGGCCTGCGCACACGTGGGTACTAAGATGACCCGCACACAACCCGTGCTACACACAACCTGTGTTCACACTTTTAAATATATTTACTCACCCGTGATTCAAACTCTCATTACTTGTGAAGAGTCCCAAGGGGATCCGGATACTAATAGATTATATAGTGACACAACCACTACTTACACTCTCAAAAATATACCATCATCTGTGATTCAAACTCTCACCTTTTGTGAAGGGTTTTAATGGGGATCGGGAAGATTGTTATTTTCTTGACGTGTGTATATATATATATATAGCCATTTTCCTCAAAATGTTGAAGACAATTTTCCTCTTCAACTTTAAGAATTGTTTGGGGCATATTTTTAGGATGAGATTATTTCCATTTGTTTTTTATAGTAAATTTATGTCTTGTTGCTGCATGGATATCTATTAATAATTTTTATATATAATATTCAACTAGATTTTATTTGTACAAATTTCCATCAAAATAGATGAATTATTCCAATCATATTAAATATTTAAAATGAATGTGTATTTAAGAACAAATTCATTATTATATTTTATATTTATACATAATAATATTTGTTTATATTTATTTGTTATTATAAGGAATGAAATCCTAAACTCTGCCACTACCACTTAGTTTGAAAAACACTTTTAATAGTTTAATGCATTTTTTTATGATATTTGAACAATTATATTGGCACAATAGATAACAAAATATAATCCACATAATATGACGAATATTATTGTGAATTCTCATCACATCAACAAGGGGAGAAAACAACATATATTTAAATTATCCCAGTATTTTCAAGTATAACCTATGTCACACAGGGTCATTTTTAATAGTTCTAATATGGTAGGTTTATTTTTAGTTAATACATAAATCTTGAATTATATGTAATATTAAGTTTTGGCTTAGAGTTGATATTTTTCTTAGTTTGATGCATGCCGAACAGATATAATCTTATGTTTTTAAACATACTCCCAAGTGTTCAATCAATTTTCTCCAATATCTTATTAATTATGTTAAAAAATGGACAAGGTATAACATAAATAAAAAAAACAAAAGTAACTGTCAAATTAATAAAATTTATTTATATGAAAATTTGGTAGTCATTATAAATTTGTGAATTCAAACTATTATATGGAGGTTATGCATTTGAACACTTCTTAGATGAAATCTAATTATTTTGTTTAGTCATAAAATAAGTAGGGATAGCAAATTTTATTTAAGCTAAACTTTATTCAATTTTAAAATTGCGAATGTTAAACTTATGACAAAAAAATTTTCAAATTTTGAAATTGTGAAATGAGAGACTTGATAATTATAGAGATGAAATTTTGAAATTATAAAATTATAGACTTGAAAATTATAGAGATGGAGATTTTATAATTATAAATATTTTAAATAATTATGTCAAGGTCTTCTCTTCATGCATGGCCAACATTCATATGCATTTCAAATTCACTGAAGCAAAGGGTTATTCTAAACTTGAAAGAATTAATGGATATAATTATGATATTTTTGAAATTGTATTTCATTACTCATTTAACATTGAAGGTCAAGGTCTTCTCTTCATGCATGGCCAAGGAATTGAAATTGAGAAAGATTTGATGAGAGTGATTTATTTATAATTCAAATAAGACTTATGTGTGAAACATTTACTTCTTGATATAGGGACAATGGATTGATGTTTCTTATGATCAATTTTTATATAAAGAATCACTTCTATGTAAAACACTTTTTTCCCTCATATAGTTTGTTTGATATACTTCTTGATATAGAAACAATTAGTTGATGTTTCTTACTATGAATTTTTATATGTAGAATTTCTTTTATATAAAGGACTATTTTTCCTCCAATAGTTCATTTGTAGCAGTTACTGTTGGATAATTTGTGGATAAGCATTATCAATTATTCTGAATTATACTAGGATTATTAGTGTGATATTAATTATGTCTATTTTTTTTAAAATATAACACATCCTAATTCAGCTGAGGTCCTAATCTAACAATGAATGTATTTTGGGTCTTAATATAGATAGGGTATATATTATAGGTTGGTATATAAGGTTCTAGCTGTATATACACTTGTCACATTTGCCAAATAAAAAAAATATATTATCAATCACATCATGTGATGCATACAACGGGTAGCAGTCGAAATAAGAGGAGATAGAGGGAGAAAGGGAGAGGAAGTGATAGGGGGAGAGAGAGATAGAGAAGAGAAAGAGTTGAGAAAAATATTCTTCTTATCAATTTAAATAACTTAAATCACCTTATGTAAGGTGGAATCTAACAAACTTGAAACTAAATCAACAACCATATCTCCCAATATCTTGATCCATTCCACATAATAATTTATTAGACACTACAAAATAACCACTATGAATATTCTTCTAGACTTAGACCATCTGCAACATTTGCCTAGTCTTCAAAAAGCACCTTGTCCTCAAGGTGGAAACCAGGAAACATTAGATAGTGCCTCTTCCTCATCATTCTCTATCAAGCAGAGAAATTGAGGTGGTTGGCAGTGGTGTCAGGGAACAAATTCTGCAATACAATTGAAATATATGTTGCGCTCCTTTAGAGATACCATCTCTGTCATTGATAATATTTTAACAAGATAAGCTGGCAAATAAGGCACCAGTTGGGAAGGAGTTGGTAAAGCTAGAACTATTAGAGCAGGTGGAGTTGTTGTCGATTTAGTCTACAAAAATTGGGTTGATGTTGCTTTGGAGTTATTGCATTTTATCTTCCACTAGTTTTGATATTTCCCATAGCTGCATGTAAGGTTTGTGGCTTTAGTAGATAGAGTTCAATTTGGATATCCTAAGGCAGACCATATAGGAAACAATTGAAAAGATTGGTGTTATACAACCTTAAGATTCGAGTAGAGAGGCACTCGAACTCGCTAAGGTATTCCTTCACCATCGAGCACTACTTTAGCTTATACAAATAAGGCTCATGACTAACAAAATTCAGTGGTATGAACCAAAATTTAACTAACAAATTCCTTCCACGTTGATGTTTGACCCATTGAATACTAGCTAATGGTACTACTGGAGAGCTTTGCCAATCATGTAGAAGGTTGCAATGGTGAGTTTCTAGTCGCTTGTGATTTGGTGATAGTGGAATAAATATTCAATATAAAACAGCTGGCTGAGGACATTCTCACCGGTGAACTAAGGAGTTTCTAGCTTTAGTAGTCGTGTAGGCGTCAGTGAAGGGAAAATAAAGGAAGGAAAAGGGAGGAAAAGAAGGGTTGAACACTTATATGGATAGATAAATTTTATGGATGAACAGGAAATGAGGGTCTTTTTGATAAATCTTGTTGGTTAATGAGGTAAAAGGAAAAGATATATAACAATATGATTTACCAATTATACCCTTATTATTAAATTAAAATTACTTATTTTTATTTAAACACATGCATTATCAATATCTCAAATAAATTTGCACTTGAAGTAGGTTTTTCTAATAAATATTAAAATTATTACTATTATTATTATTTTGCTTCCCATTTCATACTTTAATTTTGCCTCTCATCAAATACCGCCACTTATTTCCCTTTGGAGACATATCATGCTTCATTGTCTTATGTAGGACAAAAAAGTGTTGTTATTTACATCATCACAATAAACTGAAGGTTAATTAGTTATACTAAAATAAAAATAATTATACTAGCATTAATATTATTCAAAAGTAAGCTAATAGAATTAGAGATAAACAACATGTTCCTATATGAAATAGATGAGAAATGGAAATCCTACAAACAAAATTTTTAGTTATAAAAATTACTAAGATGTTTATGAACATGTTTAATTGCCAGAAACACCGAGCACCAAATTTTCCACTAGCTCCTTCTTTTCTGCCACAGACATCCAAGCAATTTTTTTACATTCTTAAGATGACCAATGAAATAAAGGTACATAGTAGTCATTAAATTTAAATCTATTCCTATGTTCTCCAAAAGCTTCCAAATATCACCTTCTAAAATTGGATCAGATCAAGTATTTACTTTTTTATAAATGACATTTCATGCGATAGCGCATTTGAGACAATTTCAAATCCCTCTCTCATAAGTTCTCCATCTTTGTCATCTAATTTTATTTTATTGGCTTTTGTAGTCGTCGAACTGTTAAGAACATTATAAGCAACTCTAGATTAATTTTTAGGGGATTTCAAAAGATCAATAAAGTGATCTCCCACCATTATCATGTAGTGAAAGTGGAACCAACTCTATTCTCCATATTATGTTGATGCAAAAATGTGTCAACAAGAGCATCATCTATTGTTAGTGTCCATGTCAAAATATCATCATTACTTTTCCCTTGGTCATTTTTCTTCCTCTCCATTCTACACATTGTCCATATATATATATTAAAAGCTTACTACAGAAAAACAACAAGTTAGTCTTAAAAATAAACTAAAAAAAAAAAAAAAAACTTATTCCATACTCATCATCACAAGTTCTTAATGTTACAATAAAATAATACCTCACTTTAGTAAGGAAAAAGTACATGAAGATAAATATAGATATATAAGTATGAAATTTTAAGAAAACAAATAACTACTAATGGTCACTTTCTATAATCTATCCAAATAGCATTAACTATTGAATCACTTATTTGTTCTCCTTTAGTAGTTTTTTATTCTCATTTCTTGGAGCATAATATTCTTATATGATAGATTCAACTGCTAGTTCTTTATCAACCTCAGCTATAAGATCATCATCGTGGTCCACAATTAATAAGTAATTATGTAGAATACAACGCTCTAAAATTATTTGCTTTTGCTTTTGCAATCAGTATGTTGGTATGTTTGCACTCATGATTACAGGATTTCTTTTGTTTTTTTAAGTGCCAAATGCTCTTTCAATTGCATTACGTAGAGTGGAGTGTCTATGGTTAAATAACTCTCAAGCTTTTTGAGTGTGATTATTTGTGAATTCTTTTAAATGATAGTGGGCACCTCTGTAAGGTGCAATCAATCCACTTCTCAACATGATTCTAGCATCAATAAGGTAATATTTACCTATCAAATGTTTAAAAGTTAATATTTTATTAGTTTTGTAAGTAATTAAATCAAATATAGCATATATGTATATCTAGTGGTTGGAATTATAAGCCTTTTCTTGATAATGCATCTTTCACTCTTCTTGAGTCAAATGCAATTCTTTCCCATCCAATTAACATGTAAGTAAATTTCGAATCAAATGGACATGATGCCAATATATTTTGTATTGGGTATTCTTTTCTACCATGATATTTTGGAGCCTCTAGATTTGACACTCTAACTCGAATATGTGTTCCATCTATAGCTCCAATATAATCTTAACAATGATTATATGCATCAAAATTTATTAAAATAAAAATAACCATCTAAGTTAATTAAAATGAGCAAAGATTTTTACCTTAAAGCATGGGCAGAATCTACTATTCTCAAATATCTCAATAGGAATACTTAAGCCATTTGGTTTTTTGAGGAATTTTTCTTCTAACTCTATTATGGCTTTTAAAACATGATGTAAATGACTACTATTTGTTTCTCTTAAAACTCCTAACAAAAATTGCACTTCTCTAATTTTTGCGTGATGTAACAATACATAAAAACTTTCATCCACTTGTTCATATATTGAAACTCATCTTGTTGGTAGGAGGCCACCATGTGTCATGCCCCGACCCATGGGCTAGGCACGTGACAACCACTATGGTAACCGGAAGAGGGATACACATCACCCAACCCTTAAGTCACCGCAAGGCTAACAAAACCTGGATGAATAGCAGTGAACACAATATATAAAAAAATAAACATAAAGATACATAGGGGAAGTAATAATATTATAACCTGATAGTAGACTTCAATGAAACATGCTCATCATAGATACAACAAAGTTTCCAAGAAACTGGAAAGCATACAACCCATGCATATAGAGTTTAAACACACTAGTAGATCCATGTCCTTGTACAACATATTCATGCTCAAAGGATAACATACATAATACTGGAAATGAAGAAAGATAGAAAGTGAATACCCAGCACTCCGCCTCACCGCAATGCTACAAGCCGCTAGAGCCTGGAAGGGAGAGAGAGGGTGAGTAGCCAAAGTCAGTTAGTGAATGGGTTAGCACAATTCTAAAAAAAATACTCAAATAAACCAATGAATATCAATAAACAGACTCTTGCACTAAAACATCAAGTCTTTGGCATTTAATATAAGTCAATATGAACATCATATACTTGTATAAAATCATGATTCTCATAAAAAGATCCACTTTTTCTCAAGTGAGAGTTTCAACAATTTAAAATCCAAGGATTTGCATAAAACGAGTTTTAATAACTCAAACATGTAAGACTCACCATAAAAACAATGTTTCTAAAGATATATAAGAGATTACATCTCAAAAGTTCATTTTCATGAATAATCAAATTCCTCAAAATACGAAATTTAACATTTCAATTATCAAGTAGTGGTATAAAAATTTCTCTAAACTCTGGCAGTGGTAGTGGCTAAGTTCAGAGCCGTCAAGGTCTTTATGCCCTTGACATTGACAGATCGGTCCACTGTGTGGTAACTCCGGCTTCCCTATTAATATCCAATCAGGGTTCTATGCGCCACTTGAAATGGACAATAACTCTAGGTTTTCACGCCACCTCTATAGGTTGGCAGTTAAGATCGTCTACTGTAGTTAGGAAGGGCTCTACCTGGTCATCATCAAAACCCATGGAAGCTCAATAATACAAATATGCATACACTCATTAAGTCCAAATCCAGGACCACATCCTTAAATTAGGAATGAAACCCGTTTCCTCAAGCAATGTTGGCAAAAGCACATTAATATGTAAACACGGTTTCATAAATAATTTCAAACTCAAAATATGAGTATGACCATTGACATCTTCATTCAAATGTCAAGAATTTCATAAAAATATCAATAACATGGAAACCTTTCTAAATCAATCAAAACCTCGGTTCAATATGATAAAACCATGGATTATTTTCATTTATATGATTAAAATACATAAAAAAAATATATTCTAATGGAATTATTCAATCACATAACCCACTCACAACTCAAGAAAGAAAATCCACAAGTAAACTACTCCTCTGCTAGCTTCTTGCCTCGTGAAGATCCCTAACCACCTAACCAACCAAACTCAAACACACACACACAAGCAACAAAATAAGCAAAATGGACACAAATGAAACCCTAAGTCTATAAATGCCATGCAACCGTAAATTGGTCCTAGGGTTGGCTCAAAGAGTGGGATGGATCTTGAAGTTCCAAACTTGAAAGAACAAGGGTCAGCAAAGCCCTCTCCTTGCTCCAAAGAACACCCAAGGATGAGAGGAAGAGAGGAGAAGAGAGTGGCGAAAAGAGGGAGAGTAGAAAAACTCCAACAAAACATCCTGAAGAAGGCTTAAATAAGGGCCTAGGCATGCTTTGTGGGTGCGCTGCGGGTGTAGCAGCACCATAGAGGTCCTCTTAGGCGCATCCTGTGCCAGGCTTGTGGGTGCAAGGAAGCACCTGAAGCGCCTCGCGTCCGCCCTACGCATGTAGGTGCCCCCCCTAGGCACGCGCCTGAGCATGCCTCATTAGCACAGAAGGCCCGACAGCTGCCTGGCAGCCCCAACGCCAGCCCAATGGGCACGAGCATGAGTCTTGCCCATCGATCCAAGATGAGAAGTTAAGAGCGCATGTGCATGCTCAACCACACGAGTCAAAAAATGTCTTGAACACACTCCAACGGGCACAGTCTAAATTACGAAGGCAAAAACAAAGCAAGCTCAAATAAACTTCTAGTAGACCCACATGAAAAAGCTGAAACACAACACTATGTCTTTCCAACATAGCACATAAATTAGAAAAGCTTTAGGTCCCATCCTTATAATATTCTGACTCCTTTCATACCCAACAAGTTGTCTCATTATTTCATCTCTAATTTTGTCTCTTTCTAAACTCATAGTATGATCAATAGCTTCTCTCCATCGATTTTGACATACATACCAATAAATAACTAAGAAAACAACATATACAACTATTCTTCGACATGCTACATTCCGCAAAACATACTCCAACATCACATTATTTCTTTGTTTGTCCATCTGCGCTAAATAATATAAAACAATTAAAATATTCTTCCCTTTATATAACGAGAAACTAATTCATAATGGCTATATTTGTTGCATAATAAGAAGGTTTTTTCCATAGAGATTGAAAGATACATCTTGAAGAACAAGTATCTAGAAAATAACCTATATTTTAAACCAATTAATTATTGTTTTTTAAAAAATAATATATTAAAGTAATTCTTTCAAATAATTTATTCTAATCGCTATAAATTACCAAATTATGATAAAATACAAATAAATTAATATCTAATCACATAACTAATCACATTATTTAGAGATTTGAGGTACAAATAAACTAATTTCCATCACATAAGCATTTAATATTTGCATGAGTGAGACCAAAATATATACTGGAAATAAACTCAAACCCCATGTAAGTTCTATAAATCCAAGCATGGTCTAACCAAGTTTACCAATTCCCAAAACACCCTTCCTTTTTGAATCATATACCTTTCAGACCTTCCAGCCACTAATAGGGATAAATTGATAGTGAGATGATGAAAATGCCCTCCAATCCATCGGGAACTGAAAGCACTCCTTCTCTCTCCCTCTACTTTAACACTGATAAGTGCTTGAGTGAATATATTTTATCATATGTTTTACATGCATCGAGCATCATTTTTTATTAGGTTTTATGGCTCATAAATTGTATTTGGTATTCTTTTGTGCAAATAGGGTTGTGATGGACTGTAAAGAGAAAAAGAAGCAAAGATAGGTCATGAAGGCACATTTTGAGAGTCTTTTTGCGCGACACAAGGATGAAGACACATGTTGCGATCATACACATGGAGGTGTGTGCCAACTTCTGAAAGAGTTCAAATAGTTCATGATTTGGAAAGACACAAGGGTAGTCATATCTTCATGTCCAAACTTGTGTGAAGACTTCAGGAGCCTTTCCAATGGCATTGTGTCGATAAGAAGCCACAAGATCTACCACACGGGTGTGTGCCCGGCCGTGTAGCCTCAAAAGGAGCTTTTAAAAGTAATGATCATGAGCAGTACTGTTCACACAGCATGTGGAGATTTTTCCAGCTCACACAGGCATGTGGGAGCCCGTGTGGAGGCCCGATTTCTTATTATAAAAGGCCGCTTTGCCCGATTTTACGAGCAATACGTATGC